>NC_135965.1:23400931-23714692 GCF_053455715.1 Rhinoraja longicauda
TTCAGGAATTGGACAGACTAGATGAAGGAAAAATGTTCCCGATGTTGGGGGAGTCCAGAACCAGTGGTCACAGTGTAAGAATAAGGGGTAGGCCATTTAGGACTGAGATGAGGAAAAGCATTTTCAGAGGGGTTGTGAATCTGTGGAATTCTCTGCCACAGAAGGCAGGAGGCCAATTCACTGGATGTTTTCAAAAGAGAGTTAGATATAGCTCTTAGGGCGAACAGAATCAAGGGATATGGGGAGAAAGCAGGAACAGGGTACTGATTTTTGATGATCAACCATGATCATATTGAATGGCTGTGCTGGTTCAAAGGGCTGAATGGCCTAATCCTGCAACTATTTTCTATGTTTCTATAATTCTTTCTCTCTCTCTCCCTCTGAACACCACGTCCTCCTGTCCTCCTCCTCCTCCTCCTTCTGATTTTCCACTGGCTGATCTTCCGCCGGCTGATCTTTCACCGGTTGATTTCTCACCAGCTGATCTTCCATTGACTGATCTCCCACCGGCTGATCTCCCACCGGCTGATCTTCCACCGGCTGATCTTCCATTGACTGATCTCCCACTGGCTGATCTTCCATTGGCTGATCTTCCACCGGCTGATCTTCCATTGGCTGATCTTCCACCAGCTGATCTTCCATTGGCTGATCTCCCACCGGCTGATCTTCCATTGACTGAACTCCCACTGGCTGATCTTCCTCCGGCTGATATTCCACATTCTGACCTTCTACCTGCTCCTTTCCACCTGGCTGCTTCACCTCCCCCTGGTCTGTCATGACCTCTTTCTCTGGCTCACTCACTGGGGTTATCCCAGGATCTACTGCCTGCTCCTTAACCTCCTCCAGCACTGGGGCCGGCTTGCAGATCTCTTCGGCCTGCAGGGCGATCTTCAGCGTTTCCTCGTCGGACTCCGTGTCGCTCTGCGGCATCTTCTCGACAGTAGGCCGGGTCTCAACTGCTTTGGGAAGCTGGGCGGGAGGTCGGGACACTTCCAGCACCTTCTTGATGCTTTCCAAGCCCATTCTCTTCCCACCTTCAGCACTCTTCCTCCTCTGTGCACCTTCCAGACTAGCTTTCTTCGAGGAGATCTTCTTCTTCGGCTTCTCGGACTTAAACTTCTCTGGGGTGTTGAAGAGTGAGCTGGAGAACCCAGGCCGTTCCAGCCACAGGCCGTCCACCTTCCCCCGCTTTGCCCCATCTTTGGCACCCGCACACTTTAGTTTCCTGCCGCAGTGCAGCACGTGGGAGTCTGACGAGCGCGAGGACTCCCAGCTGTCGCTGTCTAGGGTGCTGCCAGTGCTGTTGCGAGGACTCAGGCTGGCGTGTGCCCAGGGGTCATGCTGAGGATGGAGAAGGACAGAACAGTAATTAAAACACAAAGTGCTGGAGGAACTCAGACAACATTAACAGTTAAACATAGAACAGTACAGCATGTGTTTGTGCCGAACATGATGCCATGTTAAACTGGTTTCATCTGCCTGCATGTGATCAATTTGCCTCCATTCCCTGCACCTACCTAAAAGCCTCTTAAATGCCACTATCGTGTCTGTCTCCACCACCACCTGGCATTGTGTCCCAGATGCCGCAACTTTCTGTGTAAAAAACTTCCGCCTCTCACCATACAGCTTTGCCCTCAAGTGTTGGACATTTCCACCCTGGGAAATAGGGATCTGACTATTCCTTTCATAATTTTATCAAGTCTCCCTTCAACCTCCAACATTCCAGAGAAACAATCCAGGTCTACCCAACTTCTCCCTGAAGCTAATACCCTCTAATCCAGGCTGAGGGAGTAGCCGGATCACAACTGGGAAAAAAAAAGAGGTGGGGGTGGAGGATAGGCTGACAAGTGATAGGTGAATACAAGCGAGCTGGACACTTGGGTAGAGTAAATGACAATGGGGATATCAGATACAGAGAGAAGAGAAGGAGTGAAATCTAAAACTGGAGGGAGAGATATAGGTTGAAGGGGCAGAGGGGGAGTGGGAGAAATGTGTGCTCGCTATGGGGGAAACAGGAAAGAGAAGGGGAGAGAAAAGGATAGGTGATAAAGTTGAGATTTGGACGGGGAGAAAGCTGCTGTCACGAAAAGCAGGACGATTTTCATTTAAATGCACTTCCAGCTTTTTGCCATTGTGGTCAGAGTATATAGTAATGCAGAAAAAATGAACTGCAGATGCTAGTTTACGAAGTAATTCAGTAAGTCAAAGTCTAATAAATTCAGAAGAGAATTAGCAAAAAGAAACATGACAACACGTCATGCTGTCTTAGAATAGTATTGATGCATTTAAGAGGAAGTTAGATAAATTCATGAGGGAGAAGGAAGTAGATAGATGGTAGACACAAAATGCTGGAGTAACTCAGCGGGACAGGCAGCATCTCTGGCGAGAAGGAATGGGTGACGTATCGGGTCAAGGCCCTTCTTCAGACTGAAGTAGAAAGATGTGCTGATAGGATGAGATGGAGGGGTGGAGAGATGGAGGAAACTCCCAAAATGCATAAAGTATCGACTAGAACATATAAACCAAAGACACTTCTTAAACCTGCATCTGCAGTTCCTTGTTTCTACAGGTGGACCAGGTTCTTTTCCTGCTCTGTAAATACATTTTATACCCATCCTTTTCTTTTCGGATACATGCATTGGGTAAGAAGCTAGAATCGCAGAGGATCTGAAATCACAGTCTGAAAAAGGGTCCCAACCCGAAACGTCACCTTTCCATATTCTCCAAAGATACTGTTTGCCCCACAAAGTTACTCCAGCACTTTGCATATTATTTGGGTGAGTAGCTGTTCTCCCATCCTGGAATGTACAAAGGAGCCCAATTCAGAATCAATTCTGGCACCATACCTCCCCAGCAGATGGGTGTTGTGTTTGACCAAAAACCCACAGTCAATGTCTGCAGGAGAATACCAGTGGGGAGGCTGATGTAAACACTTGCCACAAACCAAGATGCAAAGATATATGTGGATACAAGGAACTGCAGATGCTGGTTTACGAAAACAGACACAACACGTTGGAGTAACTCAGCGGGTCAGGCAGCATCTCTGGTGAATGCAGATAGGTGACATTTCAGGTCAGGACCCTTATTCAGAAAGATACACGGCAGGTTTCTGTGCAGTAAAAGGTAATACCAATTTTGGCCAGTCTTAGGCAGAGCTGTTGGTGGAAGAACGTTAGCCAATGTAAAAGGGAAATGATCATTTTCACCAGATGCATTTTTCAGCCATCCATGGGGAGTATTGACGTAAAACCACATCAAGCAGGTGAACCCTGTGATAGAGTACAGGTACACCATCAATTTTCTTGCACCTATGGTTCCAGAGCCTTGTTGGATTATCCATTTTGCCAGACCAACAGAGGTCACGTAATAATTCAACAATCCATCTCTGACCCACTAATTATACCCCTCCTGTGTCTCTAAAGCACCATGGACTGCTGGAAACTTAAATAAAGAAATTAACACAGAAGTAAACAATTAACTCTTTCAGGACAGAGGCACATGTCCCAAAAGAGCGTGCTCCACACACAATGCTCTCGGAATTTTGTCTGGAATAAAGGAGGTGCCGGACCATCATATGCTGGTAAATCGGTGGTGTACCTGTATATTATTAAAATACTGGACCATGTGAAAGTGGAGTACAGACCCGTGACCATCCTTGTTCTGCCACTGGAAGTATTTTCTCTTGATTTATCTGCTGAAGTTTTAGATTCATACAGCGTGGAAACAGGCCCTTCGGCCCAACTTACCCCGCCAACCAACATGTCCCGTCATTCAGACATCAGCTAAACAAACCATTGACCACTCTTGGAAACAACCAGTCCCTTGAGATGGTTTCAAATGCGATTTGCCTTGGCAAGAATCCAAACCATCTGTTCCTCATTTTTATTTAAAACAAAAGAATCATGGCATTTTGAAGCAGGAGGCTATGCAGTCCATCAGGTCTATGTCAACCCTTGGAAAGAGCCCATCCACCAGCCCCATATCCATACAGAGGATCCTGCTCCATTTATCTGGTTCCTGTTGAATCGACCTTCACCACCGTTTCATTCGCCATGTCTCAAGTCACAACAATTTATGGTGTAAAAAAGATTCTCACTAGCCCGGCCGCTCCTTTGCTACTCCCTGCAATCCATATTGTCCAGCGACAAGTACTCTCTTGCCACTGGAAACATTGTCTCTTGATTTATCTGCTGAAGCCTCTCACAGATTCATACAGCGTGGAAACAGGCCCTCCGGCCCAACTTACCCCGCCGACCAACATTTCCCTGGTCCCACCTGCCTGCATTTGGCCCTTATCCCTCCAAACCTATCCTATCCATTTAAGAGTCTGAAGAAGGGTCTCGACCCGAAATGTTACCCATTCCTTCTCTCCAGAGATGCTGCCTGTCCCGCTGTGTTACTCCAGCATTTAGTGTCTATCCTATCCATTGACCTGTTTAAATGTTTCTTAAATGTTGCGATAGTCCCTACCTCAACTACCTCCTCCAGCAGCCCGTTCCGCACACCCACCATCCTTTGTGTAATAAAGTTACTCCTCAGGTTCCTATTAAATTTTTCCCCCCTCACCTTAAACCAATGTCCTCTGGTTCTCGATTCCCCTATTCTGGGCAAATGTTTTCTGTGCGTTTACCCGATCTATTCCTCTCGTGATTTTGCAAAACCTCTATAAGATCACCCCTCAGGTTCCTGCGCTCCAAGGAATAAAGACCCAGTTTGCTCAATCTCTCCCAATAGCTCAAGCCCTCGAGTCCTGGCAACATCCTCGTAAATCCTCCCTGCACCCTTTCCAGCTTGATAACATCTTTCCAATAACATGATGACCAAAACTGAACACAATACTCAATAAACACAATAATAAATGTGGCCACACTAACGTCTTATATAACTGCAACATGACTCCTAAACTCCTAATCAACACTGACTGATGATTATGAACTGACCTCCTCTGCTCTAGAGAGCAGCCCTTCTCCCCCAGTCTCTCCAACCAAGTGAAACTTCCATTCACAGGACTACATTGCTAAATCTCATCTGCATTCTTTCCAACACTTTAATATCCTTCCTAATGTGTGGAGCCCCGAATGGGACACAATCCTTCTGCTGAGGTCAAACCACTGATATACAAAAGTTTAATAAGGGAGAGTTCCTCTGGCAGATTTTCCAGGAGTTTAAGGTCAAGACATTCCTTCGTCTAGAATGTTCTATTTAGTTAGACATTTTTGCACTTTCATTGAGGTTAAACCAACATCCTACTCAAGAGAAACCAATTGGAAAAAAGCAGGAGAACTTACTGCTGACCCAAGCAGAACAGGCAGGGTAGCCTTACCTCTTTGGGATATGGAATATAGCCAGCATACGCCAACACAAAGGTACAGAATTGGTTGAAGTCCTCCACTGTCCTTTGCCTCTTCTTTGGTGGCTAAAAATAAAACAACGTAATGTTTCAAAGACTTGGCAAATCCATTTAGACAACCAACCCAACTGCTCCGGTAGATCGATGAGCCCGCGATCACCTGGACCCACTAATGACCCGTCATGATTCCTATCAGATGTCTGACACTGGCCCACATTTCCACTCCCACCCACCAGCTCCGCCATTCTACCTCCAGCCGCTGTATAAACCTCCAGAGTCCAGTTGTTGCGGATGGACTGGAATAGGTAGCTTGGTTATGGTGTTATTCTACGCATGGAAGATACAAGATTATGGAGAGCACTTGACATGGTGGATGCCAAGAGGATATTTCACTGATGAGCTGAATCTAAAGCCAGCATAAGACAGAACATAGAACAGTACCACATTCGGCCCACGATATCTGTGCTGAACATGGAGCCAAGTTAAACTAGTCTCCTCTACCTGCACTTGATCCATATCCTTCCTTTCCTGCCTATCCATGTGTCTTATCTAAATGCTATTATCATATCTGCTTGCACTATCACCCCTGACAGCGTGTTCTAGGCACCCATCATTCCTCAAGTTAAAAAAAACACTATGGATGACTATTCAATATTAAGGAAATTAAAATCTCCCATTACCACTACGCAATTATTCTTACAGCTATCTGCAATCTCTCCAAACATCTGCTCCTCTAATTCCCGCAGGCTTTTTCGGACCTATAGTACAGTTCCATCAGAGATCATCCTTTATGGCCGACTTGTAGAACTCACTGGTTTATTCCCCACAAATATCCTCTCCTATCACTGTGTTTATGTCCTCCCTGATCAAAATGGCAGCACCCCTCCTTTCATACTTGTATTTCTATCACACCTCTAGCATCTGTGCCCTGGAACATTGAGCTGCCTGTTCTGCCCTTCTCTCAGCCTGTTGAGGCTATAATATTCCAGTTTTGTCAGGACAAGTTGCTTTTGGAAAGTCAAATGCAAGATGGATGTATACAGTGATTGGGAGGACCCAGAGAGCCATTGACATACAGAAGGATATTGGGATGCAAGTCCATAGTGCACTAAAACTAGAGAGGGTGGTTAAGAACATATACAACATGCTTGCCTCCATCATCAGGAGATCATGCTGCAGCAGTATAAAACGTCTATAGGCCACATTTTTGCATGGTGTGCAGTTCTGGTCATCACACTATGGGAAGGATGCAAAGGTTTGGGGCAGGCACAGAAGTATCTCACCGGTATAAGGAATAAGGAATAGAGGGACAGAAACCACATGCAGGCAAAAGGGATTAGTTAGATTGGCACAGAGAAGATGTGCCCGAAGGGCCTGACCCTGTGTGCACTATGTGGAAGCATGGAAGTAATGATTCAATGGCTGCAGATAAACATGAAGCTATTGTTAAGTCTCTGTAACAAGTTGCTAGCCATCAATATACAAAACACCATTAAACCCTATATGTCGAGAAAGGTCAGATCATCAACTGGATGTGACTTATTGGTGTTCTAAAGGCAATGTACATCCTCAATTAACTATTATTAAATTGAAATGTCAGTCAACCAAGACAAAATGGAAGGTGTACTGGGCCAAGTACAAACGATCCTGGCATTGTGCAGGGATGAACAATGAGATTCCAGTTTGTTATCCACACGCCCACTGTTAAAATGACTTTAACCGTGTCGAATCACCAACCGAGAGGGTTCTTGGTCCTCCAAAATATTCCCAATGGAATTTAAACTGGAGGTGTTTATGTGGTGTTTGTGGGACGCACAATATCTGGAAATGTGGAGGAAGGCAAGGATCAGCACAGTGGCGCAGTGGTTGAGTTGCTACCTCACAGTGCCAGATACCCAAGTTCGATCCTGACTGTGGGTGCTGTCTGTACGGAGTTTGAACGTTCTCCCTGCGATCGCACGGGTTTTCTCCGAGAGCTCTGGTTTCCTCACATACTCCGAAGGCGCACAGTTTGTAACTTTGTAAGTCAATTGGCTTCTGTAAATTGTACCCAATGTGTAGGATGTGAAAGTGGGGTAACATAGAGCAAGCATACGGAGTGATCGATTGTTGGGGTTGATTTGGTGGGCTGAAGGGCCCGTTTCCACACTGTATCTTTAATCTTTGAACATATAACAAGAGATTCCTGAAGGCAGCAGGACAAGGAGAGAGATGGCTCAGGCAGATGAACTCCATGTACCTTATTGGTTTATCAGAAAGCCAGCTGAGCCACATCTAGATGACAGCAAACAGTTCTGGTCACCACATTACAGAAAAGGTGCTGGAGGGAAGAGATTTACCAGGATGATGTCACTGCTGTAGATTTGTATTACGAACAGTGGCTGCCCATCATCTACAAAATCATGGTCATATGGAGCACGCAGCCTTGGAGTGAGTGGTCTTGCTTTGCATATTTCTATGAATGTATGATAACAATCACATTGCATCTTTCTCCATTGTGTCCTAAGCATAAACCACAATTCAGCCAATTTACTCCACTGTTGTAAGACACAGCAGTGGAACACTGTTAATCCACCATCTTATTTACTTCCCCACAAACAAATCTGACCCTCTCACCACATTGTTATACAATAACAGCCCTATCCCCAGTACTGTACTCCAATGTTATACTAGTACTGTACCCAGTGTCATACAGTAACAGACCTGTTCCCGCCAGTACTGAGGGAGAGCCGCACTGTGGGAGGGGCGGTGAGGGAGCGCCGCACTGTGGGAGGGGCAGTGAGGGAGTGCCACACTGTGGGAGGGGCAGTGAGGGAACGCCGCACTATGGGAGGGGCAGTGAGGGAGAGCCGCACTGTTGGAGGGGCAGTACTGAAGGAGTGCCGCACTGTGGGGGGGGGCAGTGAGGGAGCGCCGCACTATGGGAGGGGCAGTACTGAAGGAGTGCCGCACTGTGGGAGGGGCAGTGAGGGAGAGCCGCACTGTTGGAGGGGCAGTACTGAAGGAGTGCCGCACTGTGGGAGGGGCAGTGAGGGAGTGCCGCACTGTGGGAGGGGCAGTACTGAAGGAGTGCCGCACTGTGGGAGGGGCAGTACTGAAGGAGTGCCGCACTGTGGGAGGGGCAGTACTGAAGGAGTGCCGCACTGTGGGAGGGGCAGTACTGAGGGAGTGCCGCACTGTGGGGGGGGCAGTGAAGGAGCGCCGCATTATGGGAGGGGAAGTAAGGGAGAGCCGCATTGTGGGAGGGGCAGTACTGAAGGAGTGCCGCACTGTGGGAGGGGCAGTACTGAGGGAGTGCCGCACTGTGGGGGGGGCAGTGAGGGAGCGCCGCACTGTGGGAGGGGCAGTGAGGGAGAGCCGCACTGTGGGAGGGGCAGTGAGGGAGAGCCGCACTGTGGGAGGGGCGGTGAGGGAGAGCCGCACTGTGGGAGGGGCGGTGAGGGAGAGCCACACTGTGGGAGGGGCAGTGAGGGAGAGCCGCACTGTGGGAGGGGCGGTGAGGGAGTGCCACACTGTGGGAGGGGCAGTACTGAGGGAGAGCCGCACTGTGGGAGGGGCGGTGAGGGAGTGCCACACTGTGGGAGGGGCAGTACTGAGGGAGAGCCGCACTGTGGGAGGGGCGGTGAGGGAGTGCCACACTGTGGGAGGGGCAGTACTGAGGGAGAGCCGCACTGTGGGAGGGGCGGTACTGAGGGATTGCCTTACTTTCACTTTCCTTCTTTGAATACTTTTGACCCTACATCACACTTGTTGCTTTGGTGATCAGACATAATATCAGACACACCCATTCCCAGATTGCAACAAGCTCTGTTAAAAATAGCCAGAGCAGCTGAATACCAATAACTTGGACTGGTTCATGTAGTAACAGCTCCCTGACAAACAGCATAACTCAACCTTCTTGCAACCCTAACCTTCCCTTCTTTATAAACCACCCCAAAGTGTCACCTCTACTCCTTGCTCTGACCCAACTGGTCTGCCTCTTACCTCCCAGGGTCAAAGGGTACGATGGGGGCCACTGTTCAATTAATGGAGTGCCGCAACATAAATTTCTGATGTAAACATCTGTTGTACAGAGCGATTGCATCTGATTCCACCATCTCCTCTCGCCACACATTCCAGATGCTAACCACTTTCTCTGTAAAAATCTTTTCCCTCACATCCTCTTTAAATCTCCTTCCTCTCACTTTAAACCTCTGCCCTCTCGTTTTTATTATCCTCCAACTTGGGAACAATAGGCCGAAGGGCCTATTTTCATGTCCTAAAACTGTTTGATTCATTAACTCTAAGGAATCAAAGAGTTAAAGGGCACGGAAATAGGCCATTCGGCCCACCTTGACCATGCCCACCAAGTTGGCCCTTCCTATCCAAATATCTGTCCAGAAGTCTTTTAAAAGTCAGCATTGTATCTGCGTCTATCGCTTCTTCTGGCAACTCGTTCCAGACACACAGTACCCTCAGAAGGGAGAAGTTGCCCTTGAGGCACCTCTTAAATCTCTCCCTTCTCATCATAAGCCTATGCCCCCTAGTTTTAAAATCCTCTGCCCTGGGAAAAGGACTGTGTGTTCACTGTGAGGAGGGTGCTACTGGCCCTAATCCATGGGAAAATCCTTGGGAAAATGTCTGGGCAAGAGAGTCATAGAATCACAGAGTTGTGCAGCACAGAAACTGGCCCTTTGGGCCATCACCTCTATGCCAAACTTGTTCTCCATTTGCTCCAATCCCATTTTCTTACACTAGGACTGTATACCTCACTGACTTAAATGTCCTATGTAAATGTCTGCAATACAGAGCAATTGTATCTGATTCCACCATCTGCTCTGGCCGCACGGTCTAGATGCCAACCACTTTCTCTGTGAAAATCTTCCCCCTCACATCCTCTTTAAATCTCCTTCCTACAAACCTTAAATCTCTGCCCTCTCCTTTTTATTACCCCCAAACTTGGGAACAATATTCCGACTCCCAATTCCCTCTCAATGCCACATACTTTTACACGGCCTTATCATGTCACTCCTCAGCCTTCATCACTCCAGAGAAAACAAGCCCAGCCTGTCCAATCTCTCCCCAGTCTTCCAAACCAGGCAATATCCTGGTGAATCTCCTTTGCACTCTCTGCAGAACAATCACATCTATATACTAAAACTTTCCTTTGTTCGCTTGTTCCTGAACTACAGCCAAAATGGTACATGATAGCGCGACCATTTTCGGCCCACCTTACTCACCGTCGTCCCGTGGTCCTATGGCAGACGTTTCATTGAAATCGGTGTTATTTTTTTAAAAGTTATTCACATTTTAAAGTTTAAAAAACCGCGCTTGCGCAGTTGGGGCTCCGTTAATCTGGTACTTACATAAGATGGCCGCCGCATCCGCGCGTGCACAGAACAAACGCATCCATGCCTGCGCAGTTCGGGCCCGTTGAGCAGGGCTCGGCCGCCTATGTCTTGGGGGTGGGTTAGGCGGCTCCGTAGAAGTGGGAGAGTCAGGCCTGCCTGGTGCCGGGGGAAGCAGCCAGAGCCTGGGCCTGGACGTGATCGGGTAACCACGAGCCTGAGGTGGGCCAAGGGGAAAGGCGGCAGCAGCAGCGGAGACTGGGCGTTGGTGGAGGCCGAGGTCTGGCGCTGGTCCTGCCCTCGGCTCCCCCATCCCCCCTCCTCTCCCCGGCCAGCTCAACACCTTCCCCTCGCTGCCCAGAGTCTAAATGCAGTCTAACCAGTGTTTAGTTTAGAGATACAGTGTGGAAACAAGCCCTTCAGCCCACCGAGCCCACGCTGTCCAGGATCACTCTTACACTAGTTCTATCCTATACACCAGTGACAATTTACAGAGGCCAATTAACCTATAAACATGCACATCTTTGAGATGTGGGTGGAAATCGAAACACTTAGATGTAACCCATACGGTCACAGGGAGAACGGACAAACTCTGTACAGACAGTATCCGCAGCCAGGATTGAACCCGGGTCTCTGACGCTGTGAGGCAGCAACTCTACCGTTGTGCCACTGTGCCGGCCAGTATAACGTTGCAACAGTTTCTCATGTCGTACATTTCCTATCCATGTACCTGTCCAAGTGTCATTTAAATTATATTATCGTACCTGCCCCAACTACCTCCTCTGGCAACTCGTTCCATACACCCACCATCCTCTGTGTGGAAAATGTTGACCCTCAGGTTCCTATTAAATCTTGCCCCCTTCACCTTAAATCTATGTCCTCTGGTTCTCGATTCCCCTCTCCTGGGCAAACGTGTGCATTCACTCTACCTATTCCCGTAGGAAAATAACTGCAGATGCTGGTTCAAATCGTAGGTAGACACAAAATGCTGGAGTAACTCAGCGGGTCAGGCAGCTTCTCAGGAGAGAAGGAATGGGTGACGTTTCGGGTCTGAAGAAGGGTCTCAACCCGAAACGTCACCCATTCCTTCTCTCCTGAGATGCTGTCTGACCCGCTGAGTTACTCCAGCATTTTGTTTCTACCCACCTATTCCCGTCATGATTTTATCCACCTCTGTAAAATCACCATTCAGCCTCCTGCAATCCAAGGAATGCACTCCCAACCTGCCAAAACTCCTCATGTAGCTCAGGCGAGTCCCGACAACATCCAGGTAAACATCCCGCTGTTATTCCAGACACTCCCGGACGTCTGCTGTGAGCACGCAGTGGCTCAGAGGTGTCGAGTGGGGTCCACCTTGCAGTGCCCTTTTAAATATAGTGGTTTAAATATGAGTGAATGCATCAGGAGCGAGGAGGAGCCGTGTGTCTGGGGCGTGGAGGCAAGTGAGAGAGAGAGAGAGAGAGAGAGAGGCGTCCAGTCACACCCGCCAGGAGCCTGTTCTTGGTGCCAGAGTTGGGCTCCTATCCCTGGATTACAGGTAAGCGGCAGACTCCGGGATCCTGAAGTGTCCCCCGGAGTATAGCTCAGCCAGTGCCCAAAGCGGCATTGACAGTAAACACCAATGCTTCAGGGAGGGAATGGGTTGGGATCTCCCTGCACTTCCTCCCACTACTCCTCGTCCACCCACAGCCCACCCCATCCCCCTGATCTTCCAGCCTCATCACCCAAACCCACCCCTCCCTCCCTGGCACCTGGCACACCGGGTTCGGAGGGTCTGGCACTAAATCTAAGCTCTTATGGCGAGTCTGGAGGCTTGTACTTTGTTAAAGAAGTTTATTGCGGTAGCAATATTCAATCACAAAGGATAACAACCGAGATTACAGACAACCATTAACTCAAACTGTTCGAAGTTCTCTTCCCACTGACTAGTTTTGGGCGCCAAAACCACCACGTGACCTTGCTGGCCAATCCGAGGGTTCGACTCTCAGGACCAATCCTTATGGTCGCTACATGACCCCCCCCCCCAGAACCCGAGGTACGGAATCTAGCAGGGAGCCGGATTTTGAGACCAGAACGAGTAAGGAGAGGGGCTGCAGGAACCGCAGGAGCAGGGGGTCCCGGATCAGTGGGAATTGCAGGAGGACGGCCCCGTTGAGGTGGTTGACCGACCAGGACAGGGCGGTCCTGATCCAAGTGTGCAGGTTTGAGCCTGGACACAGAGACGAGCTCACTCCTGCCCCCAACATCCAAGGTGAAGGTGACCGTCCCTTCACGCAACACGCAGAACGGTCCTTCATAGACCCGCTGCAACGGGGAACGATGGGTATCCCTACGCAGAAACACAAATTCACAGTCCTTCAAGGCAGGCGGTTCATGCACCATGGAACACCCGTGACGTGAAGTAGGAACTGGAGCCACGGAACCCACTCGCGCCCGGAGTGATGCTAACACCGACGGAACCGAGAGCTGCTGACCAGAGGACTCCGGAAGGAAATCCCCGGTCGGTGGACGAAGTTCCGAGATCCTGCTTAGGAGCAGTACGGATGCCCAAAAGGACCGAGGGGAGCTGGTCTACCCAGTCAGGGCCGTCCAGCCGCGCACTGAGGGCCGCCTTAAGTTGCCGGTGAAACCGCTCCATGAGCACATTAGCCTGTGGGTGGTACGCCGTGGTCTGCTGCAACCGGGAACCGTACAGCTCCGCTAGCAACGGCATTAAGCTTACCCGCGACGTGGCGGACATCGGTGGTAAACTCTGAGATGGCAGTCAGGTGCCGCTGCTGGCGGGCCGACCATGGGTCGGACACTTTCGAAAAAGCAAAAGTCAATGGTTTGTGGTCAGTAGCTCTGGGTCCCACACTCTGGAGTCAGAGCCTGGAGGGAGCACATGCATTCATTGATCTTCCAGAGATGAAAGACTTCAGTTACTGGGCAGTCAAGATGAAGATGGGGCTGCTACCTTAAGAGCAGAAAAAGTGAGTGAAGATTTGATGGAGTCTCAAAATCTTGAAGGGTTTGATAGATTGGCGGGGTGTATTTCCAAGGGAATAGGGGATGTTGACCAGATGACGTGGAGTGAAGACAATCAGCAAAGGAACAAGAGACAAGAGAGTAGAGGAATCAACAACAGGGGGGCGCAGGATTAAGGGGAGCAAAAATAATTTTAAAGGGCATCTGAGAGGAATTTTTTTTTTAAACACAAAGAGTTGTTGATATGTGGAACACGTTGCCAGAGGAAGTGGTAAAATCAGATACCATCTCTATGTTTCCATCCCAAAAGAGGCGAGGGGCATGAGTGTAGATGAGCTGAAAGTCATCAGGGACATGGTGGGCTGAAGGGCCTGTTTCTCTGCTCCACGGTTAGGATTCTGGGCAGAATTTGTGATCTGGAATGTGCTGCCAGAAAAGCTGCAGGAAGCAGCTTCCATGGTGAATCAACAATTTCACAGAACAACTGAACACTTTCACATTCATTTTTACTGACACTGGCCTTTTAATTGACAACAAATTCTCTATGCGGTCTAGTCAGGCATCACACTGGGCTGAGTCCAGGAAAGCAAAATTAAAGCTGCGGATGCCAGAACTTTGAAATAAAAAGGGAAAATGCTGGACATTTTCAGTGGTTGAGACCGCACATAACGTTTAAGGTCAGTGTCTGTTTGGTAACACTTTCTCCACAGACGACACCTGACCTGTTGAATATTTTCAGATTTTTTGTTTTAAATTAGTCCAGGTGCCTGCTATAATCAATCCCATTGCATTGCGAGACAGCAGGGTGCGGGGACTTTCATTGATGGGTGAACACCAGTAGTTGGCCTCAGTAACTGATCACCCGGCTGCCAAAAACACTTCTGCTCAGTCCTTGGCTACGCGATCTCCCGGTTGCCAAACATTCCAGCCCCCCTTCCCATTCCCACACTGACCTTTCTGCCCTCGGCCTCCTCCACCGTTAGAGTGAGGTCACACAAAAATTGGAGGAACAGCACCTCATATTTTGTTTGGGAAGCTTACATCCCAGTGGTATGAATATTGATTTTCTAACTTCAAGCAACTGTTGCATTTTCTTCCCCCCCCCCCCCCCCCCCCCCACCTCCACCACCCTAGTCGTCCTACTAGTTCCACTATTTGTATCCTTGGATTCCTCTTGTTAGCATATCTTCTCCAGCTAACAATGGTCCATTATAGAATCCACCTTTCCTAATGACATCTGTTGATGGCCCTGGTTTGTTCTGGCCATTTCTTACCTTCAGTTTCCTCTCTGCTTCTATCTTTCAATCTGAAGAAGGGTTCCAAACCCAAAACATCACCTATTCCTTTTCTCCAGAGATGCTGCGTGACCCACTAAGTTACTCCAGCACTTTGTGTCTAGTCTTAGTAAGTGCTGGGCAAAGCGACAGCCAGAATGAGGAAGAGTATTGTGCACTGAACCTCACTGCAGACGTGCTCTCAGCTGTAGTGTGCCCCAGTGTTCTGTGTCACCCCTTAGCTGGCATCCAGTAAAGCCACTGCCTCAAAGCACCAGAGTGCCAGGTTCAATCTCGACCTCAGGTGTTGGCTGTGTGGAGTTTGTATGTTCTCTCTGTGACCGTGTGGGTTTCCTCTGGGTGCCGATTTCCTCCCACATCTGAAAGACATCAGGAAACCGCAACACCCGGAGGATCCCACGAGGTCACGGGCGAATGTACATACTCCACACACACTGCCCAAGGTCAGGCTCGAACCTGGGTCTCTGGCACTGAGATAGCGGGTCTACCCGCTGTGCCACACTGTGTTTCATTGATCTTTCTCTTGACAGAAGCTTGGATCGATTTCCAAATGGCAGCAAAGCCTTCTGATCGTGGGAGGAGGACGGGAGGTGACGTGAATCGGCCTAGGCCTATGAAGGGGGCAGTGCCCGGTGTTGGTGAGGCAGCCAGCCCTACCGCCTCAGGCACCAAGACCCGGGGTGTGGGAGCCCGGTCTGGGCCTGGCAGCCCCCACACACCATTCAACGTGGGAACTCCTACAAACCCTCGCTCCACAGCCCCGGCAGCTCGGAGAGCCACCAGCTCGAGCAGCAAAGAGCCAATGAGCCCCAACAAGAGCGCTCCGTCCCCCGGCAGGAAGGCCAGCCCTGCTCCCAGGGCAGTGGGCAAGGCCACTACCGCTGCTATCCAGCCCATCCGGAAGATCAACGAGCAGAAGGCGGCAGAAATTGAGAGGGAGACCCAGGGGCAGCGGGAGAACCCCGAGTGGTTCAAGTGGCGCAGTAACCGTATCACAGCCTCCGTCGCCCACAAGATCTCCCACAGCAAGTTCGTGAACGGGAAGAGCAGCGAGGTGCCGCAGTCCTACCTCAAGTCCATCACGGGCCAGGGCCCCAATGTGCTTGTTCCAGCCATGAAATGGGGCATTGACCACGAGCCCATTGCCCTCCGGCAGTACGAGAAGCTCAAGCCCGAGGTGGTGAAGGGAGAGGTCGAGGTCCGTCCTTGCGGCCTCTTCATCGATCCGGCCAAGAACTGGCTGGCGGCGAGTCCCGACGCGGTGGTGCTGGACAAGCTGACCAGGACCAAGGTGAGCCTGGTGGAGGTGAAATGCCCCTACAAACACCGGAACCACACTATCGCCGAGGCCTGCGAAGACCGAAATTTCTGCTTGGAGAACAAGGACCATCTTCAGCTGAAAAAGAACCACCCTTATTTCACGCAGATTCAGTGTCAGATGGCTGTGGCGGGCGTCACCAAAGCAGATCTAGTGGTCCACACTAACCGTGACACTGAGATCATCCCCGTGAAGTTCGACACTGACTTCTGGCAGGAAACAGTGGAGAAGCTGGAAGACTTCCACATCAGAGCAGTCTTGCCAGAAATACAGCCGCTAAACCCAGCCCTGGCAGGGGAAGAATAATTCTGGAGAAACCTGCTGGGGTCCACACTTAATAGAAACATAGAAAACAGGTGCAGGCCATTCGGCCCTTCGAGCCAGCACCGCCATTCAATATGATCATGGCTGATCATCCAAAATCAGTTTATTGTTCCTGCTTTTTCCTCATATCCCTTGATTCTGCTAGCCCTAAGAGCTATATCTAACTCTCTCTTGAATAGATGTCCTATGAATAAATCTCCCAATACTCCTTCCGTTGGGACTTCAGGAACAATGCTTTGAAATACCTCTGGATGTAAAGGGGCTTTTGTGACAGATTGCCGAGAGCTTTATGAACCTGAAATGTTCACTCTGTTTCTCTCTCCACATATGCCGCCTGATCTGTTGAGTGTTTCCAAGCTTCCTCAGGTTTATTTTACTGTAAAATATTCCCAATGTTGTGCAAGGAATTTCAATTCTCTGGATGACAGTAACATTTCTTTTGGTGTGGGAGCTGGTATATTGAGCAGAAATTGCAGCAGCTGCAGGCTTGTGTCAAACACAAGGGCAAGCTAGCATTCATAAGTTATAGGAGTAGAATTAGGCCATTTGGCCATCAAGTCTACTCCTTCTTTCAATCATGGCTGATCTATCTTTCCCTCCCAACCCCATTCTCCCCATAACCCTGACACCTTTACTGATCAAGAATCTGTCAATCTGCACCTTAAAAATATCCAATGACTTGGCCTCTACAGCCGTCTGTGGCAATGAATTCCACAGACTCACCACTCTCTGACTAAAGAAATTCCTCATCTTTCTAAAAGTATATATTTTTATATTTTGAGGCTATGACCTCTGGTCCTAGACTCTCCCACGTGCAAACATCCTCTCCACATCCACTCTATCCAAGCCTTTCACTGTTCCTTGGCGTACCACTGGCTACTCGGCTTGCCTCGGAAGAGGATGATATGTGAAACTACCTCCATATTAAGAGATCACGTGTCAAAGGTGAAAGGAACATTATGTTTTTACCTCCGGATCACGGAAGTATTGGGAATGCTGTGTCTTCAAGGTCTGAACGTTGAAAAAAATCAATTTAATGTGGACTGCCTGGTGTATGGAAATATGTACCTGGGAAACAGGAGCTGCCTGTCTCTTACTCTGCACTGTTAACCAGAGGGAACTTCATTTGAACTCTGGTCACCCTATTGCGCCAATCAGGGAAAGCTTTGGAATGATTCTGGTTGGCACTTTGTCATTAAACAATCATTAACTGGAGGGAGAAAATATTGTAGCTGCCTTGCTGCGATTTTTGGTTTGTGATTTATGATGCTGCTTTGAATAAATTTCTGCTTAGCCTGCTTATAACGATCTTGCACTTTGTGTTGAAAACACGTTTGTTGAGTTGGGTATGTTTGGGCAAACATGGGTTGGTGGGACCAGCTTAGGTGGGCACCTTGGTCATCAAAACCTGAAATAGGCTGCAGGATTGTCCCTGTGCAATATGACACTGACTCTTTGAATTAAGAAGAGAGGGGAAGATTTAATAGGAATCCCAGAGGCAACTTTTTAAACACAAAGGGTGGTGGATGTAAGGAATGAGCTGCCAGCGGAGGTAGTTGAGGCAGGTACTGCAACAATATTTAAAAGACACTTGGACAGGTACATGGATAGATAAGGATTAGAGGGATATGGGCCAAACATGGGCACTTTGGTCGGCATGGATGTATTGGGCTGAACCTTTCATGTCCATGGATCTGACCAAATGTCTTTCAAATGTTGTTATAGTACCTGCTTCAACTACCTCCTCTGATAGCTCGTTCCATACACCCATCACTCTCTGTGTGGAAAAAGTTGCCACTCAGATTCCTCGTAAACTTTTTCCCTCTCACCTTAAAAGCTGGGGAAACGACAATGACTATCAACATGATCTAGGCTGCTTATTATTTTATTAACTTTTCAGGTCATCCCTTAGCTTCCTGCTCTCCACTGAACAATCGCAACTTATCCAATCTCACCTTGCATCTGTAGCCCACCATTTCAGGTGGCATCCAGGTCTGTACATCAATGATCTGTAGCCCACCATTTCAGGTGGCATCCAGGTCTGTACATCAATGATCTGTAGCCCACCATTTCAGGTGGCATCCAGGTCTGTACATCAATGATCTGTAGCCCACCATTTCAGGTGGCATCCAGGTCTGTACATCAATGCTTCTGAATATCCCTGCATTTGCTATGTGCGTCCTGCCAATAGATGACCCATGGTGAATCACCTCACACTGGTCGCAATTAAACTACATTTGCCACTGCTCCGCCCAATTTTCCTGCTCATTTATGTTCTATATCCTGAGGCAAACATCCTCACTATTTATATCTCCACCCAACATCATGTTTTCAGCAAATCTGCTGATCCACCCACCTTCATTCTCCTCCAAGTCATTAATATATACAGTGCATTCAGAAAGTATTCAGACCCCTTCATTTTTCCACATTTTGTTACGTTACAGCCTTATTTAAAAATGGATTAAATTCTTGTTTTTTTATTGTCAATCTACACCATACCCCATAATAAAAAAGCAAAAACAGGTGTTTAGAAATTTTTGCAAAGTAATTAAAAAAACAAAACTGAAATATGACGTTTACATAAGTATTCAGACCCTTTACTCAGTACTTTGTTAAGGCACCTTTGGCAGCGATTACAGCCTCAAGGGCGGCACGGTAGCGCAGCGGTAGAGTTGCTGCTTTACAGCAAATGCAGCGCCGGAGACTCAGGTTCGATCCTGACTACGGGTGCTGCACTGTAAGGAGTTTGTACGTTCTCCCCGTGACCTGCGTGGGTTTTCTCCGAGATCTTCGGTTTCCTCCCACACTCCAAAGACGTACAGGTATGTAGGTTAATTGGCTGGGTAAATGTAAAAATTGTCCCTAGTGGGTGTAGGATAGTGTTAATGTGCGGGGATCGCTGGGCGGCACGGACTTGGTGGGCCGAAAAAAAGGCCTGTTTCCGGCTGTATATATATAATATAAATAATAAAATAAAAAGTCTTCTTGGGTATGACACTACAAGCTTGGCACACCTATATTTGGGTAATTTCTCTCATTCTTCTCTGCAGATCCTCTCAAGCTCTGTCAGGTTGGATGGGTAGCATCAATGCACAGCTATTTTCAGGTCCCGCCTGAGATGTTCGATTGGGTTCGAGTCCAGGCTCTGGCTGGGCCACTCAAGGATATCCACAGACTTATCACGAAGCCACTCCTGCATTGTCTTGGTTGTGAGCTTAGGGTCGTTGTCCTGTTGGAAGGTGAACCTCCACCCCAGTCTGAGGTCCAGAATGCTCTGGAGCAGATTTTCATCAAGGATCTCTCTGTACTTTGTTCCATTCATCTTTCCCTCAATCCTGACTATTCTCCCAGTTCTTGCCGCTGAAAAACATCCCCACAGCATGATATTGCCACCACCATGCTTCACCAGGTATGGTATTGGCCAGGTGATGAGCGGTGCCTGGTTTCCTCCAGACGTGACGCTTGGCATTCAGGCCAAAGAGTTCAATCTTGGTTTCATCAGGCCAGAGAATCTTGTTTCTCATGGTCTGAGTCCTTTAGGCAAACTCCAAGCGAGCTCTCATGTGCCTTTTACTGAAGAGTGGCTTCCGTCTGGCCACTCCACAATAAAGGCCTGATTGGTGGAGTGCTGCAGATATAGTTGTCCTTCTGAAAGGTGATCTTCACCGAGGAACTCTGGAGCTCTGTCAGAGTGACCATCGGGTTCTTGGTCACGTCCCTGACCATAGAAACATAGAAAATAGGTGCAGGAGTAGGCCATTCGGCCCTTCGAGCCTGCACCGCCATTCAATATGATCATGGCTGATCATCCAACTCAGTATCCTGTACTGCCTTATAGACAATAGGTGCAGGAGGAGGCCATTCGGCCCTTCGAGCCAGCACCGCCATTCAATGTGATCATGGCTGATCATTCTCAATCAGTACCCCGTTCAATCAGTACCCCGTTCCTGCCTTCTCCCCATACCCCCTGACTCCGCTATCCTTAAGAGCTCTATCTAGCTCTCTCTTGAATGCATTCAGAGAATTGGCCTCCACTGCCTTCTGAGGCAGAGAATTCCACAGATTCACAACTCTGACTGAAAACGTTTTTCCTCATAATAATAATAATAATAATGCATTACATTTATATAGCGCTTTTCAAACACTCAAAGACGCTTTACAGGGATTTCTAGAACATAGAGAAGTGAATAAATAGATAAATAAATAAACGAGCAGAAAAAGGAGACAGAAGGTGAGGTGACCTTCAGTGGTTGAAAGCAGTGCTGAACAGGTGAGACTTCAGTGATGTTTTGAATGTGGTGAGTGAGGAGGAGTCTCTGACGGTTTGGAGTAGTGAGTTCCATAGGGTGGGAGCAGCGATGGAGAAAGCCCTGTCCCCCCAGGATCTGAGTTTCTAAATGGCCTACCCCTTATTCTTAAACTGTGGCCCCTTGTTCTGGACTCCCCCAACATTGGGAACATGTTTCCTGCCTCTAACGTGTCCAACCCCTTAATAATCTTATACGTTTCGATAAGATCTCTCATCCTTCTAAATTCCAGTGTATACAAGTATAGTCGCTCCAGTCTTTCAACATGTAGTCCCGCCATTCCGGGAATTAACCTAGTAAACCTACGCTGCATGCCCTCAATAGCAAGAATATCCTTCCTCAAATTTGGAGACCAAAACTGCACACAGTACTCCAGGTGCGGTCTCACTACGGCCCTGTACAACTGCAGAAGGGCCTCTTTGCTCCTATACTCAACTCCTCTTGTTATGAAGGCCAACATTCCATTGGCTTTCTTCACTGCCTGCTGTACCTGCATGCTTCCTTTCAGTGACTGATGCACCAGGACACCCAGATTCTCTCCATACCCCCTGATTCCTTTAGGAACAAGGGCCACATCTAACTCCCTCTTAAATATAACCAATGAACTGGCCTCAACTACCTTCTGTGGCAGAGAATTCCACAGATTCACCACTCTGTGTGAAAAAAAACTTTCTCATCTTGGTCCTAAAAGACTTCCCCCTTATCCTTAAACTGTGACCCCTTGTCCTGGACTTCCCCAACATCAGGAACAATCTTCCTGCATCTAGCCTGTCCAACCCCTTAAGAATTTTGTAAGTTTCTATAAAATCCCCCCTCAATCTTCTAAATTCCAGCGAGTGCAAGCCGAGTCTATCCAGTCTTTCTTTATATGAAAGTCCTGCCATCCCAGGAATCAATCTGGTGAACCTTCTCTGTACTCCCTCTATGGCAAGAATGTCTTTCCTCAGATTAGGAGACCAAAACTATGCAATACTCCAGGTGTGGTCTCACCAATGCCCTGTACAACTGCAGCAGAACCTCCCTGCTCCTATACTCAAATCCCCTCGCTATGAATGCCAACATACCATTCGCTTTCTTCACTGCCTGCTGCACCTGCATGCCTACTTTCAATGACTGGTGTACCATGACACCCAGGTCTCGTTGTATCTCCCCTTCTCCTAATCGGCCACCATTCAGGTAATAGTCTGCATTCCTGTTCTTGCCACCAAAGTGGATAACCTCACATTTATACCTGGCGTACTGTGTGCAGTTTTGGTCTCCAGATTTGAGGAAGGATATTCTTGCTATTGAGGGCGTGCAGCGTAGGTTTACTAGATTAATTCCCGGAATGGCGGGACTATCATATGTTGAAAGACTGGAGAGACTAGGCTTGTATCCACTGGAATTTAGAAGGATGAGAGGAGATCTTATCGAAACGTATAAGATTATTAAGGGGTTGGACACGTTAGAGGCAGGAAACATGTTCCCAATGTTGGGGGAGTCCAGAACAAGGGGTCACATTATCCTTGAGATGTTTCTACAACTTAATTGGAGTCCACCAGTGATATATTAAATTGATTGGGAAAGGCACACACCTGTCTATATAAAGGTCCCACAGTTGACAGTGCATGTCAGAGCAAAAACCCAGCCAAGAAGACAAAGGAATTGTCCGTACACCTCCGAGACAGGATTGTGTCGAGGCACAAATCTGGAGAAGAGTATAAAACAATTTCTGCAGCATTGCAGGTCCCGAAGAGCACAGTGGCCTCCGTCATTCTTAAATGGAAGAAATTTGGAACCACCAAGACTCCTCATAGAGCTGGCCGCCCGGTCAAACTGAGCAATCGGGAGAGAAGGGCCTTGCTCAGTAACTAGTAGAGTGGATAAGGGAGAACCAGTGGATGTGTTATATCTGGACTTCCAGAAGGCTTTTGACAAGGTCCCACATAAGAGATTAGTATGCAAACATAAAGCACACGGTATTGTGGGTTCAGTATTGATGTGGATAGAGAACTGGCTGGCAGACAGGAAGCAAAGAGTAGGAATAAACGGGTCCTTTTCAGAATGGCAGGCGGTGACTAGTGGGGTACCGCAAGGCTCAGTGCTGGGACCCCAGCTACTTACAATATATATTAATGATTTGGACCAGGGAATTGAATGCAACATCTCCAAGTTTGCGGATGACACGAAGCTGGGGGGCAGTGTTAGCTGTGAGGAGGATGCTAGGAGGCTGCAACGTGACTTGGATAGGTTAGGTGAGTGGGCAAATGCATGGCAGATGCAGTATAATGTGGATAAATTGAGGTTATCCACGTTGGTGCAGGGAGCAGGGAGGTTCTGCTGCAGTTGTACAGGGCATTGGTGAGACCACATCTGGAGTATTGCGTACAGTTTTGGTCTCCTAATCTGAGGAAAGACATTCTTGCCATAGAGGGAGTACAGAGAAGGTTCACCAGATTGATTCCTGGGATGGCAGGACTTTCATATGAAGAAAGACTGGATAGACTCGGCTTGTACTCGCTGGAATTTAGAAGATTGAGGGGGGATCTTATAGAAACTTACAAAATTCTTAAGGGGTTGGACAGGCTAGATGCAGGAAGATTGTTCCCGATGTTGGGGAAGTCCAGAACAAGGGGTCACAGTTTAAGGATAAGGGGGAAGACATTTAGGACCGAGATGAGAACGTTTTTTTTCACACAGAGTGGTGAATCTGTGGAATTCTCTGCCACAGAAGGTAGTTGAGGCCAGTTCATTGGCTATATTTAAGAGGGAGTTAGATGTGGCCCTTGTGGCTAAAGGGATCAGGGGGTATGGAGAGAAGGCAGGTACGGGATACCGTGTTGGATGATCAGCCATGATCATATTGAATGGCGGTGCAGGCTCGAAGGGCTGAATGGCCTACTCCTGCACCTATTTTCTATGGTTCTATAATCAATGGAAACAGGATGAACCTAAGCTCAATTTTGAGTGTCATAGCAAAGGGTCTGAATACTGATGTAAATGTGATAATTCAGTTATTTCTTTAATTACTTTGCAAACATTTTTAAACACCTGTTTTCGCTTCTTCATTGTGGGGTATTGTGTGTAGATTGATGATAAAAAAATGATTTTAATCAATTTAAAAATAAAGATGTAACGTAACAAAATGTGGAAAAGGTGAAGGGTCTGAATACTTTCTGAATGCACTGTGCATACACACATACTTGCAACAAAGGTCCCAGCACAAATCCCTGAAGCTTACCACTGCTTACAGAATTCCAGTCAGAAAACAACCCTGCAGTAATCCAGCGTCTAATCTGATTCAGGCTTTTAAGGAGGGCACTGAGAAAATTAACGCCGACAAGGCAGTAGATGTGGTTTACATGGACTTTAGCAACGTTTTGGACAAGGTTCTGCAGGGTAAGCTGTCCAGAGTGTCAGGCCAAAACAAGGTATTTTGGCAAACTACATCCAAAATCAGTTCAGTGATAGGAGGCAGAAGGTAAGTGAACATCAAATATAAAACAGTGCAGCACAGGAACAGGCCCTTCGGCCCACAATGAACATGAGGGCGTGCAGCGTAGGTTTACTAGGTTAATTCCCGGAATGGCGGGACTATCATATGTTGAAAGACTGGAGCGACTAGGCTTGTATATACTGGAATTTAGAAGGATGAGAGGAGATCTTATCGAAACGTATAAGATTATTAAGGGGTTGGACACGTTAGAGGCAGGAAACATGTTCCCAATGTTGGGGGAGTCCAGAACAAGGGGCCACAGTTTAAGAATAAGGGGTAGGCCATTTAGAACTGAGATGAGGAAAAACGTTTTCAGTCAGAGAGTTGTGAATCTGGAATTCTCTGCCTCAGAAGGCAGTGGAGGCCAATTCTCTGAATGCATTCAAGAGAGAGCTGGATAGAGCTCTTAAGGATAGCGGAGTCAGGGGATATAGGGAGAAGGCAGGAATGGGGTACTGATTGAGAATGATCAGCCATGATCACACTGAATGGCGGTGCTGGCTTGAAGGGCCAAATGGCCTCCTCCTGCACCTATTATCTATTGTCTATGATGCCAAGATAAACTAATTTCCTCTGCCTGCACATGATCCACATCCCTCCATTCTAGGCATCGCCACGTGCCTGTCTAAAGACACACTTCCTTCTTTTTCCTGGATATTGCCTCAACTTACTTTGTTAAACAATGTTCCCTAATCTCACCATCATTGCTTCTGACCCTTACAGGGACATGCTGACCAATTCTCTTTCAAACACCTCCCACTTCTGTAAATGTTGTTTTTCCTCCAGTAGCGGCTCCACTCTGCCATCCTATCTTCTACTGTAGGTCAGCCCTCCCCACAATCTTAAGATGCAAACCCTAGGTCCACCGTCTCCATTTCCAGACAACCTCAAAAACTCAGTGAATTGCAGTCCCTGTTTGGAGAGACACTTCCTCATTCCTCATCTGGCTTTTCCTAAAACAAGGTTGAGTGCAAATTCCTCCTCTGTAGAATTGCTTTGTCCTGCTTTCAAAACCCTTCTTGGGCACACGTAGCAAATTCTACACCATCATGGCCCCCCACTCCAACACTGTAACACTTCAACATTACATTCTGCTCTACCCCTTTTACTTGTGTATGGCTTCATTGTACTTCTATACATTATGATGAGTCTGAAGAAAGATTCCAACCTTAAATGTCACCCATGTCCTCCAGAGATGATGTCTGACCCAGTTACTCCAGCACTTTTTCTTATTTGTAAGCCAACATCTACAGTTCCTTGTGTCCAGTGTGCTTTGAGTGGATAGCAGTTTTTCACTGTATGTCAAAACATATGACAATAAACCAATATCAAGGCAATATAGCGACATTAAAATCCCCCAGTTACCCACATCCTACTGCCATTTGTCTAAATTCTAAATTCCAGATATTTGAAGGCCTGCAGAATAGTCCCATCATAGTCACCACCCCATCCTTAATTCCAAGTTATACCCAATACCCATTTGTTCTGGCTGTGATTAGACCTTGTCATGGTATTCTTCAAGTGAGAGAGGCAAAATGTAAATGAGATGTGAGGGGCTGGTTTGCACTACCAAGGGTGGTGGTGGAGACAGATCCAATAGGCCTTTAGATAGCCACATGGAGATATATGCTTCACAGTTTATTGGCATCATATTGGCACAGATATTTTGAGGGCTGAGGGCCTGTTCCTGTGTCCCAAAGCACAACTAAAACCTATCGCCTAGCGCAAAAGATCAAACTGACTTTCACCACAATGGGATGTTGGGGGAATTGTCTGATTCTGTGTGAAGTTTCTCTTCCTGATATCAGGCCTGTATAGCTCTGATCATGTCCCAAACTCCCTTCACCCGTAGGCTAAAGTAGTAACGTTCAGTTTAGTTTATTATTGTCACGTGTACCGAGGTACAGCGAAATGCTTTTGTTGCATGCTATCCAATCAAAGACTGTATATAATTACAATCAAGCCATCCACAATGTACAGATAAATGGTACAACATTTAGTGCAAGATAAAGTCCAATTAAAAAATGTTTAAAGGTCTCTAATGAGGTATATAAGAGGTCAGGTCCTCATTGTAACTGTTGAGAGGAATGTTCCGTTGCTTGATCACAGTAACGAGCAGCCAGAGATTGCACCCCGAACTCTGTGCAGTGAGGTTGTGAAGCACCATCTCTTATCTGTTGAAACGAAACAAGACACCATCTGCCCTTTAACAGCAGCAAGCCAGTTGCAGGTCTTGGCTCCAAGCTGCCCTCTTGTGGTGGAATGGATAATTACATGCATAGGAGTTGAAGGTTAACAATAGCTCTGAGGGACAAGGTACTTCAGATGCTAGAATCTTGAGCAGAAAACAATGTGCTGGAGGAACTCAGTGGGATGGACAGGTGATGTTTCAGGTCTGGGCCCTTCTTCATACTGAACCCGAGGCCCCATTGAAATACAGCACGGTAATAGGCCCTTCGGCCCACCAAGTACACGCTGACTATCGATCCCCCGTTCATTCTAGTTCTATGTTATCCCACTTTCTCATCAACTCCTTACACACCAGGGGCAATTTACAGAGGGCCAATTAACCTACAAACCGGCACGTCTTTGGGATGTGAGAGGAAACTAGAGCACCCGGAGGAAACCTACGAGGTCTCAAGGAGAACGTACAAACTCCACGCAGACAGCGCCAATCTCACTATTGTGTCATCTTGTAATCTTTGTAATCGTGACAAAGTTCAGGTGATTAAGCGCAAGGAGCACAGATCAGCCCCATTCCCACTGGGGTAGAAAAGGATCAAGGGGCTGAATAGCAGCTTCCTGCATCACAGCTCCTCCCCTTGCAGTAGGAAAGTTGATTTAGTGTTCAGTTTAGAGAGGGAGAGTGCATAAACTCCAAAAGACAGCACCCAAGGTCAGGATCGAACCCGGGTCTCTGGATCTGTGAGGCAGCGGCCCTACCCGCTGCGCCACTAGTGGCAGCACAGTGGTGTAGCGGTAGATTACTGCGCCAGAGACCCTCGTCCAATCTTGACTACGGGTGCAGTCTGTGTGGAGTTTATACATTCTCCCTGTGACTGGGTTTTCTCAGGGTGCTCCGGTTTTCTCCCACAAAGATATACAGGGTTGTACGTTAATTGGCTTCTGTAAATTGTCTTTAGTTGTAAGATAGTGCAAGAGTACCAGGATCGCTGGTCAGCACAGACTCGGTGAGCGTAAGGGACTGTTTCTGCACTGTATCTCTCAAGTTTGAAGTCACTGTGCTGCCCTACCTCAGGACTTTGACACAACGGGGAGGAAAGATCAGCAAAACCAGAGTGGGGGGGGGGGGGGGGGGGGTGTTACAAACCTCACTGCCGAATACAGCAGCATACAGCACAGAAACAGGCCCTCCGGCCCAACTCCTCCATGCTGACCAAGATGCCCATGTTTGGCCCATATCCCACTAAACCGTGGATAGACACAAAATGCTAGAGTAACTCAGCAGGTCACGCAGCATCTCTGGAGCAAATGGATAGATGACGGTTCAGGTCGGGACCCTTCAAGCTTCTCCTGAAGGCGAGTTGAAGGAGCTGGATCATGCAAAAGCTCCCCTTGGACTTGGCAGAAAGTGTAAAGTGGCCGCTCCGAATCAAAGGGAACTCTCCGGATTCCACCTTTCCCCCCACATCTGCAGGCTGACGGTGACTCCACACACAAAGTCTCTCCCATGGGAGGGACGCAAGAGGATGCAGTCTGACTCAAACCTGTAAATCAATCAGTCACGGACACCATATATCAACACCACACACCAAGAGGTTTTTCTGTGTAGATTTATTTTACCTCTCAAGAATAGAAAATCCAGCATATGTGGTGATGGAAAAGGAGGTTGGGGGTCTGGGGGGCAGAAGGAATTGGGGTAGGAAGGATGAGAATGGGAAGGAGAAGATTGGAGATTGAAAGAATGGTGGAGCAATAAAGTGGGTTGGGAGGGTGTAGTCGGGGTAGGGAGGTGGGGGGGAGGGGAGAAAGGAGTGGGGAGAACTTTAAAAATGATTTTCTCATTTCCATCTCCTTCGTGACCAAACCTTGCAGCAATATAAATCATTTCCACAGAAACAGCCTTACAGAATAAAATAGGAACATGGTGAACACCTGGCACTTTACATCCGGAGGTTTCACGTATCTTACATTTGTACAACATAACCCAGGCGAGCATTATCAGTCTCCGGGTATCGTGGTTAACGATTTAGTGCAAATTTAAACCACCAATCCCCAAACTTCACAGGCCACCCCATAACACCCACTGTGCCTTTCCAGAACGCTATTTGCAGAGGGATTTCAACGCTATTTACAAACGCACCGTTAGATGGCGTTTCGCACTGGGCTAAGTTACAAGACCCAGGTGTGGCATTATTAAGACTCTCTGGGCTGTTAACAGTGGCTGGGGTAACCCCCAACTACTGTGTTGTGGGAACATCACCATCCATCCCGTATGCCCCACCACCGTCTCCTCCTGGATGACTTTGGCTCCTGTTGAGGTGCCATAGTCATCGGGCTTACCCCTTCTCCCTTGCATCAACAGATAGCCACTCACCTGCTGACGAGTGAACCGTGAGCTTTCTATGGGCTAAACTCACCAGGAGTGTACAGTGGGGTGATATGGACCAGAGAGGGTACAGTAGACCCACTGTAGACCCATTGACCCTATAATGGAGCCATAACCTGAGTATGGATCGCCAGCTCGTTTGACAGCCTTCTAACAATACTTCTCCTGAAAGCCCAAATTCCTCAAAACAGGAACTCTAAATGAAAGAAACATCCATCATTGTGTTAAATAAAAGAATCATCCATCAATCTGCCCAGGGAACATTGATTCCAGAGGTGTCATGAGGTCCTGTCATGCTGGAGTGGAAAGTGCACCATGAACTAAAACCAGAGAGGTTCAGCTTAAGCAAGTGGACTTGTGCTATGGAACTCCTCCAACTAACCTGATACCCGCCAACAAGACTGCTTCAGCTAAACAAACCACTTGGGGATAAAAAAAAACCTGGAACGTGGTTAAAACTCTCCCAGCAAGATCTGTACCTAAATTGTCTGCTCAGTGACAATTATACCCACTCCAAGATGCCGGGAACAGAGCGAGAGGGTGGTGCCTGGTGAGTTGGATTGGACCCACACCCTCTGGGCTGTACTAGTTACCCCAGTCTCTACCGTTAAATACACCTCCATTAGTCACAAGCAGCCAACTCCCCCCCCCTGCCCTGCCTTACATCCACCTGGTTAACTGGGAACAGTGTGGGCCAGTCAGCGTCTTCGGTGGTGGAACACAAAGTGCTGGAGTAAATCAATGGGTCGGGCAGCATCTCTGGAGAACATGGATAGATGATATTTCGGATTGAGGCTCAACATCACCTATTCATGTTCTCCAGATATGCGGCCTAATCTGCTAAGTTACTCCAGCATTGTGTCCTTTTGTGTATAAAACAGAATCTGCAATTTCTTGTTTCTTCATCCTACAGTGGTGGGGACAGAGAAGAAGGCAGAGGCGGTCGCAGACCAATTTGGCTGGGTGGCCAAAGATTGGAATAAGGCAGTGCAGAACTGGAGACACCTTGGCTAGGCGATCGAGCTGTGACTTGGCCAAACACTGCGGCACCCACGATCTCTGCCCTTCTTCATCACAGCTGGCCGTTTAGCATTAGGCCCTTCGACACTTGCACACATCAGGCACAGGTAAGGCCAGGGACAGTTATGCAGAGGCTCAGTGAATGTGGAGCACTTCATCGAGGTGACCGCTCCGTTGCTGCTGACCCTTCTCAGGCTGATGATACACCTTGGACAAAGACGCAGCCAGTGTCTTGTTGAGTCCATTGTCTGAAAACAGGACGATCATAAACTTCTCATCCCTATCATTCAATGGGCAACAATTCTCAAACTTTAATTGCACTTCTTTTTATAACAATATACTGGCTGGGGTGCGTGGAGTTACCAAGTTGGGCTATTGAATCATAGCCCAACTTCCAACGTTAACCATGGAAGCCTGGACTTTCTCAAACCTGGACCTAGGGCTACTCACGTGACCTTTGGTGGACAGTGAACAACATCCCGGACACAGGAGGAGCCAATATCTTTGTGTTCCCCCTCGACAGGCTTCGTGCACATCACACGGCTCTAAAAAGGATGTTCGGATGCTTCCACTCCCAACCCCCCCACCCCCTTACCAGCTCCAGTAGAGTCCCATGCCCCTCACCATAAACCACAACCCAACCCATTCCCACCCACCAACCGTTCCATTGACAATGGGCAGGCTCCATTTCCAGTAACAAATAATCTATGGCATCTCTTTACATTGAAGTCCTGCTTCAAAGTCAGTGAAACCACAGACCCTTAAATAGGATGGCGTGGAACATCTTGCCGCCTTGGTCCCAGTCTCCAAGTCCCAGATTTTAATAAGAACTCCACCAAAGAAACAAGGTACGACGGGTCAGATGGACTGAAGGGCGGGCTTGGATTATGTACACATTCAATGCACGGTGAATCCTGCACCATTGTGCCTCGTCTGAAAGGCATATCTTCCACGTAGGACCAGAACCAAAGGGTTTCACAGTTCCAAGTGTTCCTGATTGTCCATGAGACCAGCCAGAATCACCCGGCTACTCACTGAATCGTTTCTTGGGCCCGGTCCGAGCCCGGTTTGACCTCCTGATGTCTTGCTTGGAGTCCTTGCATTTCTGGCAGATGAAGACCTCGGGTACGTTCGCTTTTCTGATCTTAGCACAGGACAGGTGGATCCAGGTGCCACACTCGTTGCATTCAATCATCGGTCTGCCCGCAAAAGGCTTCATACAGAAACACGTGATCAGATCCCAGGAATCGTCTTCTGAAAGGAAACAATCAGTGAATGGAAGATATGTACAATATCCAGTGCGGATAGAGCCATAGAGCAAGAACACCCAACTCATCCATCCCAACCAAGATACTTCATCTAAACTAACCCCATTTGCACCTGATCACCCATATCCCTCCCATTATTTTTGCTGTCATTGAGCAGCTAGTCATTGAGATTACAAAGTTATACAGCACTGAAACAGTGGGCTAGTGATGGGCCCGTTGTACTTGTCCAAGTGTCTTTTAAATGCTGTCATTGTACCAGCCTCAACTACCTCCTCTGACAGCTTGTTCCATATCCCTCTGTGGGGGTAAAGTTGCCCCTCAGGTTCCTCTCGCTTAAAATCTATGCCTCTAGTTCACGATTCCCCTACTATTTATAAATGACTGTACATTCACCCTATCCATCCCCCTCATGATTTAATATGCCTTTGTATGATCACCCCACAGCCTCCTGTGCTCCAACAAATAGATTCCTAGCCTGCCCATCCTCTCCTTACAGCTCGGGCCCCTTGAGTCCTGGCAATATACTCGTATGTGCAGCATTCAAATTCTCTTCCTGTTTACCCACGGCATTGCTAAAGACAACTGCCCCATTAACTCCTTGCAGAAACCCACTCCATACTCCACTGCCACTGGAACCACCCACTGCCTCTTGGGTGTCCGTGAAGGCAGGTAGGTCATCCTTCCCCATCTGTCATCCTTCCTGAGTCTGGCTCTGGTATGCCAGTCAAATCGCATACCAATGAGTTGGTTGCTAACAACCCTCGGGTGGTCTAACATGTCCAGGAGACTACTTCAGGAGTACACCAGGTGACTAGAGTCATAGAGCGATACAGTGTGGAAACAGGCCCTTCGGCCCAGCTTGCTCACGCCACCATTTCCCAGCTGCACTAGTCCCACATGCTCGCATTTGGTCCATATCCCTCCATACCCTTCCTATCCATGTACCTATCTTACTGTTTTTAAATGTTGGGATAGTCCCTGCTTCAACTACCTCCTCTGGCAGCCTGTTCCTACACCCATCACCATTTGTATGAAAAGGTTACCCCTCAGACTCCTATTAAATCTTTTCCCCTTCACCTTTGGTCCTCAATTCCGCTACTCTGGCCAAGAGACTCGGTGCATCTACCCAATCTATTCCTCTCATGATTTTATACACCTCTATAAGATCATCCCCCATTCGCCTGCGCTCCAAGGAAGAATCCCAGCCTACTGACCCTCTAGTCCTGGCAACATTCTCGTAAATCTGTACCCTTTCCAGCTTGACATGTTTTCTACAACATGATGCCCAGAACTGAACACAATACTCTAAATGCAGCCTCACTAACAACGTCTTATACAACTGCAACATGACCTCCTAACTTCCATACTCAATGCTCTGACTGATGAAGGCCAATGTGCCAAAAGTCTTTTTGACCACCCAAACTATCTGCGACTCCACCTTCGAGGAACCATATTCCTGCACTCCTAGATTCCTCTGCTCTACAACTGTCATTGTGTTGGACCCGCCCATGTTGGACTTCCCACAATATAACGCCTCACATTTCTCTGTATTAAATTCCATCACCATTCCCCAGCTGACTACCCCAGGTGTACACCAGGTGACTACCCTAGGAGTACACCAGCTGACTACCCCAGCAGTACACCAGGAGTCTACCGCAGGAGTAGACCAGGAGACACCCAGGAGTAGTCCAGGAGACTTCCCCAGGGGACACCCGAGACTACACCGTCCGACTACCCCGGAAGAGAACACTCCCAGCCTGCAATTAGAAGGCCCTGGATAAACACCCACGCCATGGTCTCAAACACAAACGTATCAGCTGATAATCAGTTGCAGTGTGGAGGGGCCAGGACAGGAGGTGGGTGTGGGAGGTGTAAGATATCGCCCTGCCGTTGTTGCTGGGCTGAGAAAATACTCCCAAGTGCACACAAAACATGCACCAGCTGGGTAGCTCACAACTCTCCAATCAGTGTAAGACACTTCTTAAGATAGACACAAAGTGCTGGAGTAATTCAGCGGGTCAGGCAGCATTGGGTGACGTTTCGAGTCACGATGGGTGATGTTTCGGGTCACGACCCTTCTTCAGAAGGAGGGCAGCGTAGGTTCACCAGGTTAATTCCCGGGATGGCGGGACTGACATGAAAGAATGGATTGACTGGGCTTGTATACACTGGAATTGAGAAAGGTGAGAGGGGATCTTTTAGAAACATATATATAATTCTTCAGGAATTGGACAGACTAGATGAAGGAAAAATGTTCCCGATGTTGGGGGAGTCCAGAACCAGGGGTCACAGTGTAAGAATAAGGGGTAAGCCATTTAGGACTGAGATGAGGAAAAACTTTTTCACCCAGAGGGGTTGTGAATCTGTGGAATTCTCTGCCACAGAAGGCAGGAGGCCAATTCACTGGATGTTTTCAAGAGAGAGTTAGATATAGCTCTTAGGGCGAACAGAATCAAGGGATATGGGGAGAAAGCAGGAACAGGGTACTGATTTTTGATGATCAACCATGATCATATTGAATGGCTGTGCTGGTTCAAAGGGCTGAATGGCCTAATCCTGCAACTATTTTCTATGTTTCTATAATTCTTTCTCTCTCTCTCCCTCTGAACACCACGTGGTCTTTAAAAAAAATTCTGATACTATTCTTTTCCTGGCCTGATTAAACTAGTCCAATTTTCATCTCAAGTACACACACTAAGTTGGACCACCTTCAGACTTACCTTCAATTTTGAGATTTTCTGTCGGTTCTGGATCCGGAGGTTCTGTGGGATAAAACCTCAGTTTAGTTTAGTTTATTGTGCATGTTTACACGTGCACTGAAGTACAGTGAAAAACTTTTTTTTTATTGCGTGCTATCCAGTCAGTGAAAAGACGATACATGATTACAATCAAGTCATGAACTGTAGGGGCCTTCGCCCCCTTGTACATGTACCGATTCAACAGGATCATAGTCAACTTAACCTCGCCTGGTCTGCAGTCCTTAACACTCTTGCCCAACTTAAACCCATCGGTTAGTCTTTACACTGAGTTAACACTTCAAGCCCAAGTGGGCAGAGCACCAGATCACTCCAGGTTGATGGTAGGGATATGGATCATGTACAGGCAGATAAGACTTGGTGTTGGCATCATGATCGGCACATATATTGGGTGCCATAGAGCCTGTTCTTGTGCTGTACTGTTCTGTGTATGATAACAGAAATAAAGATCTGCAGATGCTAGTTAATACACAAAAGGGCACAACCCGCAGGCATTTTTTTTGTGCACAACCCGCAGGCATTGCCACTTTCATTTCACTGCACATCGAGTATGTGTATGTGACAAATAAATTTGACTTGACTTGACTTGTTGTGGAGTAACTCAGCAGGTCAGGCAGCATCTCTGGAGAACATGAATAAATGACATTTTAGGTTAAGACCCTTCAGACTGCCAATCTGAAAGTCTTTTTCACACGGGGGGGGGGGGGGGGGGGAAGAGGGGAGTATATGGAACGAGCTGAGGCAGGTGCTATAACCACATTTAATTGTTACTTGGACAGGTACATGGATGGGAAAGGTTGGGGGGGATATGGGCCAAATGGGACTATTTAGATGGAGCATCTGGGTATGGCACGGACGAGTTGGACCGAAGGGTCTGTTTCCGTGCTGTATTCTGGTAATGCCAGGTCCCATGATTGTACACTGTAGCCTACCATATGCTTTATATTCAGCAAATGCTTACATCACAAGGTCACTGCCCTTACCTGAATTGACTGTGGTCCCATTCAACACTCCAGACTCTGGCTTGTTCCTGTCCTCCTCCTCCTCCTCCTTCTGATTTTCCACTGGCTGATCTTCCGCCGGCTGATCTTTCACCGGTTGATCTCCCACCAGCTGATCTTCCATTGACTGATCTTCCACCGGCTGATCTTCCATTGACTGATCTCCCACTGGCTGATCTTCCATTGGCTGATCTCCCACCGGCTGATCTTCCATTGGCTGATCTTCCACCAGCTGATCTTCCATTGGCTGATCTCCCACCGGCTGATCTTCCATTGACTGATCTCGCACTGGCTGATCTACCTCCGGCTGATATTCCACATTCTGACCTTCTACCTGCTCCTTTCCACCTGGCTGCTTCATCTCCCCCTGGTCTGTCATGACCTCTTTCTCTGGCTCACTCACTGGGGTTATCCCAGGATCTACTGCCTGCTCCTTAACCTCCTCCAGCACTGGGGCCGGCTTGCAGATCTCTTTGGCCTGCAGGGCGATCTTCAGCGTTTCCTCGTCGGACTCCGTGTCGCTCTGCGGCATCTTCTCGACAGTAGGCCGGGTCTCAACTGCTTTGGGAAGCTGGGCGGGAGGTCGGGACACTTCCAGCACCTTCTTGATGCTTTCCAAGCCCATTCTCTTCCCACCTTCAGCACTCTTCCTCCTCTGTGCACCTTCCAGACTAGCTTTCTTCGAGGAGATCTTCTTCTTCGGCTTCTCGGACTTAAACTTCTCTGGGGTGTTGAAGAGTGAGCTGGAGAACCCAGGCCGTTCCAGCCACAGGCCGTCCACCTTCCCCCGCTTTGCCCCATCTTTGGCACCCGCACACTTTAGTTTCCTGCCGCAGTGCAGCACGTGGGAGTCTGACGAGCGCGAGGACTCCCAGCTGTCGCTGTCTAGGGTGCTGCCAGTGCTGTTGCGAGGACTCAGGCTGGCGTGTGCCCAGGGGTCATGCTGAGGATGGAGAAGGACAGAACAGTAATTAAAACACAAAGTGCTGGAGGAACTCAGACAACATTAACAGTTAAACATAGAACAGTACAGCATGTGTTTGTGCCGAACATGATGCCATGTTAAACTGGTTTCATCTGCCTGCATGTGATCAATTTGCCTCCATTCCCTGCACCTACCTAAAAGCCTCTTAAATGCCACTATCGTGTCTGTCTCCACCACCACCTGGCATTGTGTCCCAGATGCCGCAACTTTCTGTGTAAAAAACTTCCCCCTCTCACCATACAGCTTTGCCCTCAAGTGTTGGACATTTCCACCCTGGGAAAAAGGGATCTGACTATTCCTTTCATAATTTTATCAAGTCTCCCTTCAACCTCCAACATTCCAGAGAAACAATCCAGGTCTACCCAACTTCTCCCTGAAGCTAATACCCTCTAATCCAGGCTGAGGGAGTAGCCGGATCACAACTGGAAGAAAAAAAAAAAGAGGTGGGGGTGGAGGATAGGCTGACAAGTGATAGGTGAATACAAGCGAGCTGGACACTTGGGTAGAGTAAATGACAATGGGGATATCAGATACAGAGAGAAGAGAAGGAGTGAAATCTAAAACTGGAGGGAGAGATATAGGTTGAAGGGGCAGAGGGGGAGTGGGAGAAATGTGTGCTCGCTATGGGGGAAACAGGAAAGAGAAGGGGAGAGAAAAGGATAGGTGATAAAGTTGAGATTTGGACGGGGAGAAAGCTGCTGTCACGAAAAGCAGGACGATTTTCATTTAAATGCACTTCCAGCTATTTGCCATTGTGGTCAGAGTATATAGTAATGCAGAAAAAATGAACTGCAGATGCTAGTTTACGAAGTAATTCAGTAAGTCAAAGTCTAATAAATTCAGTAAAGAATTAGCAAAAAGAAACATGACAACACGTCATGCTGTCTTAGAATAGTATTGATGCATTTAAGAGGGAGTTAGATAAATTCATGAGGGAGAAGGAAGTAGATAGATGGTAGACACAAAATGCTGGAGTAACTCAGCGGGACAGGCAGCATCTCTGGCGAGAAGGAATGGGTGACGTATCGGGTCAAGGCCCTTCTTCAGACTGAAGTAGAAAGATGTGCTGATAGGATGAGATGGAGGGGTGGAGAGATGGAGAGATGGAGGAAACTCCCAAAATGCATAAAGTATCGACTAGAACATATAAACCAAAGAGCTGGAGTAACTCAGCTGTTCAGGCAGTATCCCTGGAGAACAAATATGGTGTTTCGGGTTTGGACACTTCTTAAACCTGCATCTGCAGTTCCTTGTGGACCATGTTCTTTTCCTGCTCTGTAAATACATTTTATACCCATCCTTTTCTTTTCAGATACATGCATTGGGCAAGAAACTAGAATCGCAGAGGATCTGAAATCACAGTCTGAAAAAGGGTCCCAACCCGAAACGTCACCTTTCCATATTCTCCAAAGATACTGTTTGCCCCACAAAGTTACTCCAGCACTTTGCATATTATTTGGGTGAGTAGCTGTTCTCCCATCCTGGAATGTACAAAGGAGCCCAATTCAGAATCAATTCTGGCACCATACCTCCCCAGCAGATGGGTGTTGTGTTTGACCAAAAACCCACAGTCAATGTCTGCAGGAGAATACCAGTGGGGAGGCTGATGTAAACACTTGCCACAAACCAAGATGCAAAGATATATGTGGATACAAGGAACTGCAGATGCTGGTTTACAAAAACAGACACTAATTATACCCCTCCTGTGTCTCTAAAGCACCATGGACTGCTGGAAACTTAAATAAAGAATTAACACAGAAGTAATCAATTAACTCTTTCAGGACAGAGGCACATGTCCCAAAAGAGCGTGCTCCACACACAATGCTCTCGGAATTTTGTCTGGAATAAAGGAGGTGCCGGACCATCATATGCTGGTAAATCGGTGGTGTACCTGTATATTATTAAAATACTGGACCATGTGAAAGTGGAGTACAGACCCGTGACCATCCTTGTTCTGCCACTGGAAGTATTTTCTCTTGATTTATCTGCTGAAGTTTTAGATTCATACAGCGTGGAAACAGGCCCTTCGGCCCAACTTACCCCGCCAACCAACATGTCCCGTCATTCAGACATCAGCTAAACAAACCATTGACCACTCTTGGAAACAACCAGTCCCTTGAGATGGTTTCAAATGCGATTTGCCTTGGCAAGAATCCAAACCATCTGTTCCTCATTTTTATTTAAAACAAAAGAATCATGGCATTTTGAAGCAGGAGGCTATGCAGTCCATCAGGTCTATGTCAACCCTTGGAAAGAGCCCATCCACCAGCCCCATATCCATACAGAGGATCCTGCTCCATTTATCTGGTTCCTGTTGAATCGACCTTCACCACCGTTTCATTCGCCATGTCTCAAGTCACAACAATTTATGGTGTAAAAAAGATTCTCACTAGCCCGGCCGCTCCTTTGCTACTCCCTGCAATCCATATTGTCCAGCGACAAGTACTCTCTTGCCACTGGAAACATTGTCTCTTGATTTATCTGCTGAAGCCTCTCACAGATTCATACAGCGTGGAAACAGGCCCTCCGGCCCAACTTACCCCGCCGACCAACATTTCCCTGGTCCCACCTGCCTGCATTTGGCCCTTATCCCTCCAAACCTATCCTATCCATTTAAGAGTCTGAAGAAGGGTCTCGACCCGAAATGTTACCCATTCCTTCTCTCCAGAGATGCTGCCTGTCCCGCTGTGTTACTCCAGCATTTAGTGTCTATCCTATCCATTGACCTGTTTAAATGTTTCTTAAATGTTGCGATAGTCCCTACCTCAACTACCTCCTCCAGCAGCCCGTTCCGCACACCCACCATCCTTTGTGTAATAAAGTTACTCCTCAGGTTCCTATTAAATTTTTCCCCCCTCACCTTAAACCAATGTCCTCTGGTTCTCGATTCCCCTATTCTGGGCAAATGTTTTCTGTGCGTTTACCCGATCTATTCCTCTCGTGATTTTGCAAAACCTCTATAAGATCACCCCTCAGGTTCCTGCGCTCCAAGGAATAAAGACCCAGTTTGCTCAATCTCTCCCAATAGCTCAAGCCCTCGAGTCCTGGCAACATCCTCGTAAATCCTCCCTGCACCCTTTCCAGCTTGATAACATCTTTCCAATAACATGATGACCAAAACTGAACACAATACTCAATAAACACAATAATAAATGTGGCCACACTAACGTCTTATATAACTGCAACATGACTCCTAAACTCCTAATCAACACTGACTGATGATTATGAACTGACCTCCTCTGCTCTAGAGAGCAGCCCTTCTCCCCCAGTCTCTCCAACCAAGTGAAATCTTCCATTCACAGGACTACATTGCTAAATCTCATCTGCATTCTTTCCAACACTTTAATATCCTTCCTAATGTGTGGAGCCCCGAATGGGACACAATCCTTCTGCTGAGGTCAAACCACTGATATACAAAAGTTTAATAAGGGAGAGTTCCTCTGGCAGATTTTCCAGGAGTTTAAGGTCAAGACATTCCTTCGTCTAGAATGTTCTATTTAGTTAGACATTTTTGCACTTTCATTGAGGTTAAACCAACATCCTACTCAAGAGAAACCAATTGGAAAAAAGCAGGAGAACTTACTGCTGACCCAAGCAGAATAGGCAGGGTAGCCTTACCTCTTTGGGATATGGAATATAGCCAGCATACGCCAACACAAAGGTACAGAATTGGTTGAAGTCCTCCACTGTCCTTTGCCTCTTCTTTGGTGGCTAAAAATAAAACAACGTAATGTTTCAAAGACTTGGCAAATCCATTTAGACAACCAACCCAACTGCTCCGGTAGATCGATGAGCCCGCGATCACCTGGACCCACTAATGACCCGTCATGATTCCTATCAGATGTCTGACACTGGCCCACATTTCCACTCCCACCCACCAGCTCCGCCATTCTACCTCCAGCCGCTGTATAAACCTCCAGAGTCCAGTTGTTGCGGATGGACTGGAATAGGTAGCTTGGTTATGGTGTTATTCTACGCATGGAAGATACAAGATTATGGAGAGCACTTGACATGGTGGATGCCAAGAGGATATTTCACTGATGAGCTGAATCTAAAGCCAGCATAAGACAGAACATAGAACAGTACCACATTCGGCCCACGATATCTGTGCTGAACATGGAGCCAAGTTAAACTAGTCTCCTCTACCTGCACTTGATCCATATCCTTCCTTTCCTGCCTATCCATGTGTCTTATCTAAATGCTATTATCATATCTGCTTGCACTATCACCCCTGACAGCGTGTTCTAGGCACCCATCATTCCTCAAGTTAAAAAAAACACTATGGATGACTATTCAATATTAAGGAAATTAAAATCTCCCATTACCACTACGCAATTATTCTTACAGCTATCTGCAATCTCTCCAAACATCTGCTCCTCTAATTCCCGCAGGCTTTTTCGGACCTATAGTACAGTTCCATCAGAGATCATCCTTTATGGCCGACTTGTAGAACTCACTGGTTTATTCCCCACAAATATCCTCTCCTATCACTGTGTTTATGTCCTCCCTGATCAAAATGGCAGCACCCCTCCTTTCATACTTGTATTTCTATCACACCTCTAGCATCTGTGCCCTGGAACATTGAGCTGCCTGTTCTGCCCTTCTCTCAGCCTGTTGAGGCTATAATATTCCAGTTTTGTCAGGACAAGTTGCTTTTGGAAAGTCAAATGCAAGATGGATGTATACAGTGATTGGGAGGACCCAGAGAGCCATTGACATACAGAAGGATATTGGGATGCAAGTCCATAGTGCACTAAAACTAGAGAGGGTGGTTAAGAACATATACAACATGCTTGCCTCCATCATCAGGAGATCATGCTGCAGCAGTATAAAACGTCTATAGGCCACATTTTTGCATGGTGTGCAGTTCTGGTCATCACACTATGGGAAGGATGCAAAGGTTTGGGGCAGGCACAGAAGTATCTCACCGGAATTAGGTATAAGGAATAGAGGGACAGAAACCACATGCAGGCAAAAGGGATTAGTTAGATTGGCACAGAGAAGATGTGCCCGAAGGGCCTGACCCTGTGTGCACTATGTGGAAGCATGGAAGTAATGATTCAATGGCTGCAGATAAACATGAAGCTATTGTTAAGTCTCTGTAACAAGTTGCTAGCCATCAATATACAAAACACCATTAAACCCTATATGTCGAGAAAGGTCAGATCATCAACTGGATGTGACTTATTGGTGTTCTAAAGGCAATGTACATCCTCAATTAACTATTATTAAATTGAAATGTCAGTCAACCAAGACAAAATGGAAGGTGTACTGGGCCAAGTACAAACGATCCTGGCATTGTGCAGGGATGAACAATGAGATTCCAGTTTGTTATCCACACGCCCACTGTTAAAATGACTTTAACCGTGTTGAATCACCAACCGAGAGGGTTCTTGGTCCTCCAAAATATTCCCAATGGAATTTAAACTGGAGGTGTTTATGTGGTGTTTGTGGGACGCACAATATCTGGAAATGTGGAGGAAGGCAAGGATCAGCACAGTGGCGCAGTGGTTGAGTTGCTGCCTCACAGTGCCAGATACCCAAGTTCGATCCTGACTGTGGGTGCTGTCTGTACGGAGTTTGAACGTTCTCCCTGCGATCGCACGGGTTTTCTCCGAGAGCTCTGGTTTCCTCACATACTCCGAAGGCGCACAGTTTGTAACTTTGTAAGTCAATTGGCTTCTGTAAATTGTACCCAATGTGTAGGATGTGAAAGTGGGGTAACATAGAGCAAGCATACGGAGTGATCGATTGTTGGGGTTGATTTGGTGGGCTGAAGGGCCCATTTCCACACTGTATCTTTAATCTTTGAACATATAACAAGAGATTCCTGAAGGCAGCAGGACAAGGAGAGAGATGGCTCAGGCAGATGAACTCCATGTACCTTATTGGTTTATCAGAAAGCCAGCTGAGCCACATCTAGATGACAGCAAACAGTTCTGGTCACCACATTACAGAAAAGGTGCTGGAGGGAAGAGATTTACCAGGATGATGTCACTGCTGTAGATTTGTATTACGAACAGTGGCTGCCCATCATCTACAAAATCATGGTCATATGGAGCACGCAGCCTTGGAGTGAGTGGTCTTGCTTTGCATATTTCTATGAATGTATGATAACAATCACATTGCATCTTTCTCCATTGTGTCCTAAGCATAAACCACAATTCAGCCAATTTACTCCACTGTTGTAAGACACAGCAGTGGAACACTGTTAATCCACCATCTTATTTACTTCCCCACAAACAAATCTGACCCTCTCATCACATTGTTATACAATAACAGCCCTATCCCCAGTACTGTACTCCAATGTTATACTAGTACTGTACCCAGTGTCATACAGTAACAGACCTGTTCCCGCCAGTACTGAGGGAGAGCCGCACTGTGGGAGGGGCGGTGAGGGAGCGCCGCACTGTGGGAGGGGCAGTGAGGGAGTGCCACACTGTGGGAGGGGCAGTGAGGGAACGCCGCACTATGGGAGGGGCAGTGAGGGAGAGCCGCACTGTTGGAGGGGCAGTACTGAAGGAGTGCCGCACTGTGGGAGGGGCAGTGAGGGAGTGCCGCACTGTGGGAGGGGCAGTACTGAAGGAGTGCCGCACTGTGGGAGGGGCAGTACTGAAGGAGTGCCGCACTGTGGGAGGGGCAGTACTGAAGGAGTGCCGCACTGTGGGAGGGGCAGTACTGAGGGAGTGCCGCACTGTGGGGGGGGCAGTGAAGGAGCGCCGCATTATGGGAGGGGAAGTAAGGGAGAGCCGCATTGTGGGAGGGGCAGTACTGAAGGAGTGCCGCACTGTGGGAGGGGCAGTACTGAGGGAGTGCCGCACTGTGGGGGGGGCAGTGAGGGAGCGCCGCACTGTGGGAGGGGCAGTGAGGGAGAGCCGCACTGTGGGAGGGGCAGTGAGGGAGAGCCGCACTGTGGGAGGGGCGGTGAGGGAGAGCCGCACTGTGGGAGGGGCGGTGAGGGAGAGCCACACTGTGGGAGGGGCAGTGAGGGAGAGCCGCACTGTGGGAGGGGCGGTGAGGGAGTGCCACACTGTGGGAGGGGCAGTACTGAGGGAGAGCCGCACTGTGGGAGGGGCGGTACTGAGGGAGAGCCGCACTGTGGGAGGGGTGGTGAGGGAGTGCCACACTGTGGGAGGGGCAGTACTGAGGGAGAGCCGCACTGTGGGAGGGGCGGTACTGAGGGATTGCCTTACTTTCACTTTCCTTCTTTGAATACTTTTGACCCTACATCACACTTGTTGCTTTGGTGATCAGACATAATATCAGACACACCCATTCCCAGATTGCAACAAGCTCTGTTAAAAATAGCCAGAGCAGCTGAATACCAATAACTTGGACTGGTTCATGTAGTAACAGCTCCCTGACAAACAGCATAACTCAACCTTCTTGCAACCCTAACCTTCCCTTCTTTATAAACCACCCCAAAGTGTCACCTCTACTCCTTGCTCTGACCCAACTGGTCTGCCTCTTACCTCCCAGGGTCAAAGGGTACGATGGGGGCCACTGTTCAATTAATGGAGTGCCGCAACATAAATTTCCGATGTAAACATCTGTTGTACAGAGCGATTGCATCTGATTCCACCATCTCCTCTCGCCACACATTCCAGATGCTAACCACTTTCTCTGTAAAAATCTTTTCCCTCACATCCTCTTTAAATCTCCTTCCTCTCACTTTAAACCTCTGCCCTCTCGTTTTTATTATCCTCCAACTTGGGAACAATAGGCCGAAGGGCCTATTTTCATGTCCTAAAACTGTTTGATTCATTAACTCTAAGGAATCAAAGAGTTAAAGGGCACGGAAATAGGCCATTCGGCCCACCTTGACCATGCCCACCAAGTTGGCCCTTCCTATCCAAATATCTGTCCAGAAGTCTTTTAAAAGTCAGCATTGTATCTGCGTCTATCGCTTCTTCTGGCAACTCGTTCCAGACACACAGTACCCTCAGAAGGGAGAAGTTGCCCTTGAGGCACCTCTTAAATCTCTCCCTTCTCATCATAAGCCTATGCCCCCTAGTTTTAAAATCCTCTGCCCTGGGAAAAGGACTGTGTGTTCACTGTGAGGAGGGTGCTACTGGCCCTAATCCATGGGAAAATCCTTGGGAAAATGTCTGGGCAAGAGAGTCATAGAATCACAGAGTTGTGCAGCACAGAAACTGGCCCTTTGGGCCATCACCTCTATGCCAAACTTGTTCTCCATTTGCTCCAATCCCATTTTCTTACACTAGGACTGTATACCTCACTGACTTAAATGTCCTATGTAAATGTCTGCAATACAGAGCAATTGTATCTGATTCCACCATCTGCTCTGGCCGCACGGTCTAGATGCCAACCACTTTCTCTGTGGAAAATCTTCCCCCTCACATCCTCTTTAAATCTCCTTCCTACAAACCTTAAATCTCTGCCCTCTCCTTTTTATTACCCCCAAACTTGGGAACAATATTCCGACTCCCAATTCCCTCTCAATGCCACATACTTTTACACGGCCTTATCATGTCACTCCTCAGCCTTCATCACTCCAGAGAAAACAAGCCCAGCCTGTCCAATCTCTCCCCAGTCTTCCAAACCAGGCAATATCCTGGTGAATCTCCTTTGCACTCTCTGCAGAACAATCACATCTATATACTAAAACTTTCCTTTGTTCGCTTGTTCCTGAACTACAGCCAAAATGGTACATGATAGCGCGACCATTTTCGGCCCACCTTACTCACCGTCGTCCCGTGGTCCTATGGCAGACGTTTCATTGAAATCGGTGTTATTTTTTTTAAAGTTATTCACATTTTAAAGTTTAAAAAACCGCGCTTGCGCAGTTGGGGCTCCGTTAATCTGGTACTTACATAAGATGGCCGCCGCATCCGCGCGTGCACAGAACAAACGCATCCATGCCTGCGCAGTTCGGGCCCGTTGAGCAGGGCTCGGCCGCCTGTGTCTTGGGGGTGGGTTTGGCGGCTCCGTAGAAGTGGGAGAGTCAGGCCTGCCTGGTGCCGGGGGAAGCAGCCAGAGCCTGGGCCTGGACGTGATCGGGTAACCACGAGCCTGAGGTGGGCCAAGGGGAAAGGCGGCAGCAGCAGCGGAGACTGGGCGTTGGTGGAGGCCGAGGTCTGGCGCTGGTCCTGCCCTCGGCTCCCCCATCCCCCCTCCTCTCCCCGGCCAGCTCAACACCTTCCCCTCGCTGCCCAGAGTCTAAATGCAGTCTAACCAGTGTTTAGTTTAGAGATACAGTGTGGATCAAGCCCTTCGGCCCACCGAGCCCACGCTGTCCAGGATCACTCTTACACTAGTTCTATCCTATACACCAGTGACAATTTACAGAGGCCAATTAACCTATAAACATGCACATCTGACGCTGTGAGGCAGCAACTCTACCGTTGTGCCACTGTGCCGACCAGTATAACGTTGCAACAGTTTCTCATGTCGTACATTTCCTATCCATGTACCTGTCCAAGTGTCATTTAAATTATATTATCGTACCTGCCCCAACTACCTCCTCTGGCAACTCGTTCCATACACCCACCATCCTCTGTGTGGAAAATGTTGACCCTCAGGTTCCTATTAAATCTTGCCCCCTTCACCTTAAATCTATGTCCTCTGGTTCTCGATTCCCCTCTCCTGGGCAAACGTGTGCATTCACTCTACCTATTCCCGTAGGAAAATAACTGCAGATGCTGGTTCAAATCGTAGGTAGACACAAAATGCTGGAGTAACTCAGCGGGTCAGGCAGCTTCTCAGGAGAGAAGGAATGGGTGACGTTTCGGGTCTGAAGAAGGGTCTCAACCCGAAACGTCACCCATTCCTTCTCTCCTGAGATGCTGTCTGACCCGCTGAGTTACTCCAGCATTTTGTTTCTACCCACCTATTCCCGTCATGATTTTATACACCTCTGTAAAATCACCATTCAGCCTCCTGCAATCCAAGGAATGCACTCCCAACCTGCCAAAACTCCTCATGTAGCTCAGGCGAGTCCCGACAACATCCAGGTAAACATCCCGCTGTTATTCCAGACACTCCCGGACGTCTGCTGTGAGCACGCAGTGGCTCAGAGGTGTCGAGTGGGGTCCACCTTGCAGTGCCCTTTTAAATATAGTGGTTTAAATATGAGTGAATGCATCAGGAGCGAGGAGGAGCCGTGTGTCTGGGGCGTGGAGGCAAGTGTGTGAGAGAGAGAGAGAGAGAGAGAGAGAGAGGCGTCCGGTCACACCCGCCAGGAGCCTGTTCTTGGTGCCAGAGTTGGGCTCCTATCCCTGGATTACAGGTAAGCGGCAGACTCCGGGATCCTGAAGTGTCCCCCGGAGTATAGCTCAGCCAGTGCCCAAAGCGGCATTGACAGTAAACACCAATGCTTCAGGGAGGGAATGGGTTGGGATCTCCCTGCACTTCCTCCCACTACTCCTCGTCCACCCACAGCCCACCCCATCCCCCTGATCTTCCAGCCTCATCACCCAAACCCACCCCTCCCTCCCTGGCACCTGGCACACCGGGTTCGGAGGGTCTGGCACTAAATCTAAGCTCTTATGGCGAGTCTGGAGGCTTGTACTTTGTTAAAGAAGTTTATTGCGGTAGCAATATTCAATCACAAAGGATAACAACCGAGATTACAGACAACCATTAACTCAAACTGTTCGAAGTTCTCTTCCCACTGACTAGTTTTGGGCGCCAAAACCACCACGTGACCTTGCTGGCCAATCCGAGGGTTCGACTCTCAGGACCAATCCTTATGGTCGCTACATGACCCCCCCCCCCCAGAACCCGAGGTACGGAATCTAGCAGGGAGCCGGATTTCGAGACCAGAACGAGTAAGGAGAGGGGCTGCAGGAACCGCAGGAGCAGGGGGTCCCGGATCAGTGGGAATTGCAGGAGGACGGCCCCGTTGAGGTGGTTGACCGACCAGGACAGGGCGGTCCTGATCCAAGTGTGCAGGTTTGAGCCTGGACACAGAGACGAGCTCACTCCTGCCCCCAACATCCAAGGTGAAGGTGACCGTCCCTTCACGCAACACGCAGAACGGTCCTTCATAGACCCGCTGCAACGGGGAACGATGGGTATCCCTACGCAGAAACACAAATTCACAGTCCTTCAAGGCAGGCGGTTCATGCACCATGGAACACCCGTGACGTGAAGTAGGAACTGGAGCCACGGAACCCACTCGCGCCCGGAGTGATGCTAACACCGACGGAACCGAGAGCTGCTGACCAGAGGACTCCGGAAGGAAATCCCCGGTCGGTGGACGAAGTTCCGAGATCCTGCTTAGGAGCAGTACGGATGCCCAAAAGGACCGAGGGGAGCTGGTCTAACCAGTCAGGGCCGTCCAGCCGCGCACTGAGGGCCGCCTTAAGTTGCCGGTGAAACCGCTCCATGAGCACATTAGCCTGTGGGTGGTACGCCGTGGTCTGCTGCAACCGGGAACCGTACAGCTCCGCTAGCAACGGCATTAAGCTTACCCGCGACGTGGCGGACATCGGTGGTAAACTCTGAGATGGCAGTCAGGTGCCGCTGCTGGCGGGCCGACCATGGGTCGGACACTTTCGAAAAAGCAAAAGTCAATGGTTTGTGGTCAGTAGCTCTGGGTCCCACACTCTGGAGTCAGAGCCTGGAGGGAGCACATGCATTCATTGATCTTCCAGAGATGAAAGACTTCAGTTACTGGGCAGTCAAGATGAAGATGGGGCTGCTACCTTAAGAGCAGAAAAAGTGAGTGAAGATTTGATGGAGTCTCAAAATCTTGAAGGGTTTGATAGATTGGCGGGGTGTATTTCCAAGGGAATAGGGGATGTTGACCAGATGACGTGGAGTGAAGACAATCAGCAAAGGAACAAGAGACAAGAGAGTAGAGGAATCAACAACAGGGGGGCGCAGGATTAAGGGGAGCAAAAATAATTTTAAAGGGCATCTGAGAGGAATTTTTTTTTTAAACACAAAGAGTTGTTGATATGTGGAACACGTTGCCAGAGGAAGTGGTAAAATCAGATACCATCTCTATGTTTCCATCCCAAAAGAGGCGAGGGGCATGAGTGTAGATGAGCTGAAAGTCATCAGGGACATGGTGGGCTGAAGGGCCTGTTTCTCTGCTCCACGGTTAGGATTCTGGGCAGAATTTGTGATCTGGAATGTGCTGCCAGAAAAGCTGCAGGAAGCAGCTTCCATGGTGAATCAACAATTTCACAGAACAACTGAACACTTTCACATTCATTTTTACTGACACTGGCCTTTTAATTGACAACAAATTCTCTATGCGGTCTAGTCAGGCATCACACTGGGCTGAGTCCAGGAAAGCAAAATTAAAGCTGCGGATGCCAGAACTTTGAAATAAAAAGGGAAAATGCTGGACATTTTCAGTGGTTGAGACCGCACATAACGTTTAAGGTCAGTGTCTGTTTGGTAACACTTTCTCCACAGACGACACCTGACCTGTTGAATATTTTCAGATTTTTTGTTTTAAATTAGTCCAGGTGCCTGCTATAATCAATCCCATTGCATTGCGAGACAGCAGGGTGCGGGGACTTTCATTGATGGGTGAACACCAGTAGTTGGCCTCAGTAACTGATCACCCGGCTGCCAAAAACACTTCTGCTCAGTCCTTGGCTACGCGATCTCCCGGTTGCCAAACATTCCAGCCCCCCTTCCCATTCCCACACTGACCTTTCTGCCCTCGGCCTCCTCCACCGTTAGAGTGAGGTCACACAAAAATTGGAGGAACAGCACCTCATATTTTGTTTGGGAAGCTTACATCCCAGTGGTATGAATATTGATTTTCTAACTTCAAGCAACTGTTGCATTTTCTTCCCCCCCCCACCTCCACCACCCTAGTCGTCCTACTAGTTCCACTATTTGTATCCTTGGATTCCTCTTGTTAGCATATCTTCTCCAGCTAACAATGGTCCATTATAGAATCCACCTTTCCTAATGACATCTGTTGATGGCCCTGGTTTGTTCTGGCCATTTCTTACCTTCAGTTTCCTCTCTGCTTCTATCTTTCAATCTGAAGAAGGGTTCCAAACCCAAAACATCACCTATTCCTTTTCTCCAGAGATGCTGCGTGACCCACTAAGTTACTCCAGCACTTTGTGTCTAGTCTTAGTAAGTGCTGGGCAAAGCGACAGCCAGAATGAGGAAGAGTATTGTGCACTGAACCTCACTGCAGACGTGCTCTCAGCTGTAGTGTGCCCCAGTGTTCTGTGTCACCCCTTAGCTGGCATCCAGTAAAGCCACTGCCTCAAAGCACCAGAGTGCCAGGTTCAATCTCGACCTCAGGTGTTGGCTGTGTGGAGTTTGTATGTTCTCTCTGTGACCGTGTGGGTTTCCTCTGGGTGCCGATTTCCTCCCACATCTGAAAGACATCAGGAAACCGCAACACCCGGAGGATCCCACGAGGTCACGGGCGAATGTACATACTCCACACACACTGCCCAAGGTCAGGCTCGAACCTGGGTCTCTGGCACTGAGATAGCAGGTCTACCCGCTGTGCCACACTGTGTTTCATTGATCTTTCTCTTGACAGAAGCTTGGATCGATTTCCAAATGGCAGCAAAGCCTTCTGATCGTGGGAGGAGGACGGGAGGTGACGTGAATCGGCCTAGGCCTATGAAGGGGGCAGTGCCCGGTGTTGGTGAGGCAGCCAGCCCTACCGCCTCAGGCACCAAGACCCGGGGTGTGGGAGCCCGGTCTGGGCCTGGCAGCCCCCACACACCATTCAACGTGGGAACTCCTACAAACCCTCGCTCCACAGCCCCGGCAGCTCGGAGAGCCACCAGCTCGAGCAGCAAAGAGCCAATGAGCCCCAACAAGAGCGCTCCGTCCCCCGGCAGGAAGGCCAGCCCTGCTCCCAGGGCAGTGGGCAAGGCCACTACCGCTGCTATCCAGCCCATCCGGAAGATCAACGAGCAGAAGGCGGCAGAAATTGAGAGGGAGACCCAGGGGCAGCGGGAGAACCCCGAGTGGTTCAAGTGGCGCAGTAACCGTATCACAGCCTCCGTCGCCCACAAGATCTCCCACAGCAAGTTCGTGAACGGGAAGAGCAGCGAGGTGCCGCAGTCCTACCTCAAGTCCATCACGGGCCAGGGCCCCAATGTGCTTGTTCCAGCCATGAAATGGGGCATTGACCACGAGCCCATTGCCCTCCGGCAGTACGAGAAGCTCAAGCCCGAGGTGGTGAAGGGAGAGGTCGAGGTCCGTCCTTGCGGCCTCTTCATCGATCCGGCCAAGAACTGGCTGGCGGCGAGTCCCGACGCGGTGGTGCTGGACAAGCTGACCAGGACCAAGGTGAGCCTGGTGGAGGTGAAATGCCCCTACAAACACCGGAACCACACTATCGCCGAGGCCTGCGAAGACCGAAACTTCTGCTTGGAGAACAAGGACCATCTTCAGCTGAAAAAGAACCACCCTTATTTCACGCAGATTCAGTGTCAGATGGCTGTGGCGGGCGTCACCAAAGCAGATCTAGTGGTCCACACTAACCGTGACACTGAGATCATCCCCGTGAAGTTCGACACTGACTTCTGGCAGGAAACAGTGGAGAAGCTGGAAGACTTCCACATCAGAGCAGTCTTGCCAGAAATACAGCCGCTAAACCCAGCCCTGGCAGGGGAAGAATAATTCTGGAGAAACCTGCTGGGGTCCACACTTAATAGAAACATAGAAAACAGGTGCAGGCCATTCGGCCCTTCGAGCCAGCACCGCCATTCAATATGATCATGGCTGATCATCCAAAATCAGTTTATTGTTCCTGCTTTTTCCTCATATCCCTTGATTCTGCTAGCCCTAAGAGCTATATCTAACTCTCTCTTGAATAGATGTCCTATGAATAAATCTCTCAATACTCCTTCCGTTGGGACTTCAGGAACAATGCTTTGAAATACCTCTGGATGTAAAGGGGCTTTTGTGACAGATTGCCGAGAGCTTTATGAACCTGAAATGTTCACTCTGTTTCTCTCTCCACATATGCCGCCTGATCTGTTGAGTGTTTCCAAGCTTCCTCAGGTTTATTTTACTGTAAAATATTCCCAATGTTGTGCAAGGAATTTCAATTCTCTGGATGACAGTAACATTTCTTTTGGTGTGGGAGCTGGTATATTGAGCAGAAATTGCAGCAGCTGCAGGCTTGTGTCAAACACAAGGGCAAGCTAGCATTCATAAGTTATAGGAGTAGAATTAGGCCATTTGGCCATCAAGTCTACTCCTTCTTTCAATCATGGCTGATCTATCTTTCCCTCCCAACCCCATTCTCCCCATAACCCTGACACCTTTACTGATCAAGAATCTGTCAATCTGCACCTTAAAAATATCCAATGACTTGGCCTCTACAGCCGTCTGTGGCAATGAATTCCACAGACTCACCACTCTCTGACTAAAGAAATTCCTCATCTTTCTAAAAGTATATATTTTTATATTTTGAGGCTATGACCTCTGGTCCTAGACTCTCCCACGTGCAAACATCCTCTCCACATCCACTCTATCCAAGCCTTTCACTGTTCCTTGGCGTACCACTGGCTACTCGGCTTGCCTCGGAAGAGGATGATATGTGAAACTACCTCCATATTAAGAGATCACGTGTCAAAGGTGAAAGGAACATTATGTTTTTACCTCCGGATCACGGAAGTATTGGGAATGCTGTGTCTTCAAGGTCTGAACGTTGAAAAAAATCAATTTAATGTGGACTGCCTGGTGTATGGAAATATGTACCTGGGAAACAGGAGCTGCCTGTCTCTTACTCTGCACTGTTAACCAGAGGGAACTTCATTTGAACTCTGGTCACCCTATTGCGCCAATCAGGGAAAGCTTTGGAATGATTCTGGTTGGCACTTTGTCATTAAACAATCATTAACTGGAGGGAGAAAATATTGTAGCTGCCTTGCTGCGATTTTTGGTTTGTGATTTATGATGCTGCTTTGAATAAATTTCTGCTTAGCCTGCTTATAACGATCTTGCACTTTGTGTTGAAAACACGTTTGTTGAGTTGGGTATGTTTGGGCAAACATGGGTTGGTGGGACCAGCTTAGGTGGGCACCTTGGTCATCAAAACCTGAAATAGGCTGCAGGATTGTCCCTGTGCAATATGACACTGACTCTTTGAATTAAGAAGAGAGGGGAAGATTTAATAGGAATCCCAGAGGCAACTTTTTAAACACAAAGGGTGGTGGATGTAAGGAATGAGCTGCCAGCGGAGGTAGTTGAGGCAGGTACTGCAACAATATTTAAAAGACACTTGGACAGGTACATGGATAGATAAGGATTAGAGGGATATGGGCCAAACATGGGCACTTTGGTCGGCATGGATGTATTGGGCTGAACCTTTCATGTCCATGGATCTGACCAAATGTCTTTCAAATGTTGTTATAGTACCTGCTTCAACTACCTCCTCTGATAGCTCGTTCCATACACCCATCACTCTCTGTGTGGAAAAAGTTGCCACTCAGATTCCTCGTAAACTTTTTCCCTCTCACCTTAAAAGCTGGGGAAACGACAATGACTATCAACATGATCTAGGCTGCTTATTATTTTATTAACTTTTCAGGTCATCCCTTAGCTTCCTGCTCTCCACTGAACAATCGCAACTTATCCAATCTCACCTTGCATCTGTAGCCCACCATTTCAGGTGGCATCCAGGTCTGTACATCAATGATCTGTAGCCCACCATTTCAGGTGGCATCCAGGTCTGTACATCAATGATCTGTAGCCCACCATTTCAGGTGGCATCCAGGTCTGTACATCAATGATCTGTAGCCCACCATTTCAGGTGGCATCCAGGTCTGTACATCAATGCTTCTGAATATCCCTGCATTTGCTATGTGCGTCCTGCCAATAGATGACCCATGGTGAATCACCTCACACTGGTCGCAATTAAACTACATTTGCCACTGCTCCGCCCAATTTTCCTGCTCATTTATGTTCTATATCCTGAGGCAAACATCCTCACTATTTATATCTCCACCCAACATCATGTTTTCAGCAAATCTGCTGATCCACCCACCTTCATTCTCCTCCAAGTCATTAATATATACAGTGCATTCAGAAAGTATTCAGACCCCTTCATTTTTCCACATTTTGTTACGTTACAGCCTTATTTAAAAATGGATTAAATTCTTGTTTTTTTATTGTCAATCTACACCATACCCCATAATAAAAAAGCAAAAACAGGTGTTTAGAAATTTTTGCAAAGTAATTAAAAAAACAAAACTGAAATATGACGTTTACATAAGTATTCAGACCCTTTACTCAGTACTTTGTTAAGGCACCTTTGGCAGCGATTACAGCCTCAAGGGCGGCACGGTAGCGCAGCGGTAGAGTTGCTGCTTTACAGCGAATGCAGCGCCGGAGACTCAGGTTCGATCCTGACTACGGGTGCTGCACTTTAAGGAGTTTGTACGTTCTCCCCGTGACCTGCGTGGGTTTTCTCCGAGATCTTCGGTTTCCTCCCACACTCCAAAGACGTACAGGTATGTAGGTTAATTGGCTGGGTAAATGTAAAAATTGTCCCTAGTGGGTGTAGGATAGTGTTAATGTGCGGGGATCGCTGGGCGGCACGGACTTGGTGGGCCGAAAAAAAGGCCTGTTTCCGGCTGTATATATATAATATAAATAATAAAATAAAAAGTCTTCTTGGGTATGACACTACAAGCTTGGCACACCTATATTTGGGTAATTTCTCTCATTCTTCTCTGCAGATCCTCTCAAGCTCTGTCAGGTTGGATGGGTAGCATCAATGCACAGCTATTTTCAGGTCCCGCCTGAGATGTTCGATCGGGTTCGAGTCCAGGCTCTGGCTGGGCCACTCAAGGATATCCACAGACTTATCACGAAGCCACTCCTGCATTGTCTTGGTTGTGAGCTTAGGGTCGTTGTCCTGTTGGAAGGTGAACCTCCACCCCAGTCTGAGGTCCAGAATGCTCTGGAGCAGATTTTCATCAAGGATCTCTCTGTACTTTGCTCCATTCATCTTTCCCTCAATCCTGACTATTCTCCCAGTTCTTGCCGCTGAAAAACATCCCCACAGCATGATATTGCCACCACCATGCTTCACCAGGTATGGTATTGGCCAGGTGATGAGCGGTGCCTGGTTTCCTCCAGACGTGACGCTTGGCATTCAGGCCAAAGAGTTCAATCTTGGTTTCATCAGGCCAGAGAATCTTGTTTCTCATGGTCTGAGTCCTTTAGGCAAACTCCAAGCGAGCTCTCATGTGCCTTTTACTGAAGAGTGGCTTCCGTCTGGCCACTCCACAATAAAGGCCTGATTGGTGGAGTGCTGCAGATATAGTTGTCCTTCTGAAAGGTGATCTTCACCGAGGAACTCTGGAGCTCTGTCAGAGTGACCATCGGGTTCTTGGTCACCTCCCTGACCATAGAAACATAGAAAATAGGTGCAGGAGTAGGCCATTCGGCCCTTCGAGCCTGCACCGCCATTCAATATGATCATGGCTGATCATCCAACTCAGTATCCTGTACTGCCTTATAGACAATAGGTGCAGGAGGAGGCCATTCGGCCCTTCGAGCCAGCACCGCCATTCAATGTGATCATGGCTGATCATTCTCAATCAGTACCCCGTTCAATCAGTACCCCGTTCCTGCCTTCTCCCCATACCCCCTGACTCCGCTATCCTTAAGAGCTCTATCTAGCTCTCTCTTGAATGCATTCAGAGAATTGGCCTCCACTGCCTTCTGAGGCAGAGAATTCCACAGATTCACAACTCTGACTGAAAACGTTTTTCCTCATAATAATAATAATAATAATGCATTACATTTATATAGCGCTTTTCAAACACTCAAAGACGCTTTACAGGGATTTCTAGAACATAGAGAAGTGAATAAATAGATAAATAAATAAACGAGCAGAAAAAGGAGACAGAAGGTGAGGTGACCTTCAGTGGTTGAAAGCAGTGCTGAACAGGTGAGACTTCAGTGATGTTTTGAATGTGGTGAGTAAGGAGGAGTCTCTGACGGTTTGGAGTAGTGAGTTCCATAGGGTGGGAGCAGCGATGGAGAAAGCCCTGTCCCCCCAGGATCTGAGTTTCTAAATGGCCTACCCCTTATTCTTAAACTGTGGCCCCTTGTTCTGGACTCCCCCAACATTGGGAACATGTTTCCTGCCTCTAACGTGTCCAACCCCTTAATAATCTTATACGTTTCGATAAGATCTCTCATCCTTCTAAATTCCAGTGTATACAAGTATAGTCGCTCCAGTCTTTCAACATGTAGTCCCGCCATTCCGGGAATTAACCTAGTAAACCTACGCTGCATGCCCTCAATAGCAAGAATATCCTTCCTCAAATTTGGAGACCAAAACTGCACACAGTACTCCAGGTGCGGTCTCACTACGGCCCTGTACAACTGCAGAAGGGCCTCTTTGCTCCTATACTCAACTCCTCTTGTTATGAAGGCCAACATTCCATTGGCTTTCTTCACTGCCTGCTGTACCTGCATGCTTCCTTTCAGTGACTGATGCACCAGGACACCCAGATTCTCTCCATACCCCCTGATTCCTTTAGGAACAAGGGCCACATCTAACTCCCTCTTAAATATAACCAATGAACTGGCCTCAACTACCTTCTGTGGCAGAGAATTCCACAGATTCACCACTCTGTGTGAAAAAAAACTTTCTCATCTTGGTCCTAAAAGACTTCCCCCTTATCCTTAAACTGTGACCCCTTGTCCTGGACTTCCCCAACATCAGGAACAATCTTCCTGCATCTAGCCTGTCCAACCCCTTAAGAATTTTGTAAGTTTCTATAAAATCCCCCCTCAATCTTCTAAATTCCAGCGAGTGCAAGCCGAGTCTATCCAGTCTTTCTTTATATGAAAGTCCTGCCATCCCAGGAATCAATCTGGTGAACCTTCTCTGTACTCCCTCTATGGCAAGAATGTCTTTCCTCAGATTAGGAGACCAAAACTATGCAATACTCCAGGTGTGGTCTCACCAATGCCCTGTACAACTGCAGCAGAACCTCCCTGCTCCTATACTCAAATCCCCTCGCTATGAATGCCAACATACCATTCGCTTTCTTCACTGCCTGCTGCACCTGCATGCCTACTTTCAATGACTGGTGTACCATGACACCCAGGTCTCGTTGTATCTCCCCTTCTCCTAATCGGCCACCATTCAGGTAATAGTCTGCATTCCTGTTCTTGCCACCAAAGTGGATAACCTCACATTTATACCTGGCGTACTGTGTGCAGTTTTGGTCTCCAGATTTGAGGAAGGATATTCTTGCTATTGAGGGCGTGCAGCGTAGGTTTACTAGATTAATTCCCGGAATGGCGGGACTATCATATGTTGAAAGACTGGAGAGACTAGGCTTGTATCCACTGGAATTTAGAAGGATGAGAGGAGATCTTATCGAAACGTATAAGATTATTAAGGGGTTGGACACGTTAGAGGCAGGAAACATGTTCCCAATGTTGGGGGAGTCCAGAACAAGGGGTCACATTATCCTTGAGATGTTTCTACAACTTAATTGGAGTCCACCAGTGATATATTAAATTGATTGGGAAAGGCACACACCTGTCTATATAAAGGTCCCACAGTTGACAGTGCATGTCAGAGCAAAAACCCAGCCAAGAAGACAAAGGAATTGTCCGTACACCTCCGAGACAGGATTGTGTCGAGGCACAAATCTGGAGAAGAGTATAAAACAATTTCTGCAGCATTGCAGGTCCCGAAGAGCACAGTGGCCTCCGTCATTCTTAAATGGAAGAAATTTGGAACCACCAAGACTCCTCATAGAGCTGGCCGCCCGGTCAAACTGAGCAATCGGGAGAGAAGGGCCTTGCTCAGTAACTAGTAGAGTGGATAAGGGAGAACCAGTGGATGTGTTATATCTGGACTTCCAGAAGGCTTTCGACAAGGTCCCACATAAGAGATTAGTATGCAAACATAAAGCACACGGTATTGTGGGTTCAGTATTGATGTGGATAGAGAACTGGCTGGCAGACAGGAAGCAAAGAGTAGGAATAAACGGGTCCTTTTCAGAATGGCAGGCGGTGACTAGTGGGGTACCGCAAGGCTCAGTGCTGGGACCCCAGCTATTTACAATATATATTAATGATTTGGACCAGGGAATTGAATGCAACATCTCCAAGTTTGCGGATGACACGAAGCTGGGGGGCAGTGTTAGCTGTGAGGAGGATGCTAGGAGGCTGCAACGTGACTTGGATAGGTTAGGTGAGTGGGCAAATGCATGGCAGATGCAGTATAATGTGGATAAATTGAGGTTATCCACGTTGGTGCAGGGAGCAGGGAGGTTCTGCTGCAGTTGTACAGGGCATTGGTGAGACCACATCTGGAGTATTGCGTACAGTTTTGGTCTCCTAATCTGAGGAAAGACATTCTTGCCATAGAGGGAGTACAGAGAAGGTTCACCAGATTGATTCCTGGGATGGCAGGACTTTCATATGAAGAAAGACTGGATAGACTCGGCTTGTACTCGCTGGAATTTAGAAGATTGAGGGGGGATCTTATAGAAACTTACAAAATTCTTAAGGGGTTGGACAGGCTAGATGCAGGAAGATTGTTCCCGATGTTGGGGAAGTCCAGAACAAGGGGTCACAGTTTAAGGATAAGGGGGAAGACATTTAGGACCGAGATGAGAACGTTTTTTTTCACACAGAGTGGTGAATCTGTGGAATTCTCTGCCACAGAAGGTAGTTGAGGCCAGTTCATTGGCTATATTTAAGAGGGAGTTAGATGTGGCCCTTGTGGCTAAAGGGATCAGGGGGTATGGAGAGAAGGCAGGTACGGGATACCGTGTTGGATGATCAGCCATGATCATATTGAATGGCGGTGCAGGCTCGAAGGGCTGAATGGCCTACTCCTGCACCTATTTTCTATGGTTCTATAATCAATGGAAACAGGATGAACCTAAGCTCAATTTTGAGTGTCATAGCAAAGGGTCTGAATACTGATGTAAATGTGATAATTCAGTTATTTCTTTAATTACTTTGCAAACATTTTTAAACACCTGTTTTCGCTTCTTCATTGTGGGGTATTGTGTGTAGATTGATGATAAAAAAATGATTTTAATCAATTTAAAAATAAAGATGTAACGTAACAAAATGTGGAAAAGGTGAAGGGTCTGAATACTTTCTGAATGCACTGTGCATACACACATACTTGCAACAAAGGTCCCAGCACAAATCCCTGAAGCTTACCACTGCTTACAGAATTCCAGTCAGAAAACAACCCTGCAGTAATCCAGCGTCTAATCTGATTCAGGCTTTTAAGGAGGGCACTGAGAAAATTAACGCCGACAAGGCAGTAGATGTGGTTTACATGGACTTTAGCAACGTTTTGGACAAGGTTCTGCAGGGTAAGCTGTCCAGAGTGTCAGGCCAAAACAAGGTATTTTGGCAAACTACATCCAAAATCAGTTCAGTGATAGGAGGCAGAAGGTAAGTGAACATCAAATATAAAACAGTGCAGCACAGGAACAGGCCCTTCGGCCCACAATGAACATGAGGGCGTGCAGCGTAGGTTTACTAGGTTAATTCCCGGAATGGCGGGACTATCATATGTTGAAAGACTGGAGCGACTAGGCTTGTATATACTGGAATTTAGAAGGATGAGAGGAGATCTTATCGAAACGTATAAGATTATTAAGGGGTTGGACACGTTAGAGGCAGGAAACATGTTCCCAATGTTGGGGGAGTCCAGAACAAGGGGCCACAGTTTAAGAATAAGGGGTAGGCCATTTAGAACTGAGATGAGAAAAAACGTTTTCAGTCAGAGAGTTGTGAATCTGGAATTCTCTGCCTCAGAAGGCAGTGGAGGCCAATTCTCTGAATGCATTCAAGAGAGAGCTGGATAGAGCTCTTAAGGATAGCGGAGTCAGGGGGTATAGGGAGAAGGCAGGAATGGGGTACTGATTGAGAATGATCAGCCATGATCACACTGAATGGCGGTGCTGGCTTGAAGGGCCAAATGGCCTCCTCCTGCACCTATTATCTATTGTCTATGATGCCAAGATAAACTAATTTCCTCTGCCTGCACATGATCCACATCCCTCCATTCTAGGCATCGCCACGTGCCTGTCTAAAGACACACTTCCTTCTTTTTCCTGGATATTGCCTCAACTTACTTTGTTAAACAATGTTCCCTAATCTCACCATCATTGCTTCTGACCCTTACAGGGACATGCTGACCAATTCTCTTTCAAACACCTCCCACTTCTGTAAATGTTGTTTTTCCTCCAGTAGCGGCTCCACTCTGCCATCCTATCTTCTACTGTAGGTCAGCCCTCCCCACAATCTTAAGATGCAAACCCTAGGTCCACCGTCTCCATTTCCAGACAACCTCAAAAACTCAGTGAATTGCAGTCCCTGTTTGGAGAGACACTTCCTCATTCCTCATCTGGCTTTTCCTAAAACAAGGTTGAGTGCAAATTCCTCCTCTGTAGAATTGCTTTGTCCTGCTTTCAAAACCCTTCTTGGGCACACGTAGCAAATTCTACACCATCATGGCCCCCCACTCCAACACTGTAACACTTCAACATTACATTCTGCTCTACCCCTTTTACTTGTGTATGGCTTCATTGTACTTCTATACATTATGATGAGTCTGAAGAAAGATTCCAACCTTAAATGTCACCCATGTCCTCCAGAGATGATGTCTGACCCAGTTACTCCAGCACTTTTTCTTATTTGTAAGCCAACATCTACAGTTCCTTGTGTCCAGTGTGCTTTGAGTGGATAACAGTTTTTCACTGTATGTCAAAACATATGACAATAAACCAATATCAAGGCAATATAGCGACATTAAAATCCCCCAGTTACCCACATCCTACTGCCATTTGTCTAAATTCTAAATTCCAGATATTTGAAGGCCTGCAGAATAGTCCCATCATAGTCACCACCCCATCCTTAATTCCAAGTTATACCCAATACCCATTTGTTCTGGCTGTGATTAGACCTTGTCATGGTATTCTTCAAGTGAGAGAGGCAAAATGTAAATGAGATGTGAGGGGCTGGTTTGCACTACCAAGGGTGGTGGTGGAGACAGATCCAATAGGCCTTTAGATAGCCACATGGAGATATATGCTTCACAGTTTATTGGCATCATATTGGCACAGATATTTTGAGGGCTGAGGGCCTGTTCCTGTGTCCCAAAGCACAACTAAAACCTATCGCCTAGCGCAAAAGATCAAACTGACTTTCACCACAATGGGATGTTGGGGGAATTGTCTGATTCTGTGTGAAGTTTCTCTTCCTGATATCAGGCCTGTATAGCTCTGATCATGTCCCAAACTCCCTTCACCCGTAGGCTAAAGTAGTAACGTTCAGTTTAGTTTATTATTGTCACGTGTACCGAGGTACAGCGAAATGCTTTTGTTGCATGCTATCCAATCAAAGACTGTATATAATTACAATCAAGCCATCCACAATGTACAGATAAATGGTACAACATTTAGTGCAAGATAAAGTCCAATTAAAAAATGTTTAAAGGTCTCTAATGAGGTATATAAGAGGTCAGGTCCTCATTGTAACTATTGAGAGGAATGTTCCGTTGCTTGATCACAGTAACGAGCAGCCAGAGATTGCACCCCGAACTCTGTGCAGTGAGGTTGTGAAGCACCATCTCTTATCTGTTGAAACGAAACAAGACACCATCTGCCCTTTAACAGCAGCAAGCCAGTTGCAGGTCTTGGCTCCAAGCTGCCCTCTTGTGGTGGAATGGATAATTACATGCATAGGAGTTGAAGGTTAACAATAGCTCTGAGGGACAAGGTACTTCAGATGCTAGAATCTTGAGCAGAAAACAATGTGCTGGAGGAACTCAGTGGGATGGACAGGTGATGTTTCAGGTCTGGGCCCTTCTTCATACTGAACCCGAGGCCCCATTGAAATACAGCACGGTAATAGGCCCTTCGGCCCACCAAGTACACGCTGACTATCGATCCCCCGTTCATTCTAGTTCTATGTTATCCCACTTTCTCATCAACTCCTTACACACCAGGGGCAATTTACAGAGGGCCAATTAACCTACAAACCGGCACGTCTTTGGGATGTGAGAGGAAACTAGAGCACCCGGAGGAAACCTACGAGGTCACAAGGAGAACGTACAAACTCCACGCAGACAGCGCCAATCTCACTATTGTGTCATCTTGTAATCTTTGTAATCGTGACAAAGTTCAGGTGATTAAGCGCAAGGAGCACAGATCAGCCCCATTCCCACTGGGGTAGAAAAGGATCAAGGGGCTGAATAGCAGCTTCCTGCATCACAGCTCCTCCCCTTGCAGTAGGAAAGTTGATTTAGTGTTCAGTTTAGAGGGAGAGTGCATAAACTCCAAAAGACAGCACCCAAGGTCAGGATCGAACCCGGGTCTCTGGATCTGTGAGGCAGCGGCCCTACCCGCTGCGCCACTAGTGGCAGCACAGTGGTGTAGCGGTAGATTACTGCGCCAGAGACCCTCGTCCAATCTTGACTACGGGTGCAGTCTGTGTGGAGTTTATACATTCTCCCTGTGACTGGGTTTTCTCAGGGTGCTCCGGTTTTCTCCCACAAAGATATACAGGGTTGTACGTTAATTGGCTTCTGTAAATTGTCTTTAGTTGTAAGATAGTGCAAGAGTACCAGGATCGCTGGTCAGCACAGACTCGGTGAGCGTAAGGGACTGTTTCTGCACTGTATCTCTCAAGTTTGAAGTCACTGTGCTGCCCTACCTCAGGACTTTGACACAACGGGGAGGAAAGATCAGCAAAACCAGAGTGGGGGGGGGGGGGGGTGTTACAAACCTCACTGCCGAATACAGCAGCATACAGCACAGAAACAGGCCCTCCGGCCCAACTCCTCCATGCTGACCAAGATGCCCATGTTTGGCCCATATCCCACTAAACCGTGGATAGACACAAAATGCTAGAGTAACTCAGCAGGTCACGCAGCATCTCTGGAGCAAATGGATAGATGACGGTTCAGGTCGGGACCCTTCAAGCTTCTCCTGAAGGCGAGTTGAAGGAGCTGGATCATGCAAAAGCTCCCCTTGGACTTGGCAGAAAGTGTAAAGTGGCCGCTCCGAATCAAAGGGAACTCTCCGGATTCCACCTTTCCCCCCACATCTGCAGGCTGACAGTGGCTCCACACACAAAGTCTCTCCCATGGGAGGGACGCAAGAGGATGCAGTCTGACTCAAACCTGTAAATCAATCAGTCACGGACACCATATATCAACACCACACACCAAGAGGTTTTTCTGTGTAGATTTATTTTACCTCTCAAGAATAGAAAATCCAGCATATGTGGTGATGGAAAAGGAGGTTGGGGGTCTGGGGGGCAGAAGGAATTGGGGTAGGAAGGATGAGAATGGGAAGGAGAAGATTGGAGATTGAAAGAATGGTGGAGCAATAAAGTGGGTTGGGAGGGTGTAGTCGGGGTAGGGAGGTGGGGGGGAGGGGAGAAAGGAGTGGGGAGAACTTTAAAAATGATTTTCTCATTTCCATCTCCTTCGTGACCAAACCTTGCAGCAATATAAATCATTTCCACAGAAACAGCCTTACAGAATAAAATAGGAACATGGTGAACACCTGGCACTTTACATCCGGAGGTTTCACGTATCTTACATTTGTACAACATAACCCAGGCGAGCATTATCAGTCTCCGGGTATCGTGGTTAACGATTTAGTGCAAATTTAAACCACCAATCCCCAAACTTCACAGGCCACCCCATAACACCCACTGTGCCTTTCCAGAACGCTATTTGCAGAGGGATTTCAACGCTATTTACAAACGCACCGTTAGATGGCGTTTCGCACTGGGCTAAGTTACAAGACCCAGGTGTGGCATTATTAAGACTCTCTGGGCTGTTAACAGTGGCTGGGGTAACCCCCAACTACTGTGTTGTGGGAACATCACCATCCATCCCGTATGCCCCACCACCGTCTCCTCCTGGATGACTTTGGCTCCTGTTGAGGTGCCATAGTCATCGGGCTTACCCCTTCTCCCTTGCATCAACAGATAGCCACTCACCTGCTGACGAGTGAACCGTGAGCTTTCTATGGGCTAAACTCACCAGGAGTGTACAGTGGGGTGATATGGACCAGAGAGGGTACAGTAGACCCACTGTAGACCCATTGACCCTATAATGGAGCCATAACCTGAGTATGGATCGCCAGCTCGTTTGACAGCCTTCTAACAATACTTCTCCTGAAAGCCCAAATTCCTCAAAACAGGAACTCTAAACGAAAGAAACATCCATCATTGTGTTAAATAAAAGAATCATCCATCAATCTGCCCAGGGAACATTGATTCCAGAGGTGTCATGAGGTCCTGTCATGCTGGAGTGGAAAGTGCACCATGAACTAAAACCAGAGAGGTTCAGCTTAAGCAAGTGGACTTGTGCTATGGAACTCCTCCAACTAACCTGATACCCGCCAACAAGACTGCTTCAGCTAAACAAACCACTTGGGGATAAAAAAAAACCTGGAACGTGGTTAAAACTCTCCCAGCAAGATCTGTACCTAAATTGTCTGCTCAGTGACAATTATACCCACTCCAAGATGCCGGGAACAGAGCGAGAGGGTGGTGCCTGGTGAGTTGGATTGGACCCACACCCTCTGGGCTGTACTAGTTACCCCAGTCTCTACCGTTAAATACACCTCCATTAGTCACAAGCAGCCAACTCCCCCCCCCCCCCCCCCCCCTGCCCTGCCTTACATCCACCTGGTTAACTGGGAACAGTGTGGGCCAGTCAGCGTCTTCGGTGGTGGAACACAAAGTGCTGGAGTAAATCAATGGGTCGGGCAGCATCTCTGGAGAACATGGATAGATGATATTTCGGATTGAGGCTCAACATCACCTATTCATGTTCTCCAGATATGCGGCCTAATCTGCTAAGTTACTCCAGCATTGTGTCCTTTTGTGTATAAAACAGAATCTGCAATTTCTTGTTTCTTCATCCTACAGTGGTGGGGACAGAGAAGAAGGCAGAGGCGGTCGCAGACCAATTTGGCTGGGTGGCCAAAGATTGGAATAAGGCAGTGCAGAACTGGAGACACCTTGGCTAGGCGATCGAGCTGTGACTTGGCCAAACACTGCGGCACCCACGATCTCTGCCCTTCTTCATCACAGCTGGCCGTTTAGCATTAGGCCCTTCGACACTTGCACACATCAGGCACAGGTAAGGCCAGGGACAGTTATGCAGAGGCTCAGTGAATGTGGAGCACTTCATCGAGGTGACCGCTCCGTTGCTGCTGACCCTTCTCAGGCTGATGATACACCTTGGACAAAGACGCAGCCAGTGTCTTGTTGAGTCCATTGTCTGAAAACAGGACGATCATAAACTTCTCATCCCTATCATTCAATGGGCAACAATTCTCAAACTTTAATTGCACTTCTTTTTATAACAATATACTGGCTGGGGTGCGTGGAGTTACCAAGTTGGGCTATTGAATCATAGCCCAACTTCCAACGTTAACCATGGAAGCCTGGACTTTCTCAAACCTGGACCTAGGGCTACTCACGTGACCTTTGGTGGACAGTGAACAACATCCCGGACACAGGAGGAGCCAATATCTTTGTGTTCCCCCTCGACAGGCTTCGTGCACATCACACGGCTCTAAAAAGGATGTTCGGATGCTTCCACTCCCAACCCCCCCACCCCCTTACCAGCTCCAGTAGAGTCCCATGCCCCTCACCATAAACCACAACCCAACCCATTCCCACCCACCAACCGTTCCATTGACAATGGGCAGGCTCCATTTCCAGTAACAAATAATCTATGGCATCTCTTTACATTGAAGTCCTGCTTCAAAGTCAGTGAAACCACAGACCCTTAAATAGGATGGCGTGGAACATCTTGCCGCCTTGGTCCCAGTCTCCAAGTCCCAGATTTTAATAAGAACTCCACCAAAGAAACAAGGTACGACGGGTCAGATGGACTGAAGGGCGGGCTTGGATTATGTACACATTCAATGCACGGTGAATCCTGCACCATTGTGCCTCGTCTGAAAGGCATATCTTCCACGTAGGACCAGAACCAAAGGGTTTCACAGTTCCAAGTGTTCCTGATTGTCCATGAGACCAGCCAGAATCACCCGGCTACTCACTGAATCGTTTCTTGGGCCCGGTCCGAGCCCGGTTTGACCTCCTGATGTCTTGCTTGGAGTCCTTGCATTTCTGGCAGATGAAGACCTCGGGTACGTTCGCTTTTCTGATCTTAGCACAGGACAGGTGGATCCAGGTGCCACACTCGTTGCATTCAATCATCGGTCTGCCCGCAAAAGGCTTCATACAGAAACACGTGATCAGATCCCAGGAATCGTCTTCTGAAAGGAAACAATCAGTGAATGGAAGATATGTACAATATCCAGTGCGGATAGAGCCATAGAGCAAGAACACCCAACTCATCCATCCCAACCAAGATACTTCATCTAAACTAACCCCATTTGCACCTGATCACCCATATCCCTCCCATTATTTTTGCTGTCATTGAGCAGCTAGTCATTGAGATTACAAAGTTATACAGCACTGAAACAGTGGGCTAGTGATGGGCCCGTTGTACTTGTCCAAGTGTCTTTTAAATGCTGTCATTGTACCAGCCTCAACTACCTCCTCTGACAGCTTGTTCCATATCCCTCTGTGGGGGTAAAGTTGCCCCTCAGGTTCCTCTCGCTTAAAATCTATGCCTCTAGTTCACGATTCCCCTACTATTTATAAATGACTGTACATTCACCCTATCCATCCCCCTCATGATTTAATATGCCTTTGTATGATCACCCCACAGCCTCCTGTGCTCCAACAAATAGATTCCTAGCCTGCCCATCCTCTCCTTACAGCTCGGGCCCCTTGAGTCCTGGCAATATACTCGTATGTGCAGCATTCAAATTCTCTTCCTGTTTACCCACGGCATTGCTAAAGACAACTGCCCCATTAACTCCTTGCAGAAACCCACTCCATACTCCACTGCCACTGGAACCACCCACTGCCTCTTGGGTGTCCGTGAAGGCAGGTAGGTCATCCTTCCCCATCTGTCATCCTTCCTGAGTCTGGCTCTGGTATGCCAGTCAAATCGCATACCAATGAGTTGGTTGCTAACAACCCTCGGGTGGTCTAACATGTCCAGGAGACTACTTCAGGAGTACACCAGGTGACTAGAGTCATAGAGCGATACAGTGTGGAAACAGGCCCTTCGGCCCAGCTTGCTCACGCCACCATTTCCCAGCTGCACTAGTCCCACATGCTCGCATTTGGTCCATATCCCTCCATACCCTTCCTATCCATGTACCTATCTTACTGTTTTTAAATGTTGGGATAGTCCCTGCTTCAACTACCTCCTCTGGCAGCCTGTTCCTACACCCATCACCATTTGTATGAAAAGGTTACCCCTCAGACTCCTATTAAATCTTTTCCCCTTCACCTTTGGTCCTCAATTCCGCTACTCTGGCCAAGAGACTCGGTGCATCTACCCAATCTATTCCTCTCATGATTTTATACACCTCTATAAGATCATCCCCCATTCGCCTGCGCTCCAAGGAAGAATCCCAGCCTACTGACCCTCTAGTCCTGGCAACATTCTCGTAAATCTGTACCCTTTCCAGCTTGACATGTTTTCTACAACATGATGCCCAGAACTGAACACAATACTCTAAATGCAGCCTCACTAACAACGTCTTATACAACTGCAACATGACCTCCTAACTTCCATACTCAATGCTCTGACTGATGAAGGCCAATGTGCCAAAAGTCTTTTTGACCACCCAAACTATCTGCGACTCCACCTTCGAGGAACCATATTCCTGCACTCCTAGATTCCTCTGCTCTACAACTGTCATTGTGTTGGACCCGCCCATGTTGGACTTCCCACAATATAACGCCTCACATTTCTCTGTATTAAATTCCATCACCATTCCCCAGCTGACTACCCCAGGTGTACACCAGGTGACTACCCTAGGAGTACACCAGCTGACTACCCCAGCAGTACACCAGGAGTCTACCGCAGGAGTAGACCAGGAGACACCCAGGAGTAGTCCAGGAGACTTCCCCAGGGGACACCCGAGACTACACCGTCCGACTACCCCGGAAGAGAACACTCCCAGCCTGCAATTAGAAGGCCCTGGATAAACACCCACGCCATGGTCTCAAACACAAACGTATCAGCTGATAATCAGTTGCAGTGTGGAGGGGCCAGGACAGGAGGTGGGTGTGGGAGGTGTAAGATATCGCCCTGCCGTTGTTGCTGGGCTGAGAAAATACTCCCAAGTGCACACAAAACATGCACCAGCTGGGTAGCTCACAACTCTCCAATCAGTGTAAGACACTTCTTAAGATAGACACAAAGTGCTGGAGTAATTCAGCGGGTCAGGCAGCATTGGGTGACGTTTCGAGTCACGATGGGTGATGTTTCGGGTCACGACCCTTCTTCAGAAGGAGGGCAGCGTAGGTTCACCAGGTTAATTCCCGGGATGGCGGGACTGACATGAAAGAATGGATTGACTGGGCTTGTATACACTGGAATTGAGAAAGGTGAGAGGGGATCTTTTAGAAACATATATATAATTCTTCAGGAATTGGACAGACTAGATGAAGGAAAAATGTTCCCGATGTTGGGGGAGTCCAGAACCAGGGGTCACAGTGTAAGAATAAGGGGTAAGCCATTTAGGACTGAGATGAGGAAAAACTTTTTCACCCAGAGGGGTTGTGAATCTGTGGAATTCTCTGCCACAGAAGGCAGGAGGCCAATTCACTGGATGTTTTCAAGAGAGAGTTAGATATAGCTCTTAGGGCGAACAGAATCAAGGGATATGGGGAGAAAGCAGGAACAGGGTACTGATTTTTGATGATCAACCATGATCATATTGAATGGCTGTGCTGGTTCAAAGGGCTGAATGGCCTAATCCTGCAACTATTTTCTATGTTTCTATAATTCTTTCTCTCTCTCTCCCTCTGAACACCACGTGGTCTTTAAAAAAAATTCTGATACTATTCTTTTCCTGGCCTGATTAAACTAGTCCAATTTTCATCTCAAGTACACACACTAAGTTGGACCACCTTCAGACTTACCTTCAATTTTGAGATTTTCTGTCGGTTCTGGATCCGGAGGTTCTGTGGGATAAAACCTCAGTTTAGTTTAGTTTATTGTGCATGTTTACACGTGCACTGAAGTACAGTGAAAAACTTTTTTTTTATTGCGTGCTATCCAGTCAGTGAAAAGACGATACATGATTACAATCAAGTCATGAACTGTAGGGGCCTTCGCCCCCTTGTACATGTACCGATTCAACAGGATCATAGTCAACTTAACCTCGCCTGGTCTGCAGTCCTTAACACTCTTGCCCAACTTAAACCCATCGGTTAGTCTTTACACTGAGTTAACACTTCAAGCCCAAGTGGGCAGAGCACCAGATCACTCCAGGTTGATGGTAGGGATATGGATCATGTACAGGCAGATAAGACTTGGTGTTGGCATCATGATCGGCACATATATTGGGTGCCATAGAGCCTGTTCTTGTGCTGTACTGTTCTGTGTATGATAACAGAAATAAAGATCTGCAGATGCTAGTTAATACACAAAAGGGCACAACCCGCAGGCATTTTTTTTGTGCACAACCCGCAGGCATTGCCACTTTCATTTCACTGCACATCGAGTATGTGTATGTGACAAATAAATTTGACTTGACTTGACTTGTTGTGGAGTAACTCAGCAGGTCAGGCAGCATCTCTGGAGAACATGAATAAATGACATTTTAGGTTAAGATCCTTCAGACTGCCAATCTGAAAGTCTTTTTCACACGGGGGGGGGGGGGAAGAGGGGAGTATATGGAACGAGCTGAGGCAGGTGCTATAACCACATTTAATTGTTACTTGGACAGGTACATGGATGGGAAAGGTTGGGGGGGATATGGGCCAAATGGGACTATTTAGATGGAGCATCTGGGTATGGCACGGACGAGTTGGACCGAAGGGTCTGTTTCCGTGCTGTATTCTGGTAATGCCAGGTCCCATGATTGTACACTGTAGCCTACCATATGCTTTATATTCAGCAAATGCTTACATCACAAGGTCACTGCCCTTACCTGAATTGACTGTGGTCCCATTCAACACTCCAGACTCTGGCTTGTTCCTGTCCTCCTCCTCCTCCTCCTTCTGATTTTCCACTGGCTGATCTTCCGCCGGCTGATCTTTCACCGGTTGATCTCCCACCAGCTGATCTTCCATTGACTGATCTTCCACCGGCTGATCTTCCATTGACTGATCTCCCACTGGCTGATCTTCCATTGGCTGATCTCCCACCGGCTGATCTTCCATTGGCTGATCTTCCACCAGCTGATCTTCCATTGGCTGATCTCCCACCGGCTGATCTTCCATTGACTGATCTCGCACTGGCTGATCTACCTCCGACTGATGTTCCACATTCTGACCTTCTACCTGCTCCTTTCCACCTGGCTGCTTCATCTCCCCCTGGTCTGTCATGACCTCTTTCTCTGGCTCACTCACTGGGGTTATCCCAGGATCTACTGCCTGCTCCTTAACCTCCTCCAGCACTGGGGCCGGCTTGCAGATCTCTTTGGCCTGCAGGGCGATCTTCAGCGTTTCCTCGTCGGACTCCGTGTCGCTCTGCGGCATCTTCTCGACAGTAGGCCGGGTCTCAACTGCTTTGGGAAGCTGGGCGGGAGGTCGGGACACTTCCAGCACCTTCTTGATGCTTTCCAAGCCCATTCTCTTCCCACCTTCAGCACTCTTCCTCCTCTGTGCACCTTCCAGACTAGCTTTCTTCGAGGAGATCTTCTTCTTCGGCTTCTCGGACTTAAACTTCTCTGGGGTGTTGAAGAGTGAGCTGGAGAACCCAGGCCGTTCCAGCCACAGGCCGTCCACCTTCCCCCGCTTTGCCCCATCTTTGGCACCCGCACACTTTAGTTTCCTGCCGCAGTGCAGCACGTGGGAGTCTGACGAGCGCGAGGACTCCCAGCTGTCGCTGTCTAGGGTGCTGCCAGTGCTGTTGCGAGGACTCAGGCTGGCGTGTGCCCAGGGGTCATGCTGAGGATGGAGAAGGACAGAACAGTAATTAAAACACAAAGTGCTGGAGGAACTCAGACAACATTAACAGTTAAACATAGAACAGTACAGCATGTGTTTGTGCCGAACATGATGCCATGTTAAACTGGTTTCATCTGCCTGCATGTGATCAATTTGCCTCCATTCCCTGCACCTACCTAAAAGCCTCTTAAATGCCACTATCGTGTCTGTCTCCACCACCACCTGGCATTGTGTCCCAGATGCCGCAACTTTCTGTGTAAAAAACTTCCCCCTCTCACCATACAGCTTTGCCCTCAAGTGTTGGACATTTCCACCCTGGGAAAAAGGGATCTGACTATTCCTTTCATAATTTTATCAAGTCTCCCTTCAACCTCCAACATTCCAGAGAAACAATCCAGGTCTACCCAACTTCTCCCTGAAGCTAATACCCTCTAATCCAGGCTGAGGGAGTAGCCGGATCACAACTGGAAGAAAAAAAAAAAGAGGTGGGGGTGGAGGATAGGCTGACAAGTGATAGGTGAATACAAGCGAGCTGGACACTTGGGTAGAGTAAATGACAATGGGGATATCAGATACAGAGAGAAGAGAAGGAGTGAAATCTAAAACTGGAGGGAGAGATATAGGTTGAAGGGGCAGAGGGGGAGTGGGAGAAATGTGTGCTCGCTATGGGGGAAACAGGAAAGAGAAGGGGAGAGAAAAGGATAGGTGATAAAGTTGAGATTTGGACGGGGAGAAAGCTGCTGTCACGAAAAGCAGGACGATTTTCATTTAAATGCACTTCCAGCTATTTGCCATTGTGGTCAGAGTATATAGTAATGCAGAAAAAATGAACTGCAGATGCTAGTTTACGAAGTAATTCAGTAAGTCAAAGTCTAATAAATTCAGTAAAGAATTAGCAAAAAGAAACATGACAACACGTCATGCTGTCTTAGAATAGTATTGATGCATTTAAGAGGGAGTTAGATAAATTCATGAGGGAGAAGGAAGTAGATAGATGGTAGACACAAAATGCTGGAGTAACTCAGCGGGACAGGCAGCATCTCTGGCGAGAAGGAATGGGTGACGTATCGGGTCAAGGCCCTTCTTCAGACTGAAGTAGAAAGATGTGCTGATAGGATGAGATGGAGGGGTGGAGAGATGGAGAGATGGAGGAAACTCCCAAAATGCATAAAGTATCGACTAGAACATATAAACCAAAGAGCTGGAGTAACTCAGCTGTTCAGGCAGTATCCCTGGAGAACAAATATGGTGTTTCGGGTTTGGACACTTCTTAAACCTGCATCTGCAGTTCCTTGTGGACCATGTTCTTTTCCTGCTCTGTAAATACATTTTATACCCATCCTTTTCTTTTCAGATACATGCATTGGGCAAGAAACTAGAATCGCAGAGGATCTGAAATCACAGTCTGAAAAAGGGTCCCAACCCGAAACGTCACCTTTCCATATTCTCCAAAGATACTGTTTGCCCCACAAAGTTACTCCAGCACTTTGCATATTATTTGGGTGAGTAGCTGTTCTCCCATCCTGGAATGTACAAAGGAGCCCAATTCAGAATCAATTCTGGCACCATACCTCCCCAGCAGATGGGTGTTGTGTTTGACCAAAAACCCACAGTCAATGTCTGCAGGAGAATACCAGTGGGGAGGCTGATGTAAACACTTGCCACAAACCAAGATGCAAAGATATATGTGGATACAAGGAACTGCAGATGCTGGTTTACAAAAACAGACACAACACGTTGGAGTAACTCAGCGGGTCAGGCAGCATCTCTGGTGAATGCAGATAGGTGACATTTCAGGTCAGGACCCTTATTCAGAAAGATACACGGCAGGTTTGTGTGCAGTAAAAGGTAATACCAATTTTGGCCAGTCTTAGGCAGAGCTGTTGGTGGAAGAACGTTAGCCAATGTAAAAGGGAAATGATCATTTTCACCAGATGCATTTTTCAGCCATCCATGGGGAGTATTGACGTAAAACCACATCAAGCAGGTGAACCCTGTGATAGAGTACAGGTACACCATCAATTTTCTTGCACCTATGGTTCCAGAGCCTTGTTGGATTATCCATTTTGCCAGACCAACAGAGGTCACGTAATAATTCAACAATCCATCTCTGACCCACTAATTATACCCCTCCTGTGTCTCTAAAGCACCATGGACTGCTGGAAACTTAAATAAAGAATTAACACAGAAGTAAACAATTAACTCTTTCAGGACAGAGGCACATGTCCCAAAAGAGCGTGCTCCACACACAATGCTCTCGGAATTTTGTCTGGAATAAAGGAGGTGCCGGACCATCATATGCTGGTAAATCGGTGGTGTACCTGTATATTATTAAAATACTGGACCATGTGAAAGTGGAGTACAGACCCGTGACCATCCTTGTTCTGCCACTGGAAGTATTTTCTCTTGATTTATCTGCTGAAGTTTTAGATTCATACAGCGTGGAAACAGGCCCTTCGGCCCAACTTACCCCGCCAACCAACATGTCCCGTCATTCAGACATCAGCTAAACAAACCATTGACCACTCTTGGAAACAACCAGTCCCTTGAGATGGTTTCAAATGCGATTTGCCTTGGCAAGAATCCAAACCATCTGTTCCTCATTTTTATTTAAAACAAAAGAATCATGGCATTTTGAAGCAGGAGGCTATGCAGTCCATCAGGTCTATGTCAACCCTTGGAAAGAGCCCATCCACCAGCCCCATATCCATACAGAGGATCCTGCTCCATTTATCTGGTTCCTGTTGAATCGACCTTCACCACCGTTTCATTCGCCATGTCTCAAGTCACAACAATTTATGGTGTAAAAAAGATTCTCACTAGCCCGGCCGCTCCTTTGCTACTCCCTGCAATCCATATTGTCCAGCGACAAGTACTCTCTTGCCACTGGAAACATTGTCTCTTGATTTATCTGCTGAAGCCTCTCACAGATTCATACAGCGTGGAAACAGGCCCTCCGGCCCAACTTACCCCGCCGACCAACATTTCCCTGGTCCCACCTGCCTGCATTTGGCCCTTATCCCTCCAAACCTATCCTATCCATTTAAGAGTCTGAAGAAGGGTCTCGACCCGAAATGTTACCCATTCCTTCTCTCCAGAGATGCTGCCTGTCCCGCTGTGTTACTCCAGCATTTAGTGTCTATCCTATCCATTGACCTGTTTAAATGTTTCTTAAATGTTGCGATAGTCCCTACCTCAACTACCTCCTCCAGCAGCCCGTTCCGCACACCCACCATCCTTTGTGTAATAAAGTTACTCCTCAGGTTCCTATTAAATTTTTCCCCCCTCACCTTAAACCAATGTCCTCTGGTTCTCGATTCCCCTATTCTGGGCAAATGTTTTCTGTGCGTTTACCCGATCTATTCCTCTCGTGATTTTGCAAAACCTCTATAAGATCACCCCTCAGGTTCCTGCGCTCCAAGGAATAAAGACCCAGTTTGCTCAATCTCTCCCAATAGCTCAAGCCCTCGAGTCCTGGCAACATCCTCGTAAATCCTCCCTGCACCCTTTCCAGCTTGATAACATCTTTCCAATAACATGATGACCAAAACTGAACACAATACTCAATAAACACAATAATAAATGTGGCCACACTAACGTCTTATATAACTGCAACATGACTCCTAAACTCCTAATCAACACTGACTGATGATTATGAACTGACCTCCTCTGCTCTAGAGAGCAGCCCTTCTCCCCCAGTCTCTCCAACCAAGTGAAACTTCCATTCACAGGACTACATTGCTAAATCTCATCTGCATTCTTTCCAACACTTTAATATCCTTCCTAATGTGTGGAGCCCCGAATGGGACACAATCCTTCTGCTGAGGTCAAACCACTGATATACAAAAGTTTAATAAGGGAGAGTTCCTCTGGCAGATTTTCCAGGAGTTTAAGGTCAAGACATTCCTTCGTCTAGAATGTTCTATTTAGTTAGACATTTTTGCACTTTCATTGAGGTTAAACCAACATCCTACTCAAGAGAAACCAATTGGAAAAAAGCAGGAGAACTTACTGCTGACCCAAGCAGAACAGGCAGGGTAGCCTTACCTCTTTGGGATATGGAATATAGCCAGCATACGCCAACACAAAGGTACAGAATTGGTTGAAGTCCTCCACTGTCCTTTGCCTCTTCTTTGGTGGCTAAAAATAAAACAACGTAATGTTTCAAAGACTTGGCAAATCCATTTAGACAACCAACCCAACTGCTCCGGTAGATCGATGAGCCCGCGATCACCTGGACCCACTAATGACCCGTCATGATTCCTATCAGATGTCTGACACTGGCCCACATTTCCACTCCCACCCACCAGCTCCGCCATTCTACCTCCAGCCGCTGTATAAACCTCCAGAGTCCAGTTGTTGCGGATGGACTGGAATAGGTAGCTTGGTTATGGTGTTATTCTACGCATGGAAGATACAAGATTATGGAGAGCACTTGACATGGTGGATGCCAAGAGGATATTTCACTGATGAGCTGAATCTAAAGCCAGCATAAGACAGAACATAGAACAGTACCACATTCGGCCCACGATATCTGTGCTGAACATGGAGCCTCTAGTCTCCTCTACCTGCACTTGATCCATATCCTTCCTTTCCTGCCTATCCATGTGTCTTATCTAAATGCTATTATCATATCTGCTTGCACTATCACCCCTGACAGCGTGTTCTAGGCACCCATCATTCCTCAAGTTAAAAAAAACACTATGGATGACTATTCAATATTAAGGAAATTAAAATCTCCCATTACCACTACGCAATTATTCTTACAGCTATCTGCAATCTCTCCAAACATCTGCTCCTCTAATTCCCGCAGGCTTTTTCGGACCTATAGTACAGTTCCATCAGAGATCATCCTTTATGGCCGACTTGTAGAACTCACTGGTTTATTCCCCACAAATATCCTCTCCTATCACTGTGTTTATGTCCTCCCTGATCAAAATGGCAGCACCCCTCCTTTCATACTTGTATTTCTATCACACCTCTAGCATCTGTGCCCTGGAACATTGAGCTGCCTGTTCTGCCCTTCTCTCAGCCTGTTGAGGCTATAATATTCCAGTTTTGTCAGGACAAGTTGCTTTTGGAAAGTCAAATGCAAGATGGATGTATACAGTGATTGGGAGGACCCAGAGAGCCATTGACATACAGAAGGATATTGGGATGCAAGTCCATAGTGCACTAAAACTAGAGAGGGTGGTTAAGAACATATACAACATGCTTGCCTCCATCATCAGGAGATCATGCTGCAGCAGTATAAAACGTCTATAGGCCACATTTTTGCATGGTGTGCAGTTCTGGTCATCACACTATGGGAAGGATGCAAAGGTTTGGGGCAGGCACAGAAGTATCTCACCGGTATAAGGAATAAGGAATAGAGGGACAGAAACCACATGCAGGCAAAAGGGATTAGTTAGATTGGCACAGAGAAGATGTGCCCGAAGGGCCTGACCCTGTGTGCACTATGTGGAAGCATGGAAGTAATGATTCAATGGCTGCAGATAAACATGAAGCTATTGTTAAGTCTCTGTAACAAGTTGCTAGCCATCAATATACAAAACACCATTAAACCCTATATGTCGAGAAAGGTCAGATCATCAACTGGATGTGACTTATTGGTGTTCTAAAGGCAATGTAAATCCTCAATTAACTATTATTAAATTGAAATGTCAGTCAACCAAGACAAAATGGAAGGTGTACTGGGCCAAGTACAAACGATCCTGGCATTGTGCAGGGATGAACAATGAGATTCCAGTTTGTTATCCACACGCCCACTGTTAAAATGACTTTAACCGTGTCGAATCACCAACCGAGAGGGTTCTTGGTCCTCCAAAATATTCCCAATGGAATTTAAACTGGAGGTGTTTATGTGGTGTTTGTGGGACGCACAATATCTGGAAATGTGGAGGAAGGCAAGGATCAGCACAGTGGCGCAGTGGTTGAGTTGCTGCCTCACAGTGCCAGATACCCAAGTTCGATCCTGACTGTGGGTGCTGTCTGTACGGAGTTTGAACGTTCTCCCTGCGATCGCACGGGTTTTCTCCGAGAGCTCTGGTTTCCTCACATACTCCGAAGGCGCACAGTTTGTAACTTTGTAAGTCAATTGGCTTCTGTAAATTGTACCCAATGTGTAGGATGTGAAAGTGGGGTAACATAGAGCAAGCATACGGAGTGATCGATTGTTGGGGTTGATTTGGTGGGCTGAAGGGCCCGTTTCCACACTGTATCTTTAATCTTTGAACATATAACAAGAGATTCCTGAAGGCAGCAGGACAAGGAGAGAGATGGCTCAGGCAGATGAACTCCATGTACCTTATTGGTTTATCAGAAAGCCAGCTGAGCCACATCTAGATGACAGCAAACAGTTCTGGTCACCACATTACAGAAAAGGTGCTGGAGGGAAGAGATTTACCAGGATGATGTCACTGCTGTAGATTTGTATTACGAACAGTGGCTGCCCATCATCTACAAAATCATGGTCATATGGAGCACGCAGCCTTGGAGTGAGTGGTCTTGCTTTGCATATTTCTATGAATGTATGATAACAATCACATTGCATCTTTCTCCATTGTGTCCTAAGCATAAACCACAATTCAGCCAATTTACTCCACTGTTGTAAGACACAGCAGTGGAACACTGTTAATCCACCATCTTATTTACTTCCCCACAAACAAATCTGACCCTCTCACCACATTGTTATACAATAACAGCCCTATCCCCAGTACTGTACTCCAATGTTATACTAGTACTGTACCCAGTGTCATACAGTAACAGACCTGTTCCCGCCAGTACTGTACCCCAATGTTATACCGTGATAGACCCGTCCACACTGGTATTGCACCCCAGTTTTATATAGCGACAGACTCATCCCCACCAGTACTGTACCCCAGTGTTCTACGGTGACAGACCTATCCCCACTGCTACTGTACCCGATGTTATACAGTGACAGACCTGTCCACAATGGTACTGTACCCCAGTGTTATATAGTGACACCCGTCCACACCAGTTCTGTACCCCAGTGTTACAGTGACAGACCTGTTCTCACCAGTGTTATACAGCGACATGTTTCACCTAGCCTTCGTCAATTACTTCATCCCCCCATCTGCCAATTAGCCCCCACCCCCTTCAATCACCAATTAACCGCCTTTCATTTGCCAGGCTTAGTCCCCCCTCACGCCCCCTCCCCCCCCCCCCCCAATCTGAGGACGGGTCCAGACCCAAAACATCATCAGTCTATTCCCTCGAGATTCTGCTTAACCCAAACGAGTTCCTCTGGCACTTTGCGTTTTTGCAACATTATCTGTACTGGCCATGAAGGCGGGGTGGAGTGACCAAAATAAGGTGGGGCCACGGACAACACAATGCTGAACCCAAGAACCAACGCAATGCGTTAAAATGTCCAACGGGAACATCTTAAAAACGCATACCATTTACATTCTATATTATTTGGTGTAGCCATAGCGATCGGATGCCCCGTACCCGCCCCAGTCAATGGAAATACCCCCCCAGTGCCCACATCAACATTCCCCACACCACAACTCGGTGTTTGGAGTGGAGGGGCGGCCGTGCAGTTTGTAAGCACTCAATATCCACATGCTTTCTGAAACAAAATCTCCCGCCTGTCCCAACTGAAAATCGGGCACCTCTTGTGTTTATTTGTCCCCATCTTGTCAACGCGCGATCCCCTATGGCGAGCTCTTTGCAACAAAACAAGCGACAGAGGGAGTGGGAGGCAGGCAAAGGAGGGAGATACGGAGACGGAGGTGTACGAGTGGGGGAGATCAAAAGAGAGCCCGGGAAAGCCAGCAAAAAGGAGGCGGGGAAACAAAAGAGGGAGATAGGCACGGGAGGGGAGGGGAGGGGGCAATAACATGAGCAACGCGAGCAATGGCGAAGAGCCGAGGGTTCTCACTCCAGAGGGAAGGGGCGCTGGAAGGAGGGAGTGGTAGAGGGAGGGAGAGAAGGAGGGGCGGTAGAGGGAGGGAGGGTAGAGAAGGAGGGGCGAGGGAGGGAGGGAGGGGCGAGGGAGGGGGGCGAGGGAGGGAGGGAGGGGCGAGGGAGGGAGGGAGGGAGGGGCGAGGGAGGGAGGGAGGGAGGGGCGAGGGAGGGAGGGGCGAGGGAGGGAGGGAGGGAAGAAGGGGCGATAGAAGGAGGGGCGATAGAAGGAGGGAGGGAAGAAGGGGCGATAGAGGGAGGGAGGGAAGAAGGGGCGATAGAGGGAGGGAAGGGGCGATAGAGGGAGGGAGGGAAGGGGCGATAGAGGGAGGGAGGGAGGGGGCGGTAGAGGGAGGGAGGGAGGGGGCGGTAGAGGGAGGGAGGGAGTGGTAGAGGGAGGGAGGGGGCGGTAGAGGGAGGGAGGGGGCGGTAGAGGGAGGGAGGGAGGGGGCGGTAGAGGGAGGTGGAGGGAGGTAGGGAGAGAGGGAGGGAGGGGGCGGGAGAGGGCGGGAGAGGGAGGGAGGGAGGGGGCGGGAGAGGGAGGGAGGGAGGGGGCGGGAGAGGGAGGGAGGGGGCGGGAGAGGGAGGGAGGGGGCGGGAGAGGGAGGGAGGGGGCGGGAGAGGGAGGGAGGGGGCGGGAGAGGGAGGGAGGGGGCGGGAGAGGGAGGGAGGGGGCGGGAGAGGGAGGGAGGGGGCGGGAGAGGGAGGGAGGGGGCGGGAGAGGGAGGGAGGGGGGGGGCGGGAGAGGGCGGGAGAGGGAGGGAGGGGGGGGGCGGGAGAGGGAGGGAGGGGGGGGGCGGGAGAGGGAGGGAGGGGGGGGGCGGGAGAGGGAGGGAGGGGGGGGGCGGGAGAGGGAGGGAGGGGGGGGGCGGGAGAGGGAGGGAGGGGGGGGGCGGGAGAGGGAGGGAGGGGGGGGGGGCGGGAGAGGGAGGGAGGGGCGGGAGAGGGAGGGAGGGGCGGGAGAGGGAGGGGGGGCGGGAGAGGGAGGGGGGGCGGGAGAGGGAGGGGGGGCGGGAGAGGGAGGGGGGGCGGGAGAGGGAGGGAGGGGGGGCGGGAGAGGGAGGGAGGGGGGGCGGGAGAGGGAGGGGGGGCGGGAGAGGGAGGGAGGGAGGGAGGGAGGGAGGGAGGGAGGGAGGGAGGGAGGGAGGGAGGGAGGGAGGGAGGGGGCGGGAGAGGGAGCGGGAGGGAGGGGAGAGGGAGGGGGCGGGAGAGGGAGGGGGCGGGAGGGGGCGGGAGAGGGAGGGGGCGGTAGAGGGAGGGGCGGTAGAGGGAGGGAGGGAGTAGGCGGTGGAGGGAGGGAGTGGGCGGTGGAGGGAGGGAGGGGGCTGTAGAGGGAGGGAGTGGGCGGTAGAGGGAGGGAGTGGGCGGTAGAGGGAGGGAGGGGGCGGTAGAGAGAGGGAGGGAGGGAGGGGGCGGTAAAGGAAGGGAGGGAGGGGGCGTTAAAGGGAGGGAGGGGGCGGTAAAGGGAGGGAGGGGGCGGTAAAGGGAGGGAGGGAGGGAGGGGGCGGTAGAGGGAGGGAGGGAGGGGGCGGTAGAGGGAGGGAGGGAGGGAGGGAGGGAGGGAGGGGGCGGTAGAGGGAGGGAGGGAGGGGGCGGTAGAGGGAGGGAGGGAGGGGGCGGTGGAGGGAGGGGGCGGTAGAGGGAGGGAGGGAGGGGGCGGTAGAGGGAGGGAGGGAGGGAGGGAGGGGGCGGTAGAGGGAGGGAGGGAGGGGGCGGTAGAGGGAGGGAGGGAGGGGGCGGTAGAGGGAGGGGGCGGTAGAGGGAGGGAGGGGGCGGTAGAGGGAGGGAGGGGGCGGTAGAGGGAGGGAGGGAGGGAGGGAGGGAGGGAGGGAGGGAGGGGGCGAGGGAGGGAGGGAGGGAGGGGGCGAGGGAGGGAGGGAGGGGGCGAGGGAGGGAGGGAGGGGGCGAGGGAGGGAGGGAGGGAGGGAGGGAGGGAGGGGGCGAGGGAGGGAGGGAGGGAGGGAGGGAGGGGGCGAGGGAGGGAGGGGGCGAGGGAGGGAGGGGGCGGTAGAGGGAGGGAGGGAGGGAGGGGGCGGTAGAGGGAGGGAGGGGTAGAGGGAGGGAGGGGTAGAGGGAGGGAGGGGTAGAGGGAGGGAGGGGTAGAGGGAGGGAGGGGTAGAGGGGTAGAGGGAGGGAGGGGTAGAGGGGTAGAGGGAGGGAGGGAGGGGGGGTAGAGGGAGGGAGGGGGGGGTAGAGGGAGGGAGGGGGGGGTAGAGGGAGGGGGGGGTAGAGGGAGGGAGGGGGGGGTAGAGGGAGGGAGGGGGGGGTAGAGGGAGGGAGGGGGGGGTAGAGGGAGGGAGGGAGGGAGGGGGCGGTAGAGGGAGGGAGGGGGCGGTAGAGGGAGGGAGGGAGGGAGGGGGCGGTAGAGGGAGGGAGGGAGGGAGGGGGCGGTAGAGGGAGGGAGGGAGGGGGCGGTGGAGGGAGGGAGGGGGCGGTGGAGGGAGGGAGGGGGCGGTGGAGGGAGGGAAGGAAGGGGCGGTAGAGGGAGGGAGGGAGGGAGGGAAGGGGCGGTAGAGGGAGGGGGCGATAGAGGGAGGGGGCGATAGAGGGAGGGGGCGATGGAGGGAGGGAGCGATAGAGGGAAGGGGCGGTAGAGGGAGGGAGGGAAGGGGCGGTAGAGGGAGGGAGGGAAGGGGGGAGGGGGAGGGAGGAAGAGGGAGGGAGGGAGGGAAGAGGGAGGGAGGGAGGGAGGGAAGAGGGAGGGAGGGAGGGAAGGAAGGGGGGAGGGAAGGAAGGAGGGAGGGAGGGGAGGGAGGAGGGGAGGGAGGGGCGATAGAGGATGGGAAGGAAGGGGCGATAGAGGGAGGGGGCGATAGAGGGAGGGAGGGGGCGATAGAGGGAGGGAAGGGGCGATAGAGGGAGGGGGCGATAGAGGGAGGGAAGGGGCGATAGAGGGAGGGAGGGAAGGGGCGATAGAGGGAGGGAGGGAAGGGGCGATAGAGGGAGGGAGGGAGGGAGGGAAGGGGCGATAGAGGGAGGGAGGGAAGGGGCGATAGAGGGAGGGAGGGAAGGGGCGATAGAGGGATGGAGGGAAGGGGCGATAGAGAGGGAAGGGGCGATAGGGGGAGGGAGGGGGCGATAGGGGGAGGGAGGGGGCGATAGGGGGAGGGAGGGAAGAGCGATAGAGGGAGGGAGGGAGGGAAGGGGCGATGGAGGGAGGGAGGGAAGGGGCGATAGAGGGAGGGAGGGAAGGGGCGATAGAGGGAGGGAGGGAAGGGGCGATAGAGGAAGGGAGGGAAGGGGCGATAGAGGGAGGGAGGGAAGGGGCGATAGAGGGAGGGAGGGAAGGGGCGATAGAGGGAGGGAGGGGAGGGAAGATAGAGGGAGGGAGGGAAGGGGCGATAGAGGGAGGGAGGGAAGGGGCGATAGAGGGAGGGAGGGAAGGGGCGATAGAGGGAGGGAGGGAAGGGGCGATAGAGGAAGGGAGGGAGGGAGGGAAGGGGCGATAGAGGGAGGGAGAGAGGAAGGGAAGGGCGGTGGGGGGGACGGAAGGGGTGGTGGGTGGAGGGAGGTAGTATTACGAGGGGGGGGCTTGCCTGTGGTCCCACCGAACGAGACAGCTAGTAGGCAGCGCCCGATGAACTGCAGAAACAGCAACGACGAAGGCAGCGGCGGGCGGGCATGCACACACACATACACAGGGTTGGGAGTCACACTCACTGTTACACTATCGGGTCGTTACAACGCCCGCCAAGAGGAACGGAAACATTTTAACGCAACAATCTGCAAGTTTCCCGAATCAGCGACCATTTGAAGTCTTGTATCTCCCCGACAGGTCAATTGAAAAAGAAGGGGGGGGGGGGGGGGGGGGTTCGTTTAGGACCATTAACTTGTTTTGCTTTTTAAGCCGAATTATGTTCAAAGCACAGGCTAGAAACATTGAAAGGGTGCAGGAGGATTTGCAACATCAGAGCAGCCCGGGGTTGCGATCTCGCCGCCCAGACACTCACTGGACGGAGCCTGCTCCAGATCCACGACGACGACAGGGGGAAGGAAGGAGGGACCCTGAGCTGGCTTCGTTGCCGGTGATTTTCAAGGCGGATACCCGTCAACCACCCCTACCCACACAGAACGAGGGAGGGGGTAGTAGGCTCATGCCAACACATGCTGGGGGGGGAAGGGGAGCGCAGCCCGGTCAAAAAGTACAGAAATCCGCCGTACAGCGAGATTAAAAATAACATAATCTAAAGGCAGCACAATGGGAGCAGGCGGTGTGTAGGGCAGAGCTGGAAAGGAGGAGGGGGAGGAGGTGTTGGTGCCTCGGGTGGGGGGTCGCAATGGAGTGGAGACCCTCACTTGTCCCGTCCCTCCCGAAACGGGGTGCGAGCAGCCTGCTCCCTCCTCGCACCTACACTTCAGCCACTCTTTGCAGCCTTTTGTTTGAATCCACACTCACTTTTTTTTGACATCCAACGGCAAGATGGCGACGGTTGAGCCGCGCTTGTACCCAAAGTGCTCAGACCGCCCACCTCGGGCTTTATCCCACGAAAACAGGACCCGGAGGACAATACTGGAGCCGTGGAGAACCACCCCGCCGATCTCTCCTACATTTGCCCGACTTCACCTCCCCTACAATACATCACCGATCCCAACAAACCCCCAAACGCAGCGTCCCTCGGCAGCGTTTCCTCCCAGACTGCCTGGCAGATACCAGGAGCTTCTCAAGGCTCTACTTCACTACACATACAATGCTGAGCTTCCCGCAAGGAACAGTAAAACAACAACCAGAAAAATAAATCCTGGACTGTAGGAACTTACCTCAGACATCGCCGCCGCTCCGGATCCCGGCTCTGCAAGATATGAACGCCTCAAGATTAATTACAACAAAATGCACACTCGAAAACACCGAGACACAGGCAGCCTCATACACAGCTACAGGAGAGACACAAGGAGCCCCACACACATACACAGGAGAGACACAACCAATCTCACTCACTCACACACACGTAGCAGAGAAGCAGGGAGAGAGACACACACATACGGAGTTGCGAAAGAAGGCAGCGAGTGACCAGTATAACTTGTAGACCTAAAGATCCACTCACAAGTCAACGTGGGGTCTGAGAGACAACTCGGGCGTGCTACCGTGTGCAGATCTGGATTAAATCGTGCCCTTGTTTACCGAGGATGTAAGTAAAACAGTGGGAGGCAGATGCACAAGGAGAGGCAGAGGGAGGGAGAGAGAGAGAGAAGCAGAGAGAGAGAGAGAAGCAGAGGGAGGGAGAAGCGGGGAGGGACAGGCAGAGAGACGGGGAGGAAAAGGCAGAGATGGGAGTGAGAGGCAGGGGGAGCAGAGGGACGGGCAGGGAGACGGGGAGGAAGAGATGGGAGGGAGGGGGAGGAAGAGATGGGAGGGAGGGGGAGGAAGAGATGGGAGGGAGGGGGAGGAAGAGATGGGAGGGAGGGGGAGGAAGAGATGGGAGGGAGGGAGGGGGGGAGGGAGGGGGGGGGGGAGGGAGGGGGGGAGGGAGGGAGGGAGGGGGAGGGAGGGAGGGAGAGGGAGGGAGGGAGGGGGAGGGAGGGAGGGGGAGGGAGGGAGGGGGAGGGAGGGAGGGAGGGGGAGGGAGGGAGGGGAAGAGATGGGAGGGAGGGGGAGCAGAGGGACGGGGGGGGGGGAAGCAGAGGGACGGGGGGGGGGAGCAGAGGGACCAGATGGGGGAGCAGAGGGACCGGGGGGGGGGAGCAGAGGGACCGGGGGGGGAGCAGAGGGACCGGGGGGGGGCAGAGGGACCGGGGGGGAGCAGAGGGACCGGGGGGGGGGAGCAGAGGGACAGGGGGAGCAGAGGGACGGGGGGGGGGGGGGGGGGGAGCAGAAGGACGGGGGGGGGGGAAGCAGAGGGACGGGGGGGGGGGGAAAGCAGAGGGACGGGGGGGGGGAGCAGAAGGACGGGGGGGAGCAGAGGGACGGGGGGGGAGCAGAGGGACGGGGGGGGGAGCAGAGGGACGGGGGGGGGGGGCAGAGGGACGGGGGGGGAGCAGAGGGACGGGGGGGGAGCAGAGGGACGGGGGTGGGAGCAGAGGGACGGGGGGGGAGCAGAGGGACGGGGGGGGGAGCAGAGGGACGGAGGGAGAAGAGGGACGGGGGGGGGAGAAGAGGGACGGGGGGGGAGAAGAGGGACGGGGGGGGAGAAGAGGGACGGGGGGGGGGGAAGAGGGACGGGGGGGGGGAGCAGAAGGTCTGGGAAGGGGAGGGAAGGAGATTCGGAGGGATGGAGATGCCCAGCCCCTGCTCCTGCTACTGCCCCACACTCACTCTCCATTGCCCCAAGCCACAAAAGTGCCAGCCCCACAATCACAAACTCGCCGGCAGCCCCCTCACCTGCGCACACTTGGCTGCTGATCGGAGATGTCATGCCGGTGCCCAGCCCGCGACTCGATGACAAAGGGGCGGGCGGGAGGAGGAGGAGGAGGCCCGGGCGGAGAGGGGGCGGCGGGAGCGCGGCGCCGGCCACAGACCCGGATCCCACCCTCGGCCACGCTCCGCCCGCCCCTCAATGACGTCAGCCGCGCCCCGGCCGCGCCATTGCCCGCCGCTCAGGGGGGCGTCGCGGCAGCGTGAGAGGCAAACTCCAGTGACACAACACCACTCACCACGCACACCAATAACAAACGCCTGAAATCTTGTTTCACTTATGTCATGGATGAATCGCCTTGTAACAGAGGGAATTGACATTAAATCTGCTTCCTCGGTGTTCATTGTTCCGCTAGGCAGTGGCGTGGGGGCTGATTGCCAGTTGGTATCGTCCGCTCTCAGCCTCGCTCTGGCTGCCGTCTATAAATAGCAGGCGGAGCACGGGCGCCTCAGACCGAGCCGGGTGCTCGGCGGCTGTGGTGGGAGATGTTGCCGGCGGCGGGCAACTCACGGCGATCGCACCTGCCACAGGACAAGGAGCCGCACGCCTTAGATCTTTCCCGCCGTTACCCAGTTTAAAACGTCGCGACTTTCACCCTGGAGGTGACAGAGGAGGAGGAGACCTGACGGAGCGGCTCGGTATCTCGGCGGGGACGCGAGCAGACGGTCGGAGTCAAAACGTTGAGGGATTCTGCTGTGCTCCGGGTGGGTGAGGAAGCCAGGGCCGCCAAGCTCTCACGTTAAGCTTCTCTCGCTGCCTTACCCTCCGGGAACGCTGGGCGCAGCCGGCCGTTCAGCCCCCTCAGCCGGTGCTGGTTCTTAACAGGTGTCTCCAATTCTCTGACTGTGTGCACGCTTTAAACTCTTCCCCAACCAGTTGCATTGACGGTCCAGGAGCCCGTCAACTAGAGCACATCTGTAGGTAACAAACAAGGACTTCCTGTGACATTCACAACTGCCCTTGTTCTCTATTCACCTCCCACCTGTTTTCCCATATTCTTTCAGCATTCCTACAGATGCTGAGAGTTGTCACTGGTGTTAGCCAGCTTTGTTTTGTTTGATTGCAGCGTCCGGTCTTGTGTGTTTTTCCTCTAAATTTTCCTGACATGTTGGACTTCCAAGGTTGCCACAAATGTCCTCATTCCCCTTTGGAAGGCTTACCAGGTTGTAAACCTGATGATTTTTTAATGATTTAATTTCACCGTCTGCCTATTTTTAGGTGATTTGGTTTTGTGGCATTGTTTAATTTCTCGAGCTAATTTGGTAGTTTGTGGAGATGTATGTAACTGTAGATGCTGGCTCACAAAAACTGAAGGGTCCTGACCCAAAATGTTAACGATCCATATTCTGCGGAGGTGCTGCCCTACCTGAGTTACTTCACCACTCTTTCTGTTAGATTTTGGAGCTAGTTTTGCTGTAGCCTGATTGAGATTGTGAATTGCCAGGAAATTTGGAGTGGACGGAGTATGTTTTATCACTGGATTTATGATTTGGACAATTCAAAGAGGTTGTGGTGTTCAGCTCAGAATATATTTATATATTCTTGCATTTCAGACAAGGCATCCAGCTATATTGTAAGATGAGGGCTTTGACATTATATTGAATGGCAGGGGTTAAGGGTCAAATGGTCTTTCAATTTTATAATCTGACCCTTAAATCGTTTTTTGATTCCTCTGATATCCAAAAATCTCTCAATCTATTTTGAATTCATCAGTTACTGAACCTCTTGGCTTTCTTGGGATATACTTTCTCACCCATGACTGTATAATTGCATCCTAACATTTCAAATTTCAGCCTCTTATTTTGACTTTCCTCCCCAGCCCCCCTCCAAGTTTCAGATGACCCAGCAACAAACATTTTCCATGTCTATCCTATTGAGCCCTCGTATTAGTCACCTCTCCTCCTAAACTTGAGATTCTGCCCACTACTCATAAAGAAAACCGAGTTAAATATTTCCTGCTCTCTTTCAAGATCAAATTTATCCCTTTAGTAAGAATCCCAGAGTTGTGCCTAAATCAGATGTGTTCTCGCCCATGTCCTGTATGATTGCATTTTTCATTTGTACTCGTTCTCTTGCAATGAAAACTAATGTATTGGCTTTCCTAATTATCTGCAGCCTTGCATGTTAGCATTGATACTTATTACAGAGGACTGAGGGCAGTGAAGGCCAATTCACTGAATGTTTTCATGAGAGAGTTAAATAGAGCTCTTGGAGCTAACGGAATCAAGGGATGTGGGGAGAAAGCAGGAATGGGGTACTGATTTTGGATGATCAGCCATGATCATATTGAATGGTGGTGCTAGCTCAAAGGGCCGAATGGCCTCCTGCACCTATTTTCTGTTTGTATGACACTATCAAAAGTTCTGAATCCTTTATTTAAAAAAAAAAAAATCTGAAATTCGCTACAATTGCTGTCTCATTTTCTTCACTAACCCAAAAGAATTCCAGAAATTAATGGAATATGTTTTCTTTCATAAATCTACTGTCATTTTTTTAGTGACTCAGGTTTTCGATGCTTACTGGTTGAAATTTTAATAGTGATGCGATTCTGAATGGGCTGTCAAAAATCCCATGTTCATTCAGGCCACCTGAGTCACTTCCAAACATATGCCCTGACTTGAATTTAAAACATTTGGGACAAGTGTCAGTGTGCTGGGTAGTTCATCTCCTCATTGGAGTTTCAATAGCTTGAAGGGCATTCTTGCAGATAGGTAAATGTCATGATCAGATTAACTGAATCTGACACTGTTTCAGCCTTGACTTCGCTGGTTGTGCAGAATTATGGGTGGAGAGTCCAAACGCCATGGTTCCTTGGTCACAACTTTTGCTAAAAAAGACCATGGATGCAGATATCAAATAAGGATCAATCAGTCCATTGCTTGGGTTCCTTGAGCAGCTGGCCAGCATTCCCTCGGTAACATACGCCGGCAGGAGACTTGAAGTCCACAGGAAAGTGTTTTTTGAAGAGATCATAGGGAAGAGTGGGAAATATTACCTACATTGACTACCATGGCCTTTGACTATGTACTGCATGGATTATGTACACTGGCTTGGAAGGTTAGATTACATGGGATCCTGGTGAGCTAGTCAATTGAATACGAAATTGGCTTAAACAAAGACATAGAAAAATAAGTGCAGGAAGAGACCACTTGGCCCTTCGAGCGAACACTGCCATTCATTGTGATCATGGCTGATCATCTACAATCAGTAACCTGTGCCTGCCTTCTCCCCATATCCCTTGATTCCACTAGCCCCTAGAGCTCTAGCTAACACTCTTTTATATTCATCCGGTGAATTGGCCTCCACTGCCTTCTGTGGCAGAGAATTATACAAATTCACAACTCTGGGTGAAAAAGTTTCTTCTCATCTCAGTTTTAAATGGCCTCTCCTTTATTCTTGGACTGTGTCCCCTGGTTCTGGACTCCCCCAACATTGGGAACATTTTTCCTGCATCGAGCTTGTCTAGTCCTTTTATAATTTTATACGTCTCTATAAGATCCCCTCTCATCCTTCTAAACTCCAGTGAATACAAGCCCAGTCTTTCCAATCTTTCCTCATATGACAGTCCCTCCATCCCAGGGATTAACCTTGTGAACCTTCGCTGCACTGGCTCAATAGCATGGATGTCCTTCCTCAAATTACGAGGCCAAAACTGCACACAATACTGCAGATGTGGTCTCACCAGGGCCCTTTACATCTGCAGGACTTCTTTGCTCCTGTACTTAAATCCTCTCATTATGAAGGCCAACATGCCATTAGCTTTCTTCACTGCCTGCTGTACCTGCATGCTTACTTTCAGTGACTGGTGTACAAGGATACCAAGGTCTCGTTGGTCTTCTCCTTTACCTAATCTGACACCATTGAGATAATCTGCCTCTTTATTTTTGCCGCCAAAGTGGATAACCTCACATTTATCTACATTATACTGCATCTGCTCACTCACTCAACCTGTTCAAGTCACCCTGCAACCTCCTAACATCCTCTTTGCAGTTCACACTGCCACCAGCTTTGTGTCATCTGCAAACTTGCTAGTGTTACTTCTAATTCCATCATCCAAATCATTAATATATATTGTAAATAGTTGCGGCCCCAGCACCAAGCCTTGCGGCACTCCGTTCTGCAAAAGGACCCGTTTATTCCTACTCTTTGCTTCCTGTCTGCTAACCAATTCTCTATCCATGTCATTACCCTACCCCCAATACCATGTGCTCTAATTTTGCTCACCAACCTCTCATGTGGGACCTTATCAAAGGCTTTCTGAAAGTCCAGATACACTACATCCACTGACTCTCCTTCATCCATTTTACTTGTCACATCCTCAAATTCCAGAAGATTAGTTAAGCAGGATTTCCCTTCATAGATCTATGCGGACTTGGACCAATCCTTTACCGCTATCCAAATGTGCTGTTATTACCTCTTCAATAATTGACTCCAGTATCTTCCCCACCACCGATGTCAAGCTAACTGGTCGATAATTCCCCGTTTTCTCTTTCGCTCTTTTCTTAAAGTTAGCCACCCTCCAATCCACAGGAACTGATCCTGAATGTATTGAACATTGGAAAATGATCACCAATGCATCCGCAATTTCTTGAGCCAACTCCTTGAGTACCCTGGGATGCAGACCATCAGGCCCTGGGGATTTATCAGCCTTCAGTCCCATCAGTCTACCCAATATTATTTCTCTCCTAATGCAAATTTCTTTCAGTTCCTCTGTCTCCCTTGATCTGTCCACTAGTACATCTGGGAGATTGTGTCTTACAGATCTGATGTACCTGTTCAACTCTTCTACCATTTCCTTGTTACCCATAATAATTTCACACGTTTCTGCCTTCAAGGGACTCATTTGTCTTTACTAATCTTTTTCTCTTAACATACCTAAAAATGCTTTTACTATCCTTCTTTATATTCTTGGCCAGCTTCGCTTCATACCTCAACTTTTCAGCTCGTATTGCCCTTTTTGCTATCTTCTGTTATCCTTTGAAATTTGCCCAATCCTCTGGCTTCCCGCTACTCTTTGCTAAGCTGCAGACTTGAAGGGAGGAAAGGGTCGTGATAAATGTTCAGACTCGACCAAGTGGCGTTCTTTGGGGATCAGTGCTGGGTCCACTGTTTGTTTATATTTATGATTTGGATGTGAATGTAAGATGGTTCATAAGATGGCTTTAATATTGGTGATAAAATAAATGATGAGTGATATGTACAGGTGAGGTACAGGTTACTGAGCTGGATGATCAGCCATGATCATATTGAATGGCGGTGCAGGCTCGAGGGGCCGAATGGCCTACTCCTGCACCTATTTTCTATGTTTCTATGTACAATCACAACGGGATCTTGATCAACTGGACCAATGGGCTGAGGAATGACGGACGGAGTTTAAATCTGATAAATGTGAGGTAGAACAGACCTTGGGATTTGGGTACATAGTTCCATGAAGGTGTCACCACACACAGATGGACAGTGTGGTAGTGTTAGCATTTCACATGTTTGCCTTCATTGCTCAGTATTGTGTACAGGAGATGGTAAGTTGTTATAGCTGTACAAGATGTTGGTACGGCCACAATTGGTGTACAGTTCCGGTCATCCTGCTAAAAGGATGCTTCTGCAAAAAAAGTATGAGAATATTACTAATTTTAAGGGTTAGAGGCTGGGTTTTTCCCTGGAGCATAAGAGGCTACAGGGTTACTTTTGAAGTATATAAAATGAGGGGCATGGATAAGGTTGACAGTCATGGACTTGTCCCAGGGTAGGAAAAGTTATTTTCAACTTTCCCTTATGGTATTTGTTGACTATTGGGACTCATTCAAGATTTTGGCTTTGGATGGAGTTTGCCACCTGCTTTAGGCTGCATTCACAAGCAACCTGACTCCATGAAGACGCCATATAACCATTCCCCAGTTAGCTGTTGTCCAACCCCTCAATTGATGCATGCACAGGTTAGTTCCTTCCTTACTAAGGCATTAGAAGAGACCATAAACATTATAATGCTGAGGCAAAGATCATTCTGCTGGGTGGGTTTCTTCATTGTAGTGAGAAGATGGTTCTTCTGAACAGAAGGGTTTTAATGGTGTGGAGGAGAGGACAATCACTATTAAACAAATAAAAAAGCATTAAAGTACATTTTTGAAAACATTTATGGTTGTCAAATGATTTATTCATGTTACTCACTTCGAGAGAGTTTGTGCAATGTAGCTTGTTGTATTGAGCATTCCACACCCATCCCAAGGCAGCAGGACCTGGGGCCCCAATAACATCCTTGTCCAAAGCCTGGCTCAACACAGCCTCAGCTGCAGGTGCAGTTACATTGCTGGGACAATCAGCCTGCACTGAGTAAAGGGGAAATAGCAGCAATTGAGGGTGGACCTGAAAGCAGGTTCTGTCATCTCCTCACTCACTGAGAAACAACTGCAGCTTCCATTAACACTTATTCACACCGTCTACATAGGCCTTTTCCCAAATCCGAACAGATGTATTTGTTAACAACCCTCACTGATGGTGACTGCAAGTTGAGAAACAGGCAAGGGGACTATTAGTAATTAATTACATTAAATAATAATGGGTTATTGCATTGAACTCCAACCATTGCTGAAAATTATCCACGGATAGGTTTGTCTTTACATGGAACCGGTGGTGATGGTGCTTGGTTTAATTTACACGAGTTCATTGTCCCTGGGATGAAACATTGGGGGATGTGGGCAAGGCCAGGTTGTAAAAATGAAAAAAAACTGAGAGGTGACTGTAGTGGGCCGTTGTCACTTTTGCCCATTGAAAGCAGCAAGTCCTGGATTGCAGAGGGAGGGGGGGGTCACATCAAAGAGCAGGGCCTCATAGAAATCCCTCCCTGCGGAACTGTTCCTGGAGGATGTCCTTGTACTCGTCGAATCCTCCGTCCACTCGCTTCACGGTGCAGCAGCCACACACCCACAGCTCCCTGCACACCATGCGAATCAGCCGCTCGTCATGAGACACCAGTATTACTCCACCCTGCCAGAGCACAGTGTTACTGCAGCAACTGCAACTGTACACTTCGAAAGAACACACACACACACACACACACACACACTGTTGCAGTGGATAAATACAAACATTTACCGGTTAAACATCATTACCAGAACAGTGCTATGAGAAGTGCCCGAGTTGTAGGAGCCAAAGCCAAGTTGCACATGCTCAGTATCACACTGGGGCTTGCAGGATCTTGCTCAGCAATGTTTAATACTAAAGCGGTGATTTACTTTAAATTTGCTTCATTATCTGATCTGTGTGAAAGAGGCTGTAGGAATGGTGGTTCTCTCTTCTATTTTGCAAATTAACTGCATTTCCAAAATGAGCAACAAACCTATGACCTCCATGTGTGCAGTTGAACTTTTACCCTTTATGGCAATTGTCAGTCAAGTGGGGAGAGAAGATGGAATGTGTACAAATCTCAGTTACTGACTGGTACAACTTGTCAAAAGGGTAAGGACAGCAGGTATATGTGAACACCACCACCTCCAGGTTCCCCTCCAATATGCACAACATCCTGACTTAAATACACAGCTGTTCCTTTGCTGGGTCAAAATTCTGACACTTCTTAACAGCACCTTCAGCGATTAAAGGGCAATTTAGGTGGAAATAAACAATCCAAGACAAAATTGAAAGCGTGCAAGGTAGTTGAATTGTATTTAAGGTTTTTTCTGCTAAAGCAAATATCTGTCTTAGAAAAGGACGGAATAACATCACCCATTGTTGGTCAGTAATGACAAACAAGGAAATCAGCACACAAGGGGACTCTTCTAGTCCTGATTAGAGCACTGACTTCATACTTTAATCACATTTATGAAAATTTCCCACTCTCCCTCCAAATATTTTACCTTAAACTTCTGTAATGAATTTCCCAGTGCCTCAATTGTCTCCATGTCCAGATGGTTGGTCGGTTCATCCAATATATAGAAATTGGGTCTGCAGATTAAAGCACAACACATTCATTACTTATTAAGTGAATGAAAAATAAACATTGTGATAAGCAGCAAGACAAGAATCAGACATCACATACTGTACAGAAATGTAGCTAGAGATGGAGTAAGCCAATCATTTTGGTGGAACTTACGATTGTTTAAAAAAAAGAGACCTTGGTCAGCATGGATGAGTTGGCTCAAAGAACCCGCTTCTATGTTCTATAACTGATTCAATCCACTATATTTGGTCAAATTTTGCCCAGGTGTCAGCAGCTGATGTAGATAACAAACCATTAAAGTGAATACAGGGCGAGAGAGGACCACTTGAGCTGGTAAAATTTAAATATGTACTTGGAATCATACAGCGTGGAAAGAGGCCTTTCGGCCGAATTCGCCCATGCGCCATCCACACTAGGCCCACCTGTCCACGCTTGAGCAATAACCCTCTAAACCTGTCCTATCCGTGTACCTGTCCAGTTGTCTCTTAAATGTTATTATAGTACCTGCCTCAACTACGTCCTCCGTTCCATTTACCTACCACCCTTTGTGTGAAAAAACTCCTCAGCTTTCCCCTCTCACCATAAACCTATGTCCTCTGGTTCTCAATTCCGGTGTTCTGGGCAAAAGAGTGCATTTACCCAATCTATTCCTTTCATAAGTTTGTACACCTCTATAGGATCAACCCTCATTCTCCTGTGCTCCACGAAATAAAGTCCTAGTCTGCTCAATGTCTCCCTCTAGCTCAGGCCCTCGAGCCCTGGCAATATCCTTGTAAATGTGGCCTCACCAATGTCTTATAAAACTGTAACATGACTTCCCAGGCAGGGTTGAATAGTTGTGCTCTCTGTTGTAGGTCTGGGCTTGAATCATTCCAGCATGACCAGAGTCGATGTCAGCCAATACTTTAAGATAGCAGTTGCAACAGCCTGCTGCACACTTTGAACCCAGAAAAAACCCTCCTCCTTTTGATCTTTATGTAGTGGAGGTGTGAACTGCTGACATCAAGACCAGAATAGGCTTGTATTCACTGGAGTTTAGAAGGATGAGAGGGGATCTTATAGAAATATCTATCTATCCATCTTTATCTATATTATATTACTAAAACTCTCTGTCCGTGTGTTTGTGCACACCATAACTTTGGTGCTTCGCACAGCCAAAACGGTACACCGTAGCGCCACAATTTTTACACCACCTTACCATTATCCTGGGCGTATTATGTAACAACTCTAATTCAAATTGAAGCTACATTTTTAAAGCTACAGACATTTTAAAGTTTAAAAATTCACTTTCTAACCCATTTCCTGAATCTCCTCAGCGTCTGATGTCACAATGCTCCATGTTCCACTTCATTTGCCCCTCACTTGCCAAAACAAGATGGCCGCCTGCCAGGCCTCAGTCGTTCACTCTCCCCTTGCCTGGCCCCGGCAGAGACTCGCACGTTGGCAGTCAGCGTTGAACGCACGGGCACTGGTAAGTGCCTTTCGCAGCCAACGGCACTACGGAGGAGAGTGGGCATGGCGGCCGACTGGAGGGGAGGGTGGGGGGCAGGAGAGAGTAGGGGAGCGGAGAGTGGAGGGAAGTGGGGGTCAGGAGAGGGGGAGGAGGAATAGGGGAGGGGGGAATGGGGGTGGAGGCAGGGCTGAGGGGGTGGGGGCAGGGGAGGGACAAGTGGGGGTGGGGTAGGGGGGATGGAGTGGGTCAGTGGGGGGATAAGGGGGATTGAGTGGGGGGGGGTTGAAGGTGCTACACCAATACAGGAGAGGCTTTGAGTCCAGGGCTCACTCAGTGACGACACCCTCTCCCCTTCCCTGTTCCCCCTCTACGAGGAATGGGCCCAACGGGTCCACTTGGTCTAGTATATATTATTATTATATTACTAAAACTCTCTGTTTGTGTGCACCATAACCTTGTGGTTCGCACAGCCAAAACGGTACACCATACCGCCACAATTTTTGGCCCACGTTACCATTATCCTGGGCACAACATGCAACAACTCTCATTCAAATTGAAGTTACATTTTTAAAGCTAGAATGATTTAAGTTTAAAATTTTCCTTTCTAACCCATTTCTTGAAAGTGCTCAGCGTATGACGTCACAATGGGGCACGTTCCACTTCATTTGCTCCTCACTTGCCAAAACAAGAAGGCCACCTGCAGCGGGGCCGCCCGCCCGGGCTCAGTGGCTCCCTCGCCCATCTCCCGGCCCCGTAGGAGACTCAACTATTATCATATTACTCAACAATGATGCAGGAAAGTAGAGTGGCTCAGTGAGTGATGCTGCTCCACAGATCCCCCCACCCGGGTTGATCCTGACCATAGGTGCTGTGTGGAGTTACGAGATTATCTTTCTGATTGTTGATTTCTAGATTTTCTGGTTTCCTCACAAATCCTCAAAATGGACTAGTATTACATGGCTGTTGTAAATTACTCCTAGTGTGGGAGGAGTGATGGGAGGAGAATCATAGGAGTTTGATGATCAGATGAGAGAGTACAGGTGTTATAGGGAAATAAGAAGGGGGATGGGACTGATCAGATTGCCATTAGAGCTGGCATAAACCTAATGGGCCAAATGGCATACATTGGAAGAATATTAAATATGGATGACATTCGTGAAGAAACGGGAACATCACAGTAAAAGACAACCATTGAGTGAAAAAAAAAAAACAAGTAAGTCAGAAGCTATTATGCAAACTCCTCTTGAGTGTCACTAGTAGTATAGGAGCTGGACCAAGGAAGACAGCAGTGGAAAAGAGAGCAAGGAAAAGCATATGGTAGTTTTGGAAGCACACTTTGTGGTACCTCCGAGATGCCCATTTAACTTGAACAAAGAAGTGATGCTTGTAAGAGCGGAGGCAATGGCAGACCTGATTCGGAGCAGCACGGCCATTTTCCTCGGTTTAAGGCAAAGGCACTGGGAGTTTAGTCTGAAGCGAACTAGACAAGATGTGCAAATCAACAGGAAAGTCAGGATGATTACCGGGGCATCGTCATCTGTGCAAACGCCACCCTGCTCTTCTGTCCTCCCGACAGACTGGCGACAGGTCTCACTGCCAGGTCTCCTGATATACCATAACCACCCAGCTGATGTCGGTATTCCTCTTCTGTCCTCCCTGGAAATCCAGAATGAAAACAAATCTTTTAAAAGCAGTACGGGATTGTTAATCCATTCAATGCCCACACGAGTGCTGTCTACACTTGCTGTTTATTCCCAGGGTGCATGTTACCTTATGTAATCCCTGGACAATGATCCCCAAGTCGGTGTACCCAAGCCCAGGTAAACAACTCATCTGGGATCACATAGATCAAAATTATCGGAACAAACTAAAATCAGCCAAAAGACTTTCCTCATTATTTCCACTTTGTTCTTTTTTAGAACATAATGATTAAGAGGAAAACAACCAGAATCTGCTCTACCATTTTCAAAGAGGCACAAGGAACTGCAGATGCTGACATCTGAGCACAATGCAAAGTGCTGGAGGAACTCAGTGGGTCAGATAGCATTGGTGGAGCAAATGGACAGATGATGTTGAGTCTCAAGAAAGGTACTGACGCAAAATGTCATCTATCCATTCCCACCACAAATGTTACCGGACGGACTGCTGAGTTCCTCATTTTCATGGGTTATCAACTATACTATTTGTTTTCCATTTTTGTGATAATATTATTATTGAATGTCAGCTACAGCTAACATAACTCTATGGCATAGAGCTTCCAAGTTTATTGTACTCTGAGTAAATTTCTCATCTTAATCTAAAACATCCAACTTCCTATCTTGACAGTGTCCCTACTTTACTCTGGGGAAAAAGTCTTTGCCATATTTCTGTGAATTCCTTACTAAAAAAAGTACTGGATTAAATCAGTTGGTCAAGCAGCATCTCAGGATAGATACCCAATGTGCTGGACCCACTGCGTTATTCCAGCCTTTTTCAGTATACCAGCAGCTGCAGTTCCTTGTGTCTACAATTCCCTTCTGAATTTCAGCAAGGTCTGCCTCACCGTGCCAGATTCCCAGGTTCGATCCTGACCTCCGGTACTGTCTGTGAGGTGTTTGCACATTTTACCTCGTGGGTTTCCTACAGGTGCTCCAGTTTCATCCCACTACTCCAAAGATGCACTGGTTTGTAAGTTAATTGTGCCTTGTATATTGGGATTGGGTGAGAAAGTGGGATAATAGAACTAGTGTAAACCGGTGATCGATGGTCCACATAGACTCGGTGGGCCAAAGGGCCTGTTTTCCTAAACTAAAATAATAAGTCAATTTTTCTTTCTCCGTTGATGCTGCCTGACTAGCAATCTCTTCCGATATCCAGCAACTGCTGTTTTGTCTTTAGCACTTTTTTTTCTCTCCACCCAGCCTGTCCTCATCATATTCCTTCACAGGTTTGCCAGCCTTCACCATCCTCTCCCAGTCAGCTCCACCATCTTGTGTCAGTCTGTCACCTGGTTTCCACACTAGCACAGGCATACTTTTTCTCTCCAACTCTCCCCCCTCTACAAATTAATCCGTTCCATTTCCAGCTTACCTTGGGCTGAAAGACATGAACCTGAAATGTTAACCGTGTTTCTCTCTCCACAGATGCTGCCTGATTCACTGAGTATATTCAGCAGTTTCTGTTTACACTCGAGTTATAGTCTGACTGAAATCTCACGTAACTGCTGCAAGGCTTGCTTTTCTACTCCAATCGTTCATCAATAATATGGAACCAAATTGCCTCAGCGTCCTGATCCATTGCTCTCATATTATTTGTTGTGTTTTTGTAAGCCGCATTGTAAATAACCAATTCGCTATTTTAGTTCAAAGTTTCTAAGTATAACCTAACAGTGTGCACTATAACAATCATCCTTGGGCTTAATCATTTGTGATGTGATTTTGTTAATTTATATTTAGATGAGTATCAGATGCAATGTAACTCCAAGATGGGTGATCGATTGGACTCGGCGGGCTGAAGAGCGTTTCCACGCTGTATCTCTAATCTAAACTAAAAACCCCAACCAAGGACCATGGTGCGAATTACCTGGGAATTTTGTAGCCAAAAGTTCCACCGAGTTGATATTCATTTCCAGCTGGTCAACATGATGCTGACTGAAGTAGCCAATCTTTAAATTCCTGTTCAGTGAAAATCAGTGGGGAGGATGTTTTAGTTTTAGAGATACAGCAGGCCCTTTCAGCCCACCTGGTCCGCGCCAACCAGCGATCCCCACACATTAACACTATTCCTTGCACATTAACACTATCCTACACCCACTAGGGAAAATTTTTACATTTACCAAGCCAATTTGACTATAAACCTGTACGTCTTTGGAGTGTGGGAGGAAACCGAAGATCTCGGAGAAAACCCACACAGGTCACGGGGAGAACGTACAAACTCCGTACAGACAGCACCCATAGTCGCGATCGAACCCGGGTCTCCGGCGCTTCATTCACTGTAAGGCAGCAATTCTACCGTTGTGCCGCCTAGGGCAGGCAGGCAAGGCCATCATTTCCCTTCCTCACACTGAAGGGGTTATTCACATTGGTCAGGATTCCATCACTCCACCCAGAGCCTATTCCTTTGTTCTCCAATCTGCACAACAACTTGGAGGCAGCACCACAGGGGACCCGCAACCACATAAACCGAAACACACCCTCTTCCGTAAACCGCCAGAAATTATAAACAGTGATCCAGCCACCACAGAAATATAGATCTACATTACAATCAGAAACACAATCATCTTGTGGACCATTGCATTGTTGCAGCATCCGCCAGCACGTTATATAACATAAACCTTCGATCCAGGACTATGCTGCCAAACTTTGGGAATACGAGCAGGTTTCAATCTCCTTATGATTCACTTGTCAATAATGATAATAAACGGGATCCAGAAGGAACGAGTCTGGAGTATGAATAGGAAATCAGCCAGAAGAGGAATTGTCACGGAGAAAGGGGTCGAGAGAGATGGTGAGGTGGATGAGAGAATGAGTGTTGGCCGAAAGGGAGGGGAGGCAGGAGAGTGTCAGTGGATAAAAGAGAGGGTCAGTGGGTAAAAGAGAGGCTGAACATACATGAGGCAGAGAAACAGATGTAACTTTGGACAGAGTGTGTAAAAATAACATGGCAGGTTTGATGATAGACATGTGGGCAAGTCACTCAACAATGCCCCATTCTTCCATGTTATGTGGCGTACCGCCTACTCCAGCTAAAATGGAAGTGTACTTGCCACTCAGATTGATTCTGGTGAATCTCCCTCTTTGGGACTGTTGCGTAGCTGGTTGAGCCAGAGCCTCACAGTGCCAGAGACCTGACCATCCTGACCACGGGTGCTGTCTGTGTGGAATTTGCATGTTCTCCCTATGACTGCATTGGTTTCCTCCGGGTCCTTTCCACATCCTGGTTTCTTTCCACATCCTAAAGGTGTGTGGTTTTGTAGCTTAATTAGACTCTGTAAATTGCCCCTAATGTGTAGGACATAGCGCTAGTATATGGGTGCTCGATTGTGGACAGACTCGGTGGGCAGAAGGGTCTGTTTCCACGTTATATCTCTAAACAATGCAGACTGTTACTGTAATTTGTAATAAGGTGTCCAAATGGTCAGAGTCAGGGGAGTTGTATAGCACAGGATCAGGCCCTTTGGCCCAACTTGTCCATGCTGACCAATATGCCCCATCTAAGCTAGTCCCATGTTTAGCCCATATCCCTCTAAGCCTTAGATAGACACAAAAAACTGGAGCAACTCAGCAGGTCAGGCAGCAACTCTGCAGAAAAATAGGCAACGTTTCTGGTCGAGATCTTTCTTCAGACTGAGAGTCAGGGGAAAGGGAAACGTGCGATATTTATGGTGATATAGAACAAATGAATGAAAGATATGCAAAAAGTAATGATCAAAGAAAGGTGGAGCCCACAATGGTCTATTGTTGGCTGTGGGTTAGGTTATACAGACATTGAAACTCAACAGGACGACAGTACGGGGGCAAGGAACAGAGGCAGGGACTAGGGAGTACCCCGGTGGCTGTACCCCTTGGAAATAAGTACTCCTGTTTAAGTACTGTTGGGGGGGACAGCCTACCTGGGGGCAACGACGGTGCCCGGGCCTCTGTCAAGGAGTCCGGCCCTGTTGCTCAGAAGGGTAGGGAAAGGAAGAGGAGAGCAGTAGTAATAGGGGACTCTATAGTGAGGGGGTTAGATAGGCGTTTTTGTGGACGCAGTCGGGAGACCCGGATGGTGGTTTGCCTCCCTGGTGCCGGTGTCCGGGATGTGTCTGAGCGTGTCCAGGATATCCTGAAAGGGGAGGGAGAGGAGCCAGAGGTCGTGGTACATATAGGTACCAACAATATAGGTAGGATAAGGGAAGAGGTCCTGAAAGGAGAATTCAGGGGGCTAGGAAGTGAGTTAAAAAAAAGGACTTCCAAAGTAATAATCTCAGGCTTACTGCCTGTGCCACGCGATAGTGAGAATAGGAATGGAGTGAGGTGGAGGATAAATACGTGGCTGAGGAACTGGTGCAGGGAGCAGGGTTTCAAGTTTCTGGATCATTGGGACCTCTTCTGGGGGAAGTATGACCTGTACAAAAAGGACGGGTTGCATCTGAACCCGAGGGGAACCAATATCCTGGCGGGGAGATTTGCTAAAATAACTGCGGAGACTTTAAACTAGTACGGTTGGGGGGAGGGACTCAAACACAGATAGCTAATAGGCAGTGTGTGAGGCAGGAGGCAGAAAAGGGAAACACTCAGACCCAATATGTAGGAGAGAAAGAAGGGAAAAGAAATAAACTGAGAATAAGAAATGATGGGTCCCTTAAATGTGTATATTTTAATGCTAGGAGCATTGTAAGAAAGGTGGATGAGCTTAGAGCCTGGATTGACATCTGGAAGTATGATGTTGTGGCGATCAGTGAAACATGGTTGCAGGAGGGTTGCGATTGGCAATTAAATATTCCAGGATTTCATTGTTTCAGATGTGATAGAATCGGAGGGGCAAGAGGTGGGGGTGTTGCATTGCTTGTCAGGGAGGATATCACAGCAGTGCTTTGGCAGGACAGACTAGAAGGCTCGATTAAGGAGGCTGTTTGGGTGGAACTCAGAAATGAGAAAGGTTTAGCAACACTTATAGGGGTGTATTATAGACCGCCAAATAGGGAACGAGAATTGGAAGAGCAAATATGTAAGGAGATAGCAGATATTAGTAGTAAGCACAGAGTGGTGATTGTGGGTGATTTCAATTTTCCGTATATAGACTGGGAATCACATTCTGTTAAAGGGCTGGATGGTTTGGAGTTTGTAAAATGTGTGCAGGATAGTTTTTTGCAGCAATACGTAGAGGTGCCTACCAGAGAAGGGGCAGTGTTGGACCTCCTGTTAGGAAATGAGATGGGTCAGGTGACGGAGGTATGTGTGAGGAGCACTTTGGGTCTAGTGATCATAATGCCATTAGTTTCAATATCATTATGGAGAAGGTCAAATCTGGACCAAGGGTTGAGATTTTGGATTGGAGAAAGGCTAATTTTGAGGAGATGAGAAAGGATTTAAAAGGAGTGAAATGGAAATTGTTGTTTTATGAAAAGGATATAATAGAGAAATGGAGGATATTTAAAGGTGAAATTTTGAGAGTACAGAGTCTTTATGTCCCTGTTCGGTGGAAAGGAAAGAATAATAATTTGAAAGAGCCGTGGTTTTCCAGGGAAATTGGACACTTGGTTCGGAAAAAGAGGGAGATATACAATAAATATAAGCGGCAGGGAGTAAATGAGGTTCTTGAGGAATATAAAGAATGTAAAAGGAATCTTAAAAAGGAAATTAGAAAAGCGAAAAAAAGATATGAGGCTGCTTTGGCAAGTAATGTAAAAGTAAACCCCAAGGGGTTCTACAGATATGTCAATAGCAAAAGGATAGTGAGGGATAAAATTGGTCCATTAGAGAGTCAGAGTGGACAGCTATGTGCTGAGCCGGAAGAAATGGGGGAGATATTAAACAATTTCTTTTCTTCGGTATTTACCGAGGAGAAGGATATTGAATTATGTGAGGTAAGCGAAACAAGTAGAGTAGTGATGGAAATTAGGAGGATTAAAGAAGAGGAGGTACGGACACTTTTGAAGAATATAAAAGTGGATAAGTCTCCAGGTCCTGATAGGATATTCCCTAGGACATTGAGGGAAGTTAGTGCAGAAATAGCAGGGGCTATGACGGAAATATTTCAAACGTCATTAGAAACAGGGATGGTGCCGGAAGATTGGCGCATTGCGCATGTTGTGCCTTTGTTTAAAAAAGGTTCTAAAAGTAAACCTAGCAATTATAGACCTATTAGTTTGACGTCTGTGGTGGGAAAATTAATGGAAAAGATACTTAGGGACAATATATATAATTATTTGGATAATCAAGGCCTGATTAGAAACAGTCAACATGGATTTGTGCCTGGAAGGTCATGTTTGACTAATCTTGTTGAATTTTTTGAAGAGGTTACCAGGGAAATTGATAAAGGCAAGGCTGTGGATGTTGTCTATATGGACTTCAGTAAGGCATTTGACAAGGTTCCACATGGAAGGTTGATTAAGAAGGTTAAATCGTTGGGTATTAATAGTGAGGTTGCAAGATGGATTCAACAATGGCTGAATGGGAGATACCAGAGGGTAACGGTTGACAATTGTATGTCAGGTTGGAGGCCAGTGTCTAGTGGAGTGCCCCAAGGATCTGTGTTGGGTCCACTGTTGTTTGTCATTTACATTAATGATCTGGATGATGGTGTGGCAAATTGGATTAGTAAATATGCAGATGATACTAAGATAGGTGGAGTAGTTGATAGTGAGGTAGATTTTCAAAGTCTACAGAGAGACTTGGGCCTTTTGGAAGGGTGGGCTGAAAGATGGCAGATGGAGTTTAATGCTGATAAGTGTGAGGTGCTGCATTTTGGTAGGACAAATCAAAATAGGACGTACAGGGTAAATGGTAGGGAATTGAGGAATGCAGTGGAACAGAGGGATCTGGGAATAACTGTGCATTGTTCCCTGAAGGTGGAATCTCATGTGGATAGGGTGGTGAAGAAGGCGTTTGGTATGCTTGCCTTTATAAATCAGAGCATCGAGTATAGAAGTTGGGATGTAATGTTGAAATTGTACAGGGCATTGGTGAGGCCGAATCTGGAGTATGGTGTGCAGTTCTGGTCGCCAAATTATAGGAAGGATGTCGACAAAATGGAGAGGGTACAGAGGAGATTTACTAGAATGTTGCCTGGGTTTCAGCACTTAGGCTACAGAGAGAGGTTGAACAGGTTGGGTCTTTATTCTTTGGAGCGTAGAAGGTTGAGGGGGGACTTGATAGAGGTTTTTTAAATTTTGAGAGGGACGGACAGAGTTGACGTGGGTAGGCTTTTCCCTTTGAGAGTGGGGAAGATTCCAACAAGGGGACATAGCTTCAGAATTGAGGGACAAAGGTTTAGGGGTAACATGAGGGGGAACTTCTTTACTCAGAGGGTTGTGGCTGTATGGAATGGGCTTCCGGAGGAAGTGGTGGAGGCTGGCTCGATTTTATTATTTAAGAGTAAATTGGATAGGTATATGGATAGGAGGGGATTGGAGGGTTATGGTCTGAGTGCAGGTAGATGAGACTAGGTCAGGGAGAATGGTCGGCGTGGACTGGTAGGGCCGGACAGGCCTGTTTCCATGCTGTAGTTGTTATATGTTATATGACAACTAGGGTGGGGGAAGGGATGGAGAGAGAAGAAATGCAAGGGTTACTTGGTTAGAGAAATCAATATTCATACAGCTGGGTTGATCCTCGTCCTTCTAAAGCTTTCTTTATATATATATATATCTGTTCAAGTGTCTTTTAAATGCTGTTATTGTATCTCTCAACTACTTCCTCTGGCAGCTCGATCCATATACCCACCACCATCTGCGTGAAAAGTTGTCGCTCAGGTTCTATTAAATCTCTCACCTTAAACCTGTGCCCTCTGGTTCTTTATTCCTCTTCCCCTGACTGTGCATTTACCCACTCTATTCCCCTCATGTTTTTATACACCTTTGTAAGATCACCCCTCAGTCTCCTACGCTCCAAGAAATAAAATCCTAGCCTGCCCAACCTCCACCTGTAGCTCAGACCCTCGAGTCCTGGCAACAGAGGAATTAGATTCAACAGAAACTGGCATACGAATTTGATAAGTAAGGAAAGCCATCGAAGAATAAGATGGTTGGAAAATATAGGGACAATTAGATAGCTGATTAAAAGTCCTCTTCCTATGGCATACAACTATCAGCAGATTTAACCACTATCTTTCCAAGGGCACTCTTCCACAACTGGCCAAAGTTATTTACGGTATTACAAGATTGTACCTGTGTGCTTGTCTAATGCCTTGAACTGGTGCCAGGTCCCCGAGCAGTAACTTTAACAGTGTTGTTTTACCAGCACCATTTTCCCCCACCTGTAGACAGAACAGAAATTATAGATCAATAACAGCAAGTGGCTTCTGCACTAAAATGTATATGACATTTTGAGACACTACTTTGAAAGGAACTAGATCCCTCAATAGAGGAGTAAAAAAAAACACAAGCGAAGAGATATATTAATTGATAGAAGAATTATGAGGGGGAGGAGCAACCTGCATGTGCTCTCAAAGAGCCGTGACTGCAGGCAAGGTGGGATTACACTTGATTTCAAACAGCACAAACAGATCCTGTGTAAATTTTCTGTTGCCACATTGCAATGCTCACAACTGAAATGCACACAGCATGCCCAGAGGGACCTGTCATTTGAGTGATGCACAGAGGCCGTTGTGACAGCAGCTGTGTATGTGATGTCCACACAGGGCACAGCAACACCCTCAGGCATTCACTGTTCCCATACATCCCATGTCTGCCCTTCCCTCCTGATCACCATTGTGCTCTCCTCCTGAAATCATTCCTGTTGATGGGAACACTCAGACCAAAGCCTCTATATTTTGCCAAAACACCAATCACGAGACAGCAGTTCTGTTCGACCATGGGAAGACTAAAACCTGATCCAAAGCAACTGCAACTTCCATGGTCTGTTTTACACCTAGAGACATGGGAGACAGCAGATGCTGGAACCCAATTGAAAATCCAAACTGTGGAGGAACTCACCAGGTCAGGCAGCATCTAGGGAGGCAAACAGGTGGTCATTGTTTCAAGTAAAGACCCAACACCAGGATTAGTAATGTAGGATCTCAAACCAAAATGTCAACAACCCCTGTCCCTACAGATGCTGCCTGACCCAGAGTTCCCCCAGCAATTTATTTTTACAGCTTTACATACTCCCCATAAATCCCCAACAACCTCACGGGACAACAATCAAGAATAGGGACCTGAGTCAATTGTTGCCCTTCTGAACACATGGGAGCTGAGACCAGTTGTGGCCATATTACTGCTGCAGCAGAAAATTAGCTTATGCTGGGGATCAATCCCGATGTAACCATGCAAATGTTATCCTCTGCCTAACTGGGCGAACAGACAGGAGAATCACATTGACTAGCTGTCAACAAAAAGTGTACTTTCAACTACTCTGATCTGGTGCAGAAACAGACATTAGGAAGTGTAAGGCATCCAGTAACAGAATAAATGTACGTACGATGCAAATCCGTGAGTCCTGATCAGCAGACACTGAGAGATCTTGAAAGATGGGACACTCAGGGTTATAATTGAAGTCTACCTCAGTCATCTGTAAGATTGGAGGGGACAGCTTCTCAAAATTGTCAGGGAACCTGAGGAGGAAGACAGAGTGTCACGGTATGAATTCTCAAAGGGGAACATAGAAAGTGTCAGATTACAGGGACAGACTGACGTCAAATTACAGACACATGCAAAGCCTTGCTATCAATGGGAAGAACAGCCGCACAAAGTAATATGCCTCCAAATCCTTTGGTCCCTGGTTTTACAAAGTTTGGCAATAACGTGTCTGCATTACACAGGATAGTACCTGGCTTAGACCATAGTTCTCAGGCTTTTCCTTGCAGCCCTTCTTAAATATAGACACATTTATTTATTTATTCGTGCCATCACACAACTGTTTTCCAATACCAAGCAAATTTTAGTGTCATGTCATTGGCCTCTGCAAGATCCTTTACAGTGCATGTGTCATGCAGAATGTCACAGCTCAAGAGATGTTCCATAGTCTGGAGGCTCCGTCCACACTCGCAGTCTGCCGCATCTTCAGTATATCCCCATTTCAGCATGTTCGATTTGCTCCTCCCCATGCCTGTCAGCAATCTGTTGAGACTGCGCCAGGTTATCCACGGTTGGTCGGAACTTGGTGGGAGTTTCTTAGAGGGATCGATTGCCATGTGAATGTCTTCCAGAGATTTCTCTTGTCTCTCTTCCCAGAGTTTGAGCCTTCTGGACGATGCACTGCAGTCCAGGGGATGGACAGAAGAGAGGAAACGTCTGCATGATTTCAAACGCTGAGGTAGCAAAGGGGGGTCATGTAGGGGGTGTCTTTCATCCTCTGATTGTCTAAGCCGTTCTTTTTGACTGGCTACAGCTCGTCTGATTCCAGGAGGTGCAATGCCAGAGAGTAGGTAGATGTTGTCAGTCTTGGTAGGTTTCATGCATCCGCTGATGCAGCGACAGCTTGTGTTTAGCACAGGATCAATCTTCCTTGCATGAGCTGAGCGCTCCCATACTGCGCAGGCATACTCAGCAGTGGAGAAGCAAAGAGCCAGAGCTGTTGATCAAATGGTTTTAGAATTGCCATAGCAGGAGCGTTCTCGTCGCGGTCCCTGTCAGATTATAGAAGTATCTGCGAATTCTGCTACCACACCACACACTGTATCCATCGCTACCAGCTACAATTCCCCGATCCAGAGGCAAATGTTACCTCAAGAACAAGACAGAAGGTCCTTTTCAGGAACAGCAATCACAGTTCTGTCTTTCAATGTTGAAGGAATTTCAGCAGCCAAACAGGAGCTACTAGGTGACATCTGAGTCAGAGACACATTGGCCACACAAGTCATCTGGCACCTCACCCATATCTAATGGTCATTCATTTATTTCAGTCAGGGCTCCTGCACCTTCTTCTTTAGCTTCCCAATATCATCGGATGTATCTGATCAGGCTTGGAAAATGTATCTACCTTCATACACCTTATAACATCCAGCAGCTCGTTGACCGTAACAAGGACTGTCCTCAAGATATTTCCATTATCTGTCCCAAATTCCCCAGACGTCTTTCTCCATTGTAAAAATAAATGAGAAATACTCATTGAAGACCCTCCTCAAGAGACTCTTTTAATTCCAGTTGCCTATATCTGAAATATGCTTACTTTAAGCTTGTCATCTTTCCCTTACACGCTCACCAAAATATGCTGGCCCTGAACCTTTACCAACTCTCTTTTAGAAGAATCCTACTTGTCAGATTTCGATTTACTGATCATCTGCTCCCGATCAACTTTTGTCAAGTCCACTTTTGCAGTGTTGAAATCAGCTTCCTGCCATGTTCATTAGAGGACCAGCCTTGGCCCTTTCCAGAATTACCTTGAAACTTAAGAGAATTGCGATCACCTTTCTCAGAGTTCATCCACTGACACTTCCACCACTTGTCCAGTTTTATTTCCTGATATAGAGTACATACCTGTCTCTACTACGACCACAAATTGTCTGCAAAAACACTCTAGGAACATTTAACAAATTCTGCCCCATCTAAGCCCCTTGCACCAAGTAAATCCCAGTCAATATTGGGGAACTTTAAATCCCCCATTACTGTAATCCTATGCTCTTGCACCTTTCTGTGATTTACTTACAGACCTGTTCCTCTAATTCCCTCCGACTAATTGCTGGCCTGCAATTATAAATCCAAACCTACATTAAAACCCAAGCTCACCCCTCTCTTGTTGCTAGGTTTTACGTGTACAGCCTGATTAGATACCTCCAGGATATTTTAAGTATGACCACGATGTTCTGCCTATTTAGCAGTGTGACTCTCCTTCATTTCAGATTTCCAACTGCTGGGGTATTTAATATCTCACGTGCATCCATCTGCACAAGAATATTCCATTATATTCCTTGAAAGTGGTGGAAGGCCCTGGGGAACTATTCGCAATGGACCTCCTAACTTCTCCAGTTCTCCTGAAGAAGATTGTGTCTCAATCTTGAAAACCCCTACCCAACAACTCTGTTGGAGATCTTCACCAGGACTGCAGCAGTTCAACCCAACCTTCTCAAGGGCAGTTAAGAATGGGAACTAAATACTTGCCCTATCGGTGATGCCCAGACTCTACAACTTAACTCACTCTCAGCATCTCTTGTAGCCACAATTTAGATATCAGTGCCCTCAAGATTACAAAGGTCCCTGTCTATTTCTCTTCTCAATCGTTGCTCATTAATCTTTCGTGGCATGTAGAAATGAGATTGCATTTGGAAACTACAACAGATTTGAAGCAGTTTCCTCATTTTTGACATTTCAGGGAATGTTCTACTCTGCTGGGATATGTTGGGGACAACTTTCTCAGTGCAATTTCACCAGTCTCCTCAATATTGAGAACTTCACCCAGTAGTCCGCTTGCACAGGAACAAACCAGTAACTCATCATACAGACTACTGAACCGCTTAGAATTGGCTCTCTCTTTGCCTCTCTCTGCCATCTCACTGACAGCAGCATTGTTAAGTTTGCACAGATAGCTCCGGTTCCTCAGCGCATAGACCAATGGCTTCACTCTGAGCTTCACTCCATTCCTTGGTCCCCGCGCGTGCTTCTCACCTGATCGTCACTTCTGGCTCCTTCTCAAGAGGCTTCAGCTCTGGCCTGGGGAATAGAAATGGCACATATGAAAAATGTATTGGAAACTACACAACCAAATTACACAAAAAGACCTCAAATTTCAGAGAACAGGTCCCTTAGAGTTATATCAGAACTTCAATCTAAAACTATAAAATTCTCCCTATCTGCTCTAATCCCAGAATTTGCAGGTTGCAAATTAGATTATGTAGACATAAGGCAGTTCGGCATATTCAATTAGAAAATCTCCACTGCAAAATCGGGGGATTTCATTAATATTGTCACTGAATAGATCAGCATCTTATCCCACTGAAGTATTCAAGCATTACAACCAGAATATACTCATGAGTTAAAGTCCTGACAGTAATGAAGCTGGTCCATAAATGGAGAGGCTAGATCCAGTAAATACTTCACTAGTAAGCTTCCAGCACACTCTTAACTCATTCTGGTTTACCAAATTCTGGTTTACCAGAATGATATCAGGATTAGAGTGTATTAACTATAAAGCAAGGTTGGGCAAACCTGGATTGTTTTGTCTGGAGTGTTAGAGGTTGAGGAGAGGCCTGATAGAAATATGTACGATTGTGAGAGGCACAGATATAGTAGACATCAGAATCTTTTCCCCAGGATGGAAATATCAAAGATCAGAGAGCATAGCCTTAAGGTCAAAGGAGCAAAATTCAAAGGGGAAGATATGCGGGGGCAAGTATTTTTTTAAAAAGGTGAGTGACTGGAATGTGCTGCCAGGAGCGGTGGTGGAGGCAGATACGATAGAGGTGTTTAATAGGGTTTTGGATAGGCACATGGCTATGTATGGAATAGAGGGATATAGATCATGAGCAGACAATGGAGATTAGTCTAATTTGGCATAATGTTTGACATGTGGGCCGAAGGGCCTGTATCTCTACTGTACTGTTCTATGTTCACTCACTAAATTTATGTGCTGACTCAAAATGATAATTATTCGCCTTTACAGACCATCTTTTACATCACTTTCAGAACATCCCAAAATCTTTTTGTTGTGTAGCCAAAATCCATAAAGCTGAGGAAAAGGAGCTAGAAATAATTAGTGGAGGAACTGCAGATGCTGGTTTACAAAAAATAATACAAAATGCTGGAGTAACTCAGCGGTCAGGCAGCATCTCTGATGTTTCGGGTCGGGAACCTTCGGACTGATCAGTCTGAAGAAGGGTCTTAACCCTATCTATGTCCTCCAGAAATGCTGCCTGGCCCATTGAGTTATTCCAGCACTTTGTATCTCTAGAAATAATCAGTCTCGGACAAATACCCTGTCAGAATGCATCAACAACACACTGGCCAAATCTCTTGGTGAAATATTTAACATTTCGGGTAAAACTCTCCATCCATTTTTCACCCGAGCCCTGTGTTCACCATGTGGCAACCAGCAGCCAAGTGTATGCTGCACTCACCTAACAATAACACACTGCATTGCTGCAAGCAACAGACTGTAGCTTTCAGAAAATAGCAGCCTCTATTCGTCTTTCATGATAGTCAAGATTCATGATTTATTTTAATAAGTTGGATAACAACGTAACTAGTATTACATCTAAATTACCACATAGTGATTAAATGGTGCAAAACCGCCCTTAAAAAGGTGGCACAGTGGAACAGCTGTTACAGCCAGGTGTTGTCTATGTGAATCGTTCTCCCTGTGACCGCATGGGTTTCCTCCAGTTGCTATGGTTTCCTACCACATCCCAAAGATGTAGGTTAATTAGCTTCTGTAATTGCCCCTGGTGTTAAGGGAGTGGATTAGAAAGTGGGAGAACATAGAAGTAGTGAATGGGTGATCGATGGTCGGAGTGAACTCGGCCCAAAGGGCCTGTTTCCATGCTGTATCTCTGAACTAAACTTAACCGCTGATCCATGGAACAGCAATGCCAGCTGTGTTTTGAAAACTCTTCCTTGGGAACAAACTGACAACTCCTCCAGATTTTTCATTTCAACAACAATTTAAAGAGAGAAAAGAACAGCAAGTCTAATTAATTATCCAATTGTTTTGACTTATTATTAAACTCCCTGTTGTGTGCCTTCAATACTTACAGTTTTTCCAGAAGTTTCAGCTTGCTCTGTACTTGTGAAGCTCTGTTGGCATTGTATCGGAACCTGTCAATGAACACCTAAAGGGTTTAAATATATAGATCGTTTAATAAAAGGATCATCACCACGGTACTTAAGGAGGCGGCTCTAGAAATTGTGGACGTATTGGTAATCATTTTCCAATGTTCTATAGATTCAGGATCAGTTCCTTTGGATTGGAGGGTAGCTAATGAGGGTATCCCACTTTTTAAGAAAGGAGGGAGAGAGAAAACGGGAAATTATAGACCTGTTAGTCTGACATCAATGGTGGGGAAGATGCTGGAGTCAATTATAAAAGAGGAAATTGCGGATTATTTGGATAGCAGTAACAGGATCGATCCGAGTCAGCATGGATTTACGAAGGGGAAATCATGCTTGACTAATCTTCTGGAATTTTTTGAGGATGTAACTAGGAAAATTGACAGGGGAGAGCCGGTGGATGTGGTGTACCTCGACTTTCAGAAAGCCTTCGACAAGGTCCCACATAGGAGATTAATGGGCAAAATTAGAGCTCATGGTATTGGGGGTAGGGTACTGACATGGATAGAAAGTTGGTTGACAGACAGAAAGCAAAGAGTGGGGATAAATGGGTCCCTTTCAGAATGGCAGGCAGTGACTAGTGGGGTACCGCAAGGCTCGGTGCTGGGACCGCAGCTATTTACAATTTACATTAATGACTTGGATGAAGGGATTAAAAGTACCATTAGCAAATTTGAAGATGATACAAAACTGGGTGGTAGTGTGAACTGTGAGGAAGATGCTATGAGGTTGCAGGGTGACTTGGACAGGTTGTGTGAGTGGGCGGATGCATGGCAGATGCAGTTTATTGTGGATACGTGTGAGGTTATCCACTTTGGTGGTAAGAATAGGAAGGCAGAGTATTATCTGAATGGTGTCAAGTTAGGAAAAGGGGACGTACAACGAGATCTGGGTGTCCTAGTGCATCAGTCACCGAAAGGAAGCATGCAGGTACAGCAGGCAGTGAAAAAAGCCAATGGGATGTTGGCCTTCATAACAAGAGGAGTTGAGTATAGGAGCAAAGAGGTCCTTCTGCAGTTGTCAGGGCCCTAGTGAGACCGCACCTGGAGTACTGTGTGCAGTTTTGGTCTCCAAATTTGAGGAAGGATATTCTTGATATTGAGGGCGTGCAGCGTTCGGCCGCGGGACGTTTCAGTGCCCGGTGCGGCTCGGCCGTTGGACTTAACATCGCCCGGTGTGGCCGCGGGACGTTTCGGTGCCCGGGGCGGCTCGGCCGGGGGGCCTTCCATCCCCTTGCGGGGGCTGTGCGTGTCGTTTGCCTCGGTAGGGGTCGAGCTGCCTGTCCGTGGGTGCGGGGGGAAGAGAGGGGAAGTTTTGTTGCCTCCATCACAGTGAGGGGGTGTTTGGAGTCACTGTGATGGATGTTTGTGTTGGGGTCGGGTGTCCTGTGTTCTTTTCTTTTTGCTGTATTTTGTGTGACTGCTGAAATTTCGCTCGGTGTTGTGCCGAGTGACAATAAAGTGTTGTTATGTTATGTTATGTTATATGTTAATTCCCGGAATGGCGGGACTGTCATATGTTGAAAGACTGGAGTGACTTGGATTGTATACACTGGAATTTAGAAGGAGAGAGGATCTTATCGAAACATATACGATTATTAAGGGGTTGGACACGTTAGAGGCAGGAAACATTTTCCCAATGTTGGGGGAGTCCAGAACCAGGGTCCACAGTTTAAGAATAAGGGGTAGGCCATGTAGAACAGAGATGAGGATAAACTTTTCCAGTCAGAGTTGTAAATCTTTGGAATTCTCTGCCTCAGAAGGTAGTGGAGGCCAATTCTCTGAATGCATTCAAGGGAGAGCTAGCTAGAGCTCTTCAGGATAGCGGAGTCAAAGGGTATGGGGAGAAGGCAGGAACGGGGTACCGATTGAGAATGATCAGCCATGATCGCATTGAATGGTGGTGCTGGCTCGAAGGGCCAAATGGCCTACTCCTGCACCTATTGTCTATTGGTTCACGCGTTTTTATTCTCAGGATCTTGCTGTCTTAAGTGCAGTGGATAAGCACTGGTCCCACGCTGCTCCCCCTTTCCAGCAGATCACAGTTGGTGTATACCTGAACCTAGGTTCCTTACAACCTAACAGTCTGAACATTGAGTTCTCCAATTTTAGATAACTAACTTGAAAACAACCCCACCCCCATCTCACTCCTCCTCACCCCCACCCTCTTTCCCTGTGCCCCAGCTGGATTGCACACATCCCTTCCCCCTCCTCCTGTCCCCTTCCACCTATATTCCTGCTTTTAGCTTCACAATTCGTACCTCTATCCTTATCACTCATTGGGCTCTGTTCTATGGTCCATGTCTCACTGGATATAAAGTAAAGCTGCCTGCACGTGAGCCATCTCTCTCCATTCCCTGCGTGTTCACATGCTATCTAAAAGCCTCAAACACCACTATTGACTATGCTTCAACAACCACCCCTGTCAGCTCGTTCAAGGCACCCTCCATTCTCTGTAAAAAAAATGCACCACACTTTTCCATTATACTTTCCCCACTGTCCTTGAAGCTATGCCTTCTATTATTTGACATTTCCACCTGGGGAAAAGAGTTCTGACTGTGTACCCCATCTAATTTTATGTATTGCTATCTGGTCTCCCCAGAGCCTCTGATGTTCCAGAGAAAACAATCCAAGTTTGTTTAACCTCTGCTTATAGTTAATACTGTCCAATCCAGATAGCATCCTGATAGCACTCTACAGAACCCTCTCAAAAGTCCACACATCCTTCCTGTAATGGGGTGCCCAGAGTTGCACAAAATACTCCAAATGTGGGCTAACCAAAGTTTTTGAAAGTTGCAACATTAGTTCCTGACTCTTTTTTTAGAGATACAGTATGGAAAGAGCCCCTTCGGCTTACTGAGTCCAAGCCAACCATTAATCACCCATTCACACTAGTTCCATGTTCGTGCACTCCTTGCACACCTGGGCAATTTACACAGGCCAATTAACCTACAAACCTGCATATCTTTGGGATTTGGGAGGAAACCCCACAGGTAACAGGGAGAAGGTGCAAGCTCTGCAAAGACAGCACCCGAGGTCTGGATCTAACCCGAGTCTCTGGCGCTGTGGGGCAGCAGCTTCACCAGCTGTGCCACTGTGCCGCCCACACTGTGTCGCTGTTCTATGCAATGCCTTGCCCAATTCACCACGCAAACCATGCACCTTAATCTTATGGATCAGCCTACCACGAGGGACCTTGTCAAATACCTCAATGACGTCCACTGTAAGCAATATCCATGCCCTACCTTCATCACCCCCTTAAAAAAACTCTAGGCATGCTGACTTTTCCTAACATGCCCATTCTCTTCCAAATGGGAGTAATTCCTATCCCTAAGAATCCCCTCCAATAGCTTCCATACTACTAACGAGAGGTTAACTTCCTGGATTATCCCTGTTTTCCTTCCTAAACAAAGGACAGCATTGACTACTCTTCAGTCCTGCAGGACCTTCCCTGTGGCTGGATAGGTATAGATGTGCAGCACTTTGGTCAACGTGGGTTGTTTTTAAATGTGCTATACAAATAAATTGACTTGACTTGACTTGACAAAGATCATCAAGCCCTCAACAATCTTCTCTCATTGCGAGCTGCCAGGGTTCACCCTGCACTGCTGAACATTTACCTGTATGTGCTCTCTGTACTGATGCTGAGCCTCATATTCCCGCTGCTGGTTTTTCAGCCTTTCCTCTTTAATCTTTACGAAGTTTTCATAATCGCCTCGATACGTCTCCAAACGCTGCGAATGCAGGTGAACAATGTCGGTGGCCACGGCGTTCAGGAAATTGCGATCGTGCGACACAACCAGGATAGTGGACTGCCAGGTCTGAGAGTAGAGAGAATGTTTCAGCACACGATAGAACTGCAACAACTGGATATACAATGCCCTCTCACCATCAAGGGTCATTCCATTTGTTTATTTGCTCCAATTAGCAGTATATTTTGCATGAAAATGCATTTCAAAAGAATAAACTAAACTTTCCACGTTTGAAAGCAGGGCCAGAAACAAATTGGGGATAGGATAGGTATTGGGAGATGAACACAAATCATCAAAATAAATCCAAAGGGAATGCTGAACATGCTCAGAATGTCAGGCAGCATCTGAGGGGGGGGGGGGGAGGGGGGAGCATTTTCAGGCTCAGGTCTTTGGTCAGACCGTTAAGCAAGGAGGTGACAATTTGGTGAGATGACCGTTAATGCAGTTTCTGCCCTTTGCACTACAAACTCCCCAGGAATAAGCAGGACCATAATTTTAAAGCAGCAAATGGCAAAAAGGCCGGTGGAAACCTGGAACTCTCGCCTTCAAAAAGCTGATGGAAATGCAGGCAAGAAGGAAAAAAAATGAAAAGGAACTTGAAGGGCAACCTTTTCACAGAGGATGGTACAGGCCCACCACCAATTTTTCGGCACCCTTGGTACCAGAGCCTTTCTAGATTATCTGTTTTGCCGAACCAACAGAGGTCTCGGCTTCGGAGAGGAGTCCAAAGGTATTGGAGATATCAGCCTCAAAGTCGGCTACGGGAATGGAACTGCTGGTTCCGGAGGGGCTGGAGTTCCAGAGCCCCAGTCATATGGGGCAAATTCAACCCACCAATCGGTGCGGAAGTCCCGATGAGGTCAAGATCAGCTGTCTCACCCAGCCTAGGCACCACATTTTCAGAGGGACTTCCGGGGAGTAGATTTCAAGTGTGCTCTCGTAATTTTGACCAGATTAAAGGATGTGCCGTCTCCAAGCACTGCGAAAATCGGTGGTAGACCAGAACTTACAATCTACCATTGGAAGTGGTTGAGACAGGTACAATAAGAACACTTAAAAGACATTGGACAGGAGAGGAAAGGTTGAGAGGAATATTGGTAAACACAGGCAAATGGCTCTCGCTTGCACGAGGGCTGAAGGGCCTGTTTCCATGCTGTACGACTTTCTGAACGAAGAGCAATGGGAATATGGGGCTGAATTAACAGAAGTGAGTTCCTGTTGATGTTATGAAAATATGGTTAGTGAATAAAATGTCTCACTCAGCACCGATCAAGGCACTGCAGAGGCAGCGGAGAGGGGGAATGTGAATGCAGGTATGAAGAGATTGATCTGGGTATGTTAAGGCAATTCCATTCTTCTATGTTGACCGGATGAGATGAGAAATAATTTTGCAAATGAATGAGCCTCTCGATGATCTCCAGCCACATTTACTCTTTGTTTCTCTGAGTGAAATTTCAGAGTGAGGTAGTGAACAGCACAAACTTTCCCCCATGGGTATTCTGCTGTATTAAATGTCCTATTAACAGCCATAGACTTGATTCCTCTGCCTGAATCTGCACAACTCACCACCAAGGATTCAAGGCAAATCTCTCAGCAAATGAAAATTCCATTCAGCTCCGCAAACCCCTGTCCACAAAGCAAACTGCCAAAGTCCGTCTCTACTGAAGGACATGCAATGATATGGCAGATATGGCGTCAGTGCTAACACAGAGTAAGGGCTCACCTGCAAGTAGTTTTCCAGCCACAGGATGGCCCGCACATCCAACATGTTTGTAGGCTCTGAAAAAAACAGAAGTTAGTTTTAGTGGAAACAGCCCCTTTTGCCCACCGAGTCCATGCCAACCAGCAATCACCCGTACATTAGCACTATCCCACCCACTAGGGACAATTTATAGAAGCTAATTAACCTACAAACCCGCACGTCTAGATGCAGGAAAATGTCCCAATGAACCAGGGGCCACAGTCTTAGAATAAAGGGGAGGCCTTTTAAAACTGAGGTGAGAAGGAACTTTTTCACCCAGAGAGTTGTGAATTTGTGGAATTCTCTGCCACAGAGGGCAGTGGAGGCCAAATCACTGGATGGATTTAAGAGATAGTTAGATAGAGCTCTCGGGGCTTGTGGACTCAAGCAATATGGGGAGAAGGCAGGCAAGGGTTACTGATTTTGGATGATCAGCCATGATCACAATGAATGGCGGTGCTGGCTCGGAGGGCCGAATGGCCTCCTCCTGCACCTCTTTTCTATGTTTCTACATTTCTATGTCTTTGGAATGTGGGAAGAAACTCGAGCACCCGGAGAAAACCCAAGCGGTCACAGAGAGAACATACAAACTCCATACTAAGATCCCCGTAGTCAGGATCGAACCTGGGTCTCTGGCGCTGTGAGGCAGCAACTCTATCACTGCTCCACTATGCCATCCGGTGAAGTTTATTCATGTCACATGACCGAGAACATAAGAATTGTCAGGGTTGAAGCCCATGCTCTATCTATACTTCTCTACAGATAGGAAGTCAGTCATTTCATTGTGTTCAACCTCAAATATTTCAGAGGAGATTGGATGGATATACACAAGATTGATGAAGTCAAGTCAAGTCAAGTCAAATTTATTTGTCACATACACATACTCGATGTGCAGTGAAATGAAAGTGGCAATGCCTGCGGGTTGTGCACAAAAATAATTACAGTTACAGCATATAAATAAAGTTAATAAGTTACTAAACATAGCACAAAAAGTGTCGACAAAAATTTAGTCTCTGGGGTTATCAAAGTTGACAGTCCTGATGGCCTGTGGGAAGAAGCTCCGTCTCATCCTCTCCGTTTTCACAGCGTGACAGCGGAGGCGTTTGCCTGACCGTAGCATCTGGAACAGTCCGTTACTGGGGTGGCAGGGGTCCCTCATGATCTTGCTTGCTCTGGATCTGCACCTCCTGATGTATAGGTCCTGCAGGGGGACGAGTGTAGTTCCCATGGTGCGTTCTGCCGAACGCACTACTCTCTGCAGGGCCATCCTGTCCTGGGCAGAGCTGTTCCCAAACCAGACTGTAATGTTGCCGGACAGGATGCTCTCTACAGCCCCAGAGTAGAAGCAATGAAGGATCCTCAGCGACACTCTGAATTTCCTCAGTTGTCTAAGGTGGTAAAGGCGCTGCTTAGCCTTACCCACCAGTGCGGCAATGTGCATTGCCCACGTCAGATCCTCTGCGATGCGGACTCCCAAGTATTTGAAACTGCTCACCCTATCCACAATAGACCCATTTATCTCCAGTGGCGTGTACGTCCTTGGATGTTTAGCCCTTCTGAAGTCCACAATCAGCTCCTTTGTTTTAGTGACATTCAAGAGGAGGCTATTGTCCTGACACCAGAGTGCCAGATCAGCCACCTCCTCTCGGTAGGCCTTCTCATCGTTGTTGGAGATCCGGCCCACCACCACAGTGTCATCAGCAAACTTGATGATGGAGTTTGAGCTGAACCTGGCCCTACAGTCATGTGTGTACAGGGAGTACAGTAGGGGGCTAAGGACGCAGCCCTGGGGGGATCCTATGTTCAGGATGAGGGAGCTAGATGTGTGTTCCCCCATCCTGACCACTTGGGGCCTGGCAGTGAGAAAGTCCAGGACCCAGGCACACAGAGGGGTGCTAAGCCCCAGTTCCAGCACCCCCTCAACCGGAAGTGCCGGCTCCTCCTTAGCTGATGACCTGAACTCTTTTTATGCACGGTTTGAGACGGGTAACACCACCAGCTCGCCGTCTAAAAACAGCACCGAAGGGGCGCTGGCTAGCGAGGCTGGAGTCAGTACAGTTGTAAGACTATGCCGATACCCATGGCTGAATACCATCGCACGGATAGGAGCCCACCATTTACAGCGGATCTGCAGTTAGGACCAGGTCCCATTCCTACAGCAGATTCCTGAACAATGTTTGGGGAAGAAAGCCTGTCGATCTATACAGGCTGGCCCAACGTATGCATTCAGTCTCACATGGATGTGGCTAACTTTTAATTGTTCTCCGACGTAACTGAGGAAACAGTTTACATCATACTATTAGGAGAAATACCAGGATAACCAGGAAGGGGCAATAAATACCAATGTAGCCACGTACACCCACAGGCAGAGAAGAAAGCAACAGATTCTCTTTGTGCTGCAAAAGTTTGAAAGGACAGTGTTTGAGAAGCGGATGATTTGCATCTCCCCTGCTCAATGACTATGGTCCACATAGCAGGCAATGAGCCACAAAGCTTGTTACTTAGCCTGGCCCCATCGCCTGCCTCGTTTACTGAGGTGACCCTGTCCACTACTCAGCTCTCATTGTCCACAACAGCTCATCTCCGCCACAGTGCTGCTCCGATGAAGCTTGCGAATGTGGTCATTGTGGATAAATTGTGACCAACAATCAGAGATGATGCTTCTTTCGTCCAGGAGAAGCAACTGGCAGGGATCAGAATTCACCCTTCGATAGCATAAACCAGGAGTTTCGGAATGCGAGAGGTATCGACAGGGGCAAGTAACTTCCTACTGGCATGGTGCCACTTTAAGGCACATGACACTCCAAGTGAAGGTGAGAGAGAATTCTTGTTAAGCACAATCATTGATATTGTAACACAACACTGATTAAACAAGAGCTCTGGCACTAACTGGCTGCTTTAGAGATTGCTGAGAACTGCAACAAGGTGAAGCACAAATCACTTTTCATAAAGAGTCAACTTACCATCTAGTAACAGAAGATCAGGCCTGCGATACAAGGAGAGAAGGATTAATGCAGACAACTGCCAAATACCACACAAGATCACACTGCTTGCTCCAGGTTTGAACCCTAACTACCAGTAAGGGAACAAGTCAACCTCGGGTTGAGCACTGAGAATCAGTGAAGGGCAATTTGTGAGCAAACATTCAAAAAAGGTGGGAGAGTGAAACTACTAGAGTATGGAGTTTACTAAATTACAATGGCTTATAATCTGCTAGGTTAGTATTTCACACATACTGTAGCGGAGATCATGTTATATTTTCTGTTGTTGTGGGATGTGTTCTGCATTGTACCGTACAGAGCAACGTATTTGCCACCCTCAGCGTTTCTGCTATTGAAATGAATGAATGAATGAATACGTTTATTGGCCAAATATGTGCATATACAGGGAATGTGCCTTGGTGCTCCGCTCACAAATGACAACACAAACATACAGTTATCAATTAAGAATAAAGCATAAACACATCAAAACAATAAGGAAACAACATTACGGTCTAAACATGTGGGTGAAAATAAACCAGAGCAAAACAGAAACTATAGACTTTGGTTATTGAGTAGAACTACCACTCGTGGAAAAAAAGCTGTTTTTATGCCTGGCTGTGGCTGCTTTGACAGTCCGGAGTCGCCTTCCAGAGGGACGTGCTTCAAAGAGTTTGTGGCCAGGGTGAGAGGGGTCAGAGATGATCTTGCCCGCTCGCTTCCTGGCCCTTGCAGTGTACAGTTCGTCAATGGGGGGAAGGTTGCAGCCAACAAACTTCTCAGCTGTGCGAACGATCCGTTGTAGCCTCCAGATGTCGTGCTTGGTGGCTGAGCCAAACCAGACCATGATGGACAAGGTGAGGACAGACTCAATGATAGCAGTATAGAATTGGACCATCATTGCCTGTGGCAGATTGTGTTTCTTCAGCTGCTGCAGAAGTACATCCTCTGTTGGGCCTTTTTGACTGTGGAGTCGATGGTGGCCCCCCATTTAAGGTCCCTGGAGATGATGGTTCCAAGGAACTGAAATGACTCCACAGATGTGACTACGGTGTTGTTGATGTTGAGTGGGGAGAGGGGAGGGGGAGTTCTTCGAAAATCTCCAATTAGTTCCACTGTCTTAAGAGCATTGAGCTCCAGGTTGTTGCGATGGCACCAGAACACCAGCTGTATCACTTCCCGTCTGTAGGCAGATTCCTCCCCATCCTGGATCAGTCCAATCAGGGTTGTGTCATTTGCAAACTTGAGGAGCTTGACAGAGGAGTCTGTGGAGATGCAGTCGTTGGTGTAGAGGAAAAACTTTTTCAGTCAGAGTTGTAAATCTGTTCAATTCTCTGCCTCAGAAGGCAGTGAAGGCCAATTCTCTGAATGCATTCAAGGGAGAGCTAGATAAGAGCTCTTAATGATAGCGGAGTCAGGGGGTATGGGGAGAAGGCAGGAATGGGGTACTGATTGAGAATGATCAGCCATGATCACATTGAATGGGGGTGGTGGCTCGAAGGGCCGAGTAGTCTACTCCTGCACCTATTGTCTATTGAGAGAGTAAAGGAGAGGGAAGAGTACACAGCCTTGCTGTGCTCCAATGCTGAGGGTCTGCGGGTCCGAGATGTGCTTTCCCAGCCTCACGTGCTGCTTCCTGTCTGTCAGGAAGTTGATGATCCACTGACAGAGGGGTTCAGGCACAGTCAACTGGGAGAGTTTGGAGTGTAGTAGCTCTGGCACAATGGTGTTAAATGCAGAGCTAAAGTCCACAAACAGAATCCTGGCATAGGTCCCCTTGCGGTCTAGGTGCTGGAGGATGAAGTGCAGGCCTAGGTTGACTGGGTCATCCACCGATCTATTGGCCCTGTATGCAAACTGCAGGGAGTCCAGCAGGGGGTTTGTGATGTTTTTCAGCTGGACCAGCACAAGTCTTTCAAAGGTCTTCATGACTACAGAGGTTAGTGCGACAGGCCTGTAGTCATTAAGACCAGTGATCCTTCTCTTTTTGGATACAGGGACAATAGTGGAGACCTTGAAGCGGGCAGGGACAGTGCAGGTTTGCAGGGACTGGTTGAAAATTCTGTGTAGAGGAGCCAGGTGTTCGGCACAGAGCTTGAGGGTAGAGGAGGAAACATCTCCGGTCCTGAATAGCCCCCCCACCTCCGCAATTTCTATTGTTAAACTGGAGTCAGTCTGTGAGGATGTGCAAATTGGTGATTGCAGAGGGGTGGGGTGGGGGGGGGGGGGGGGGGGGGAAGGGGCCAGTCTTGGCCAGACTGGGAAGAGGCCAGTCTTTGTAAACTTGAGTCAGTCTGTGAGTAGGTGTGAAGTGATGGAGGGGGGAGTGATCCCAGGATTGTGTTTCTGTTTCTCGAACCTGTAGTAAAACTCTTTCTGGTCGTTGGTCACCTGACGATTGTCCAAGGAGCAAACCTGCACTTTCCTCTTTTAGTTGTGTAGGAAAATAACTGCAGATGCTGGTACAAATCGAAGGTATCACAAAATGCTGGAGTAACTCAGCAGGTCAGGCACCTAGGAGAGAGGCAATGGGTGATGTTTCGGGTCTCGACCAGGATGTCAGTGGTGGCGACTTGGTGACAGTAATGTCACTGAACATTATGGGTGGTTAGACTCTCTTGTTGGAGATGATTATTGCCTGACTTATCAGCCTACATCTTACTGTTAGCTGGGGCTTGCTTCACCTTCTTGCCGGGAAGGTGCAAATAGAATGGATATTACCATTTGCTGAAGAATTCACAGAAATGCAAAACAGAAGTTTGCAATATGAAATTGTACAGAAAAGGCTAGTAAAACTGTTGAAGGAGAAAGTTAATGTTTCGGATCATTGAGCCTCAATAATGAAAGGACATTGACCTAAAAGGTTACCCATACAAATCCCCACAGATATCATCTACCTTGAGCATTTTCAGCATTTTTTTTTTATTTGCATGTCAACTAAAACAAATGGGAAACCAAGACTTAGTGATAAATATTATTAACATAAACACAGGTAAATCAATTGGGACTGTTGTACTCAACAGTGTACTGAATGCTCTTTCAATTATTGCAAGAAATCTTTATCAATCTTCTAGAGCACACTGACTTGTTGCATCAGGGCCTGGTTTGTTGATTCGAACACCAACAATTTAGGAGGCTACAACAGTGGTAGACTTTGCCTGGCTCATCACAAGTACTGACTTCCCCACCATCAAAGGGATCTACAGGAGGCATTGCCTCTAAATGGCAGCCAATACCATCAAAGACCCACGGAACCTTGGCCACATTCTCATCTTGCTGCCATTATCAGGGAGGTGGTACAGGAGCTTGAGAACCGTGACCACCAGGTTCAAGAACAGCTTATTCCTATCAACCATCAGGCTCTTGAACCACACTGCACAACCCCAACTACAAGCCTACCTCAGCAACTAACTACTATGGACTATGTACAAGGATGCATCAGGTACTTCGATTTGCAGTGTTATGGTGCGTTTGACTACTATTACTGATAATTCAATGTACAATCATTTGCTGCATTGTTGCGATAATGTGCCTGTAAAGTTGCAGAAAGCAAAAATGGTACCATTCCGTTCCCAGTGGATTTGAAAATTAAACATTCTTCACTCTTGACACGGTAAACCACTTACTTGGCAAACAGTGCCCTGGCTAGAGCCAGCCTCATTCTCCAGCCTCCAGAGAACTCCCTGAAACAAGCACAAAATCACCATCAAACTCTCGAACAGAAACATCTCATCAACCTCAAATCAATGAAGGAGTAACACAGGATGAAACGCGGAAGATAATAGAATGCAAGGAATAGTGGATGGAAAGGATATACACAGCTCTTCTAACATGCTCCCGAAACTTTCAGTCTGAACCCTACAAACATCCCCTGCAGTTCAAAATCTATCAATCAAATATCTCGCCATCCACAATTCTCTGTGGCACGGAATTCAAAAAATGTATGACCTTTTAAGAAACAATATCTAACTTAAATCGTAATCCCCTTATCCCGAGTCTATCTATGCCCAGGTCCAAGATTCCTCCTTAGCAGAAACATCCCTAAATCGCTCCCACCATCCACATATTATGTTTGAATTAAGATCACCTCATACTTCTACACTTAATTGTAGAATTGCATAAGTAAAACAGAAAAGAGGAAACCAAGTGGATTTGAGATTATCAAAGGAAACGGGTAACATGGATCACCATTTCATGATGTCATCCAATGTTCTACAATTGACCAATTACCATCAGTGATAGTTTACTATCTGATATTCCCATGATTAATTTAACAATGATTTTTTGCAACTTCTTACCTAGTTGTTTGCTTCTGCATTTTGGAGCTGAATCCCAAACCTGCTAGAACAACTGAAGCCCTAAAAATAGAAAATTTGATTATCAGACCAGACATAGCTGTAGGTTAACTAGGGGGAGAGAGCAAATGTGCATCACATACACAGCACTGTGTGCTCTCTCTCTCATACAAAACATTAGCAGACAGACATTCCCCTGATGATGGCTCAACACCACAGCCTGAGGGGCAGAGATTCAGTCAGACATCACAGCCGTGGCTCCAGTTCCTTTTACTGGGTGGACTTTCAAAGACCCAATGAGACAACAGGTCTTATGGTGCCTTAGCCCAACATTTATGCTTAAGTTAACATTACCATATTGATTACCATGTTTGTAGAATCTTACACCCCACAAACTGCAATTGTTCTTTCATTATAACACATGTCACATCAAAAGGTTACATCACAGGTTAAATGCACTGAGGTATTGCCAGGTTGCAAAGGGCAGTAGATAGGTACAGGGAGAGGAAAGGTTTAGAGGGTTGCGCAGGTAGGACTATCGTAGATGGGGCATCTTGGTTGGCATAGGACATTGGGCTGAAGGGCCTGTTACCATGCTGTATAACTCTATGACTGCTTCTTTGTCTGAGAAGTTACAAATAAAGATGAACATTGTGCAGAAGAACATCCTTACTTCTGACCTTAGAATTGAGGGAACGTCATTACTGAAGCAACTGAAGATGGTCAGGTCTCAGACAGTGAAAAATATTCTTCCTGAGTACAATAGGATCTTGATTAACCGGGCCAGTGGTTTACGGAATGGCAGATGGAGGAGCTTAATTCAGATCAATGCGAGATGTTACATTTCGGTAGGACAAACCAGAGCAGGACTTTCACAGTGAATAGTTTGACCTTGAGTGTTGTAGAACAAAAAGACCCAAGCTTGTCGGTACACAGTTCCAGAAAGTGGCAGACTGGTGGACAGTGGTGAAAGCATTGGCAGATTTGCTTTCATCGATCTAGTACGGAGTACAGGAGCTGGGATGACAAGACATTGGTCAGGCCACACTTGGAGTTCTGTAAAGTTAAGGTTACAGAATGTTGTTAAAAGAGAAAAGGTGTAAAAATATAACAATGTTACCAGGTCTGGAGGGCTTGAGTTCTAAGGAGGCTGGGTTATTTTTGCCTGGAATGTGGGAGGCTGAGAGGTGACCTTGTAATGGTTTACAAAATAATGATGAGCCAAGATTAGGTAAATGGTTGCAATATTTTTCCGAGAGTCTAAAATTAGAGGGCATAGCTGTGAGTGAGAGGAGAAAGATATTAAAGGGGACCCAAGGGGAAAGGTTTTCACCCCGGTGGTGCGTACTTGGAACAAGCAGACAGAGGAAGTGTTACAGTTGGATCAATTACGACATTTAAATGACACAGATAGATTTGAAGGGACATCGGCCAAGATAAGCAATTCGGACTGGTTCAGTTACGCGACTTGATCGGCGTGGATGGGTTGAGGTGAAAGGCCCATTTTCCTGATGCATTAGCTCTAGGGCATGACTCTGAGGGACTCCTGCACAGATGTCCTGTGGCTGAGATGGTTAACCTCAAACCGCCTCCACTATCTTCCTTTGTGCGAGGCAGGAATCCAACCAGTGGACGGTCTTCCCCAGATTCTCTTAAATTTCAGTTTGGCCAGGGCTCCATGATGCCGAACAAATTCTGTCTCAGTTCCACTCACTTCACCTCTGAAGTTCAGCTCTTTTGACCGTTTCGACTAAGGCTGTAACGAGGTGAGGAGCTGAGCAGCCTGAACGGATCCCTAACTGTGCTTCTGTGAGCAGTTGTTTCCCAGTAAGTGCCGCTTGAAACCATGATGGCTTATCCCTTCTAACACTTTGCTGTTGATTGTGAGTAAACCAAATGGGGTAGCAATTGGCCAGGTTATATTGTTTTGTGAGATAAAAGGTTCGTTATAGGAAGGTAGCTGAGGTGTCCCCACCATTGAAAACATACCTGGCTGGAGCCTTGTCTGCCTCGATCTCCTCCAACTTGGCATAGATTTCCGTCAGCCGACCGCTCTCCGTACCATTGCCTCTGGTAGAGAAATTCATAAAACAGGTTTATTTTGCAGCGATCGCTGAACTCCATTATTAACTTGCATCTTGTCCTTCATCCATCTTCTCTTCTCCTTGCTTGACTTTCACAGGATACACAAACTGCCGAACTGGCAATTCTAGCTCAATCCAATCCATCCTCATTCACCAACACACTCACACTTCCCCAGCAGGGAGCCACCTTGAGTAAGCTGGCCAATTTGTCCTCTCCTCAAACAGTCTCCAAGGACAATATCAGCATAAGTCACACACGGAGATCAAATTTAGGTATTTCTACCGTGTCTCACTCAGCAGAATTACCTAATAGTATTACCCCACTCATAATTGGTCCCTTCAGTTAATAAGCTGGAAAGAAATTGACAAAGATCAATGATGGAAGATCCATGGAATGAATTCAGGTCAGTTTCCTGAAGCGATATGTTGTGAATCAAACCAGTGGAACATAGGTACAAGCACAGGCCCTGCGGCCCACAATGTCCGTGCTGAACATGATGCCAAATACGATGGTCGGCATGGACCTGGAGAGGCAAAGGCACTGTTTCCATGCTGTATATCTAAACCAAACGAAGCAACTAGTGAGCTTTTGCAAACACGGCGCCTCCCGCTGCTGCACTTTACTTACAGGCCGATGTTCATTTTTGCCGTCAGCTCCTTCTCCTCACACACCAGGCCTTCACGTATCGTGTCGCACTCCAGCACACTCTGCAGAGCCTGCGTGTCATCGCCAGCCACCTCTTGCTCCACGTGCAAAATGCTGATGTGCGATGGAACGCGGAGACTCCGTGCCGACATCATCTTCAGCAGCGTCGTTTTCCCCAAGCCGTTCCGGCCAACTAAACCATAACGCCTGCCGTAAGCAAGGTGCAAATCTGCACCATTAAGTAAGGCCCTGCAAGGCAGAACGGTCAGGTAGTGAAATAGATATACTTCACCGAATAATTTAATACTCCACCATATTCTTTTAGGACCTCACCAATACCTTCAGACTCCCACGTGCAGATCATCATTGTCCCTAATGGGCCCCATCTCTGGTTACTCCTTTGCCCATAATGAACTAATTGAATGCCTTTGGATTTGCCCAAATCCTACCTGCCAGCGATTTCTTATGAACACTCTAAGCCTTCCAAATTTCCTTTTTCAGGACCTCTCTATCACAGGCCTCTGCCCCCCTTAGATCTCCACACCTGCCATAAGCCCTTTTATCTCTTTACCATCCCCCAATATCCCACAACATTCAGGAGTTATTAATTGTAATATATCAAAATTCCCTGTATTTTGGATAGGTCCCTGAGATTTGAAGACAAATATAATGTCAGTATAAATATAAAATCAAGAACGGAGAAACAAAGAAAGCACAAAACTAGTAGTTAACGTTGCCCGAAATCTCCACTTGGGGAAAACGCTCAACACTTAAGAGCAGGACATCAAGAAAATCATGTTTGACAAATTCATTAGAGTTCTTTAAGGATGTAACAAACAGGGTGCATAGTAGTGTATTCAGATTTCCAGAAGGCATTTGACAAGGTGCCCATAGAAGTTAAAAATGCACAAGATTGGAGGCTTTTCCTGTTTAAGTTCTTGTATTTTCTCCTGAACCGATGTTTCCTACAGAATCCTCCTGGCATCCCAAGGAGTATCCATTTGCTGTAGTCTGTTACATTCAAAATCACACACTCTTAAAATTAAAGTATCCCCTCCACAACCAATTTATGTGACGATAGCAGTAAAAGTATTTGCTTGTTAATTTATACTTTTCTATGCAAGATAAGTTGATACCTGTGGTATGCTTTTCAAATGCAAGATATAAATAACATTTGAAGTAGATCTGCTATGAAGTAGTTGTTCAAAAACTAATTAAAAACCAGGTGAAATCACAAAATAAGTTTCCCCTCCATCTCAACAAAGGCTGCCTTTGTGAGTGGTCTAATTGGGACATGTAGGTTTTATGTGGTTTGACCCTCACTATCACAAACCATTATTCAGCAGGGAGACCACTTTCCTGACATTAAGCTTGCTGACATTTAAATGATGGCAATTATGGAAGCCTCAGGTGAGCTACTTCAATATTAACCATAACACTGATCTACATTGTAATGCATGCAGTTATTTCTTAGATCTGCTCTCTGCAATGTACGAAGACCATCAGAAGCTGTCACTTTCCCTGAGTCGAACATATAAGGAAAAGATGCCAGGAATCCTGAACATGCATAAACACAGAGCAACATGGGAGGAGGGGAATAAAAGAAAACAAGTTCCATGCAGTTAACGTTCTGGCAGAATGGAGATTACATGACAAAAACATGAAGTGTTGCCTGGTCATGGCAACTGATGTATACCAGTTTGCAAGAGGTCCAAACAAGAGTCAATGTCTAAAGTGGTACTCACCTGTCTCCATAGGAGACATCAAAATTTTCAATTTTAATGTCATACGACTTGTTCTTTCCAGAGGCTTCCAAGCGACTTTCTTTCTTATTGGAAGCTTGACTAGCCGATGCTTCCTCCAAGACCCTGGTAGAAATAACACCGACAATTATAAAGCAATTGCTAACAAGACGAAAAATAATTGCAGAGCAAGCAATATTTTTATTCAAGTGACGATCACAAATAAGCATCAACTGCTGTTCTAATCTGTAACATTTGAACTGTGGAGTATTGGATTAGTGCCAGTACTCGCCTGGATAATACTGAAAGGCTTTTTCTATTGTCAGATACAAATAATAGTTTTGGCATTCTACCTCACTTGCCTTTGCACTGTCAAATTATTTTACGCTGTTAGATTTAGTCATAAATACAGCATGGAAACAGGCCCTTTGGCCCAACTTCCCCATGCCGATCAAGATATCCCATCTAAGCTGGTCCCACCTGCCCACGTTTGGCCCCAATTATTCTAAACCTTTCCTATCCATGTACCCGTCCAAATGCCTTTTAAATGTTGCTATAGTATCTGCCTCAACTACCTCCTCCGGAAGCTCGTTCTATATAAACACACGACCGTTTGTGTGGAAAAAATTGCCTCTCAGGTTCCCATTAAATCTTTCCTCTCACCTTAAACCTATGTTCTCTGGTTCTTGATTCCCCTACGCTGGATAAAAGATTCTTTCTATTCACCTTATCTATTCCTTTCATTACCTCTATAAGATCACATCTCAGCCTCCTGCAGTCCAAAGAATAAAGACATAGCCAACTCAACCTCTCCCTGTAGCTCAGGCCCTCAAATCCTGGCAACATCCTCATAAATCTGCTCCGCACTCTTTCCAGCTTAACATTCTTCCTATAGCAGGGTCCTGAGATTCAAAACTGAACACAATAATCCAAGTGCATTCTCACCAATGTCTTGTACAACTGTAACATAACATCTCAACTTCTATACTCAAGAATTAAGCATATGCCAAAAACCACGCGTTGGATCCACGTATTATTGACTGCAAGAAATTGCAGAGTTGTGGATGTAGGCCAGTCATCACACAGACTAACCTCTCCACCAATGACTCCATCTACAACCCACACTGCCTTGGGAAAGCAGCCACCATAATCAAGGACCACTCACACCACACATTCCCTCTTCCCATTGGGTAGAAAATACAAAAGCTTGAAATATACAACCAGTTTCAGGAACACCTTCCTCCTTGCTGTCATCAGTCTGTGAACGGTATTCCCATAAGATGGGCAGCTGCCGCCATTTGCACTTTTTTTAGCTGCACTTTCTCTGTATCTGTAATGCTATAATACTATACTCTGCACTTTGGTATGTTTCTCTATGCTCTACCTGTTGTACTTGTGTATGGCTTGATAGTATTTATGTATAGTATGATTTGACTGACTAGCAGGCAAACAAAGCTTTTCACGTGACAATAATAAATGATACAATACCACTCCACTGATTGCTAAATCTACCTTTTAAATTAGTATGGATTAAACGAAAATGGAAAGACTTTGCCTTGTCTTACTGTATGTACCTCGTCACTGCTAGCCCTCCTCACTGAAGACTCTGGTTAAAGCATCTTCACTGTGGCCTCAAGCACAGCACTTCCACTTCAAACCAGCTGCTCTGAAAATAGCTGCTCCTTTGTAGCTTGCAGCCTTTTCGAACTGCTCCTTCCCCTGCTCACGTGCTGCTGGCATGCTTACACAACATCTGGAATTCTATGATGTTGTGGTCACTAACACGTGGAGATATTTAACCACAAGGTCTCTTATTAATTCTTCCTCATTACTCGTGACTAAATCTAAAGTAGCTTGTTCCTGGGTACGTTCCGTAACATACTTCTCTAAGAAATAATCTCTGACGCACTCCACAAATTCTTCTCCTGCACCCACTTGCCAGTTTAGTTCGTCTAATCAATATACCGATAAAAAGCGCCCAGTACAATTGTAGTTCCCTTCAAACATCCCAATTTAAGTTCCACCCTATCTTGAGCTCACGTTCTGAAGCCACAGTACTATCCACTACCTCTATATCGTAACTCAACATAGCCTGACGTCTGCTTTGCTGAACATTCGACTTTCAGAAAGCCTTCGACAAGGTCCCACATAGGATATTGGTGGGCAAAATTAGAGCACATGGTATTGGAGGTAGGGTACTGACATGGATAGAAAGTTGGTTGACAGACAGAAAGCAAAGAGTGGGGATAAATGGGTCCCTTTCAGAATGGCAGGCAGTGACTAGTGGGCTACCGCAAGGCTCGGTGTTGGGACCGCAGCTATTTACAATATACATCAATGACTTGGATGAAGGGATTAAAAGTACCATTAGCAAATTTGCCGATGATACAAAGCTAGATGGCAGTGTGAACTGTGAGGAAGCTGCTACGAGGTTGCAGGGTGACTTGGACAGGTTGTGTGAGTGGGCGGATGCATGGCAGATGCAGTTTAATGTAGATAAGTGTGAGGTTATCCACTTTGGTGGTAAGAATAGAAAGGCAGATTATTATCTGAATGGTGTCAAGTTAGGAAAAGGGGACGTACAACGTGATCTGGGTGTCTTAGTGCATCAGTCACTGAAAGGAAGCATGCAGGTACAGCAGGCAGTGAAGAAAGCCAATGGAATGTTGGCCTTCATAACAAGAGGAGTTGAGTATAGGAGCAAAGAGGTCCTTCTGCAGTTGTACAGGGCCCTAGTGAGGAAGGATATTCTTGCTATTGAGGGCGTGCAGCGTAGGTTTACTAGGTTAATTCCCGGAATGGGTTGAAAGACTGGAGCGACTAGGTTTGTCTACACTGGAATTTAGAAGGATGAGAGGGGATCTTATCGAAACGTATAAGATTATTAAGGGGTTGGACACGTTAGAGGCAGGAAACATGTTCCCAATGTTGGGGGAGTCCAGAACCAGGGGCCACAGTTTAAGAATAAGGGGTAGGCCATTTAGAACAGAGATGAGGAAAAACTTTTTTAGTCAGAGAGTTGTGAATCTGTGGAATTCTCTGCCTCTGAGGGCAGTGGAGGCCAATTCTCTGAATACATTCAAGAGAGAGCTAGATAGAGCTCTTAAGGATAGTGGAGACAGGGGGTATGGGGAGAAAGCAGGAACGGGGTACTGATTGAGAATGATCAGCCATGATCACATTGAATGGCGGTGCTGGCTCGAAGGGCCGAATGGCCTATTCCTGCACCTATTGTCTATAACACTATTCTGCTTCCTTTCCCTTTTTGCCGGTTTTATTGGAATGTGATATAACCTGCAATTTCAGCACCCAGTGTTGGTCACGATGTAACTATAGCTGTTAGGCCACACTTGGATGTTGCCATCTGCACTGTCGACTCATGTATCTTATTGCACATGGTACATGCATTCAAATAAAGACCATTATGGTTTGATCTTTTAGTTCAGTTTATTATTGTCACGTGTAGCGAGGTACTGTGAAAAGCTTTTTGTTGCGTACTATCAAGTCAAAGAAAAAACTACACATGATCACAACCAAGCCATCCACAGTGTGCAGATACAGGATATAGCATTACGTGCAAGAGAAAGTCTGATTTAAGATAGTTCAAAGGTCTTCAATGAGGTAGATGGGAGTTAGATAGTTTATGCTATATCAGGATTTGTTCTGTGCAACACATTTTCTGCCCCAGCCTGTCACACTGATTGTCAAATTCTCCTTCACTATCCTGTATTACCACTCACTAATTTCCTCGATTTATTATCAACCCGTCCTTGGAAACCTCTGACCTCCTATTTAGTTTATTGCCCTATGACAAACCTTCAGTCATAAATAAATAACGTACAGGCACATAGTTCCTCCAAAAGACATGTGGGACTGGTGATATTCTAGCAGTTTCAGGGGCACCGTCCTGACTGTTTTAGTCCAGAGTTAGTGAAGTGATTTTGCAAGTCCATACATCCATGGTGAGTCTCCAGTTCAGGATGTGCAAGGTATCGGAGGATCAAGCTTTATTTCACTCATGATCGCACTGTGTAGAATAGATTCAAAGATCTGAATGATCAAATCCCGCTCATTCTAAAGCACGAGTTAGTAGGAAAATTTGGAATTTTAGGTACAAGCCCTTCAACAGAGCCAACAGATAATCGACATTTAAGGAAACGAGTGGCTACCAATTTCAGGTTTACGAACAAGAGCATTAAAGATGTCTTCCTAGACTTGAGATTGATATGCAAGATTGGCAACACTCAAAATAAGTGCAGTGCTTGTGAACGGTCGTTTATTTGCTACAGATGAACATGCTCAATTGCTAAACACTTTTAACTCCCCGTTCCATTCCCATACTGACCTTTCTGTTCTGGGCCTCCTCCACTGTCAGAGTGAGGCCAAACGCAAATTGGAGGAACAGCATCTCATATTTTGTTTGGGCAGCTTACAACCCAGTGGTATGAATATTGACTATAAATTCAATAACCCTTGTTTTCCTTCTCTCTCCATCCCTCACCCAACCTAGTTCCCTGACCAGTCTGAATGTCCTCCTGATTAAATGTTATCCTTGTATACTTCGTTGTCACCTTCTCCTAGCTAACAATGAGTTACTCCAACATTTTGTGTCTCTCTTCGGTGTAAACCAGCATCAGCAGTTCCTTCCTACTCAATACTTACAAGGGACTTGCTGGCTTCTGTGAGGTCTTCTCCGTCCTCTTTTCTTGCTTTGCTTTTAGCTTGGCTTCAGCTTTCTCCAGTTTCTTTGCATCGACCGTCTTCGATCACAATTAGTGAAAGCAGGAGAAAACGTTAACCCATTTATCTATTGTATATATTACAGTAAACTTATATATATATATATATGGTACGCTGTCAATACCATAATAAACAACAAAAAGTCCAGTATGATATATATATGCAGCGTACCATTGACAGCGTACCATGTTTGCATATCTATTGTGCTGCTGCAAGTAAGAATTTTATTGTTCCGTTTTGGGACATATGACAATAAAACACTCTTAGACACTATGACTCAATAGATCAGTTACATTAAGATTTTTCAATTTCAGAACTTAGACTTTCACTTGATCAGATCTCAAATCAAAGTCAATCATGTCAGTAGTACAATAGTCAGAGGAAGTTGCCTCCCTTACCGTCCCCATAGTCCTTCTCATCATCCAGATCCCTTTGACATCTTCAGTCTTGTAGTCTGCACGCAATAAATGATAAAAACGTCACACCATCACCTATCACTGAGATTCTTTAACCAAAGTAGTTCTCATATTGGCTAATTTGGCTTCAGTACTCATCGCGCACTTAGAGGTGAAACAAACTTCCCGATGTAGTTGATCTCTGTATTCGTCAAATTGTCAGACATTGTTCCTTTTAGTTTTCTGCTTAACAACAGAACTGTTTAACAATAAAAAGGCAAAAACCTTTACAAGAGCAAAATAAAAATGAAGTACTTCACTGCTTGTAGTTCACTCAGACTAGTGCAGGGAAAAGCAGGAAGTAAATTAGACTACTCAACCCTAAATTTGCTCTACCATTCACTGAAGTCATAGCTGATCATAGGGCCCTCAGCAAATGTTTATCAATGAGGTCATTCAGCATCAGATCCATATGGTGACAACCAACCAACCAGGGAACTTAAAGTAAAACATAAGTAGAAAATGGTGGAAATACTCAGGTCAGACAGCATCCAGAGGCGCTAGAGAGAGAAATGGTTAATATTTCTGAGGTAAAGCAGGTAAAGTTAGCTGCTGCCTTACTCAAGTCTTTCCTGGTTTTGATGATTTTATTTCAGATTTCCAGCATCTGCAGTATTTTGCTTCTGCAGTAGATCACCAATCATTGACTACATTAAGACCTCTAGTTTTATAGTCCAGCTCCTTTGCCATAAAACCAGATTTACTTTGGGTTTTTTCTGAACCTCAAATGTACCTGTACACTTGCTTAGTTAGTGTTGCATTTTTAAGAATTCCAAATTTGTTTGTCCTACAGCCATTTATTTAAATAATCTATTTCACGAGTATTCCAAACTGAACAACTTTATGATTTATCACAGAATACTCCATTTACTAACTTCTATCGCACATAGTTATCAATCTCTCTTCAAACAGTTTCTATAATCTTCACAAGATGATAGGGCGAGAAAATGGTGCAGCGGTAGAGTTGCTGCCTTACAGCACCAGAGACCCGGGTTTAATCCTGAAGACGGGTGCTGTCTGTATGGAGTTTGTACATTCTCCTCGTGACCGTGTGGTTTTCTCCAGTTTCCTCCCACAGTCTAAAGATGTGCAGGTTTATTGGCTTCGATAAAAATTGTAAATTGTTCCTAGTGTGTAGGACTCGGTGGGCAGAAGGGCCTGTTTCTACATTATATCTCTAAGGTCCACAGTCTAATTTGTCTTCCCACCTACGTTTGCATCATGCTTAGAGTTGGCTATCGAACATTTGCTTTCCTCCTCTGGATAATGATTATACATCATAAATAGCTTAGCCCCAGAACTGATTGTGGCTGCTCTCCACTGGTTGCAAGATAACTTGAAAATAACCTCCTTACTCTCACTGCTTCTTGTTTGTCAACCAATCCTCTATCATGCAAATATAATACCTTCTGCACCGCAAGCTCTTATTTTGCCAAATATCCCACTGCAGCTTGTTAAATGCCTTATGAAAATCAAAACATGTTACATTTACTGCTTTTCCTTAATACCCTCCAGCCAAAACTTTGTAAAAGAAATCTTCACAAATTTGTCAGAAAATTGATGCTATTCAAATATTCTGCTATTACCTCAATAATAAATTATTGACAATTCTTGGCTAACCAGGCAATAGCTATGGACACGAAAGGAACTGCAGATGCTGGAATCTTGAGTGAAACTCAAAGTGCTGGGGCAGCACACAGTGGCGCAACTAGTAGAGTTGCTGCCTCATAACGTCAGAATCCTGGGTACAATCCTGACCTCCAATGCTGTCCATGCAGAATTTGCGCATTCTCCCTGTAACCTCATGGGTTTTCTCCTGGTAATCTAGTTTCTTCCCACATCCTAAAGGCACATGGGTTTGTAGGTTAATTGGCAATATAAATTGTCCCTAGTGTGCAGCGAGTGGATGAGAAAGTGGAATAAGGATAACGTAGAACTAGTGTGAACTGGTGATCAATGGTCAGTGTAGATGGTGGGCCAAAGGGCCTGTTTCCATGCTGTGACTCTAGCTTAAAAGTAACAGATCAGACAGCTTCACTGGAGGACATAGATAGGCAATTTTTCAGTTTAGAACCCTTCTTCAGACTCAACATGGATAGGCTGAATAATGGTCCTGACCTGAAACATCACCTATCCATGTCCTCCAAAGCTGCTGCTTGAACTGCTAAGTTACTTTAGCACTTTGTGTTTTTACAGCCTCTTTTTGACTTCCATCTTTTTGGGAGGTCATCACATAAACAGTTCTTCAATATTTTGATACCGTCGAGAATCTAAAGGTTTTTGCAAGATTATAAACAACATATCCATTATCTATAAGCAATCACAAAATACGGCAAAATAGACAGTTCCAGTCAGCAGCATAAAGGAGCTTGGCTGATGCTTGTAAAAGCAACACGGGCCCATCTAATTGTTAATTGGGCTTTTATGAAATTCAATCAGAATGCTGGAATTATTAAGACATTTGTGGTCAGAGAGTACCTTCAATTTCAAGCAAGCAGTATTAAAAAAACATGACACCTGAAAAGATATAGGCAATTTATCGAACCCAGTATCCTGTCTTTGGACATGCCATTTTAAATGTTCATTTCAATTTCCTGGATATTAATCAACTAATTTATTAAAAAGAATGAGTTATGTTCAACCCATAGTGAACATACAGTGCATTCAGAATTCAGATCCATTCATTTTTTCCACATTTTGTTACGTTACAGCCTTATTTTAAAATGGATTAAAAAAATTAAGTAAGAAAATTAAAGCTCCGCAGCATTGAAGAAATGAAAGTGTTACTCACCGGAGCTACCAGTTACTTGCGAGAGCTGTATTGGCGCTTTCAGCAGTATGTTTGATTTTGAGGAGTTGGATGTATCGCTAGCAAGAGAAACAAAAGGGTTAGGCTAGCGTTTAGCCTCGCACCGTTAGAGGCAATATGGCATTGACTTAATACACACAACTCTGATCATTTTGTAAATTATGAAGAATTTCATGTGGATTAAAAATCCTGATCTGGAGCTAGAAGGTTGTAATAAATTTAATTAATCTTCTGTAATTGTGGTGGCATCAAAAGTAAAAGGAGTCACCAGCTGAAATATGTGTCAATGTTTAGAGAAGCTAAATATATGGACCAACGTATGAATTAGTCAAAGGTTCTACAATATAACAAAATTAGCGAGGACCTTTAGTTGTCATTCACCCGTCAAAGGAGCCATGAGCCTTTATGATCTTCAATGATGATTTCCCTGTTGATCAAGCTGGGATTCACTCAATAGTTTTTACCTTGCTCTTGAGATCACCACACGATAGGTTATTTTGTCACCACACTGCAGGATGGTTGTAGAGGCTTTGGAGTGGGTGCAGAAGAGGTTTACAGGATGCTACCTGGATTGGAATATATTAGCTACAAGGAGAGGATGGATAAGTTTGGATTGGAACATCAGAGCTCAGGGGGCAGTCTGATGGAAGTTTATACAATTATGACAGGCATAGATAGGGAAAATAGTCAGTCTTTATTCCAGGATGTAAATGTCAACTGCCGGGAAGGCATAAATTTAAGGTAAGAGAGGCTGGTTTCATGCAATGTGCTGCCAGGGAAGATGGTAGAATCTAAAGAGAAAACAACATTTAAGAAACATTTAGCAGACACTTGAACAAGCAGGGAATACATGGATTTGGACCATGTGTAGACAGATGGTATTAGTTTAGATTGTCATCATGGTGAGTGAAGACATGGTAGGCCAAAGGGCCTGTTGCTGTACTGTTCTATTTTGTTACTATAAACATTGGCCCTGGCTCATGTTACAAAGTCACTTAAATTGGTCATCAAGCTTACTGTTGGACTAGCGTTTTATGCTCTGAAAGTTCACCCAAATTGTCTGTCCCAATCTTGTCACATATCTATCTCCTTTCTCCTCAGTCATGCGTAATTGCTCATTAAAGGCATCGATGCTCTTTGCTTCATCGTGATAACAACTTCCCCAATCTCACCATGAAAAGGAGTTGCAAAAAACTCTAAATGATGCAATGCTGACTGTTGTCTATGCGTTCTTACTCCAGACTCATCTACATGTCAAAACTGTTTCACCACGTCTGTTAAGCCCTATCAAAATTAAGTTTCTGGACTTCATTTTGGTCGTTTGGAACTTGCACCCTAAAGTTAAGCTATACATCAACATGACCGAGGTCCCTACATTTACTGTATATGTCCTATTACAGTTTTACTTTACTGGTCCTAAAGTGCATTACTTTACATTTGTGTATTAAATTCTGTCTGCCACTGCTCCATTCAACTGAAAAACACTGTGTCCATCTACCTTATCTAAACCACATGTTTTTTTACACCTGACAGCATCCTTCCTACAGAAGAGCACCCAGAACTGTCCCCTTGTTGACCTCATAATTTCCGTCTTCAAGTTCACTCCTGCATCCGTTATCAACCTCAAGGATTCACTCAAAAGTAAATGCCTAGACCTGCCATATGCTTCCTTCTAATTTCTCAATTTCCTTTGCATACCTTTAAATTCCTTGTTCATGAATGATAAGTGTAGGTTACTTTCAAATACTAGAGGGCATAGTTTTAAGGTGGGTGAGGCAAAGTTTAAAGGACATTTTGGGGCAACTTTTTTTTACACAGAGGGTGGTGAGTGACTGAAACATGCTGCCAAGGATAGTGGTTGAGGCAGATACAATAGTGGCATTTATTGGCTTTTGGACAGGCACATGGATATGCTGGGAATGGAGGGATATGGATTACGCGCCGGTAGATAAGAGAGAGTCTTGACATCATATTTGGCATGGACATGATGGGCCGAAGGGCCTGTTCTTGTGCTGTACAGTTCTATGTATGTACACCTCAGGTCAGCTTCCCGAACCTCACAAGATTGTTTTTTCCTCCTCACTAAAATTGACCCTATTCCATAAGCTTACCATTCAGTGGCTAAACATTCAGTAATTAACAATGGCAACAAATGCAGATTTTGCCAGCAACAGCAACATCCCATTAGACAATTAAAAACCAGCTGTTTAAACTCACACACCTCATCCTTCCTCCAACTAATATTTTACATTTCATATCATGACGTAGCTAATTGAGGAGTCTCCTTTTATGTGGTGACTAAATGGCCTGACAGACATTCTTTGATTTTCTGCAGAGATAGCCAAGAGTTTATTGGTCATTTTTCAATGTTGCAGTTACAAGCTCGTTTGGGGGGGGGGGGGAGGAAGAGAAAAATAATCACAGTTCAGAGGGCATGTTGTATTACTTTATGACCCTGAAGGAAGCCACAACAAAGAAACAATTTCTTATACTGGGGTAATGAACTGTGCCGACACACAGGCCTCATGTTCCTGACGCAGAGATATTCAATTATAACTAGACCAAGTGGACCCATTCGTCGTTGGGATCCCATCGTGACATGGGAAAATTGCATTTGTTCTTTAAAATAAATGGCTTTTCCCCCTTAAAAATAAAATAAATCTTATCTGGAATATTTTTGCTTTTTATGGTTAAAATCCTCTCTTGGAGATCCTCGGGACTGTGCCCTCATTCAGCAGCAGCTCGACTGCGACGGCAGTTGCTTTGAGCGGGAAGAAACCGCTCCCCCCACGTGGGACCCGGACCAATCGGGTGTCGAGCGGGAGGTTGGACCCAACCATTCGACCCAACGTGGATACCCGGGCCGATCGCGCGTTGAGAGGGAGGTTGTAACAATCAAAGGACCCCACATGGGGCTGAGCGGCAGGAGCAAATCAGGATGCGCCGGCGACCAATTAGACTGGGGAGCGCCGGCGCTCCCCCCACGGGGGACCCGGGCCAATCGGGCGTCCAGTGTGAGGTCGGAGCAGAATACAAAACGGCAACCCTCCCCCAATTGAGCACGCGTCGGAGCTGAACACAAAATGGCCACCTTTCCCTAACCGTGCACATGCGACAACCATCCGTTGGGCCCAAAGCTCTCCTGTATTGGTGTAGCACCCTCCTCTCCCCCAATTCCACTGCCCACCAGCCCCTACTTCCACTGCCCACCACCCCCCACTCTATTCCCCCCTCCCTTCATCCCCTCCCCATTCCATCGCCCCTCCTTCTCCCTCCACTCACCCATTCCATCCCCCCTCCCTCCCACTCCCTCCACTCCATCCCCACTCCCCTCCCCCCACCCACTCTCCCCCTCCCCTCCCCCCACCCCTTCCCCTCCCCCCACCCCTTCCCCTCCCCCACCCCCACTCACCCCCCTCCCCTCCCAGGCAGGAAGTGTGTCCCGGGGCCGTAGGTGGGAGAGGGTGCCACTCACCTCGGCCCCGTGCCGCCAGCGCGAGCCATGGACCCAACGCCTTTCCTGCATTGGTTAGCACCCTCCCCTTCCCCCCCCCACCCTCCCACCCAACCCACTCTTCCACAGGACAATGGTGCGTAAGGTGGGCCTAAAATTGTCGCTCTATCATGTACCGTTTTGGCTGTGTCAAGCCCCAAATAATATACAATTAATAAAACACACAAATAGAGAGTTTTGGAAAATATATATAGATATCATGGCAGAGTTTAATTTCCAACCATTAATGACTCACAATTTAGTAAACAAAACATCCGACAAAACCAAAAGTCAGAATGAAAACATTTACTCACAGTTTAAGTGTATCAAACATTTTTTCACAAATCTCGCGGACGTCATCTTCGTTTTTTGAGACTGACACTTCCTGAAGAACATCACCAATTGCTTCAAAAATCTCATCAACAGATTCAAAATCAGCGGCACTGCTGTCCAGCACACCTGAGGGAAACAAGACCTTATGCTCACTGCGAGGTTCAACGATGTAAGCAAAGTAAATGCCAAAACAAAGACAGCAGATATTACCTTACAAAAAAACAAGCCAGACACACTGAGGAAAAAAGGGCAAAATATATCACAAAACCTCTACACTGGTTTAGAACCTTCCCCTTTGATTTTGTTCAGGTTGACATAATTTTGAGCATTATAAATTGGATTTCAGCAGCGCAATGTTAGATATGTGAAAAATATACGCACTTTCAACAAAATGAAAAACAGACTTATAGCAATAAAATGCTTTTCACTGTACCTGTGACAATAAAATACACTGAACTTTCACTGTGCCCTTTACAGACCATTCTGAGCTGGTGGCTTAAGGATTGCACTGTTGTAATTCAGCTCCATCACTATGTAACATCAAAACAATGCTGGTGGCGACAGTGCTCACAGTGGAACACAGTACTGTTGGGTACAGGACCATCACTATAGAAAACCTGATAACATCAGACAGATATGCGAGGAGCAGAAATGGTTTAAGGCCAATAAAAATACAAAAATAACTGCGTGACATTTATTTAAGAACAGTTCACTGGGCAATTTTTTAAAGATGTTTGGATATGTGCTGCTGCTTAATGAAACTTCAAAGCTATCCTTGGATGGTAACAAAAATTCTTGCCAATAGCTGGAGGCACTGGCTTTGTGAAAGCATCATTTGCCAAGGCAAGTGACTCAAGTTAACAGGGTACAGTCGGTCCTGGCAGAACAGGAACAGATATTTACAAAATTATGCTGATCTGAACAGAATCAAAAGGGAAGGCTCTGAAGGAGTGTAGTGGTTTCATGGTGTATCCTTCATCAGCTTTGAATTACAGCATGATCTACAGTCCTTATCGTACAACTGTCTCCTGACAATTAATCGCAAATGCTCTGATTTGAACGTGACTGCTGCATCACACTTTTTCATCAATACAATCTGTATAATATACATACTAGTTGCTAAACTAACAATTACCCATCACAGCAAACAGTGGGAACACATTTCCACTCTTTTCTTGCTCCAGTGTCAGTATAAATATGCTCAATGTACCACAATGTCAAACACAGCTGAGCAGTCAGTGGATCACTAGCATTCAACTATTCCATTGAGTCATGAAAAATAGTTGGACATGTGTCAATATACATAGTTTAGTCTTTGAATCAACTTGTATTGCTTGCAGAAGGGGGATTTCCATTGCAGATGGGTGAGGCCCGGAGCTAGGGGGTAATCAGCAGAGGGCCTGCTGGTGCCGGCGCATGGTGGCCAGTGCAGAATGCAAGGCACGGAAGGAGATTTCCATTGCAGGTCTGGATGTATTCGGCACACTCTGAAACTGAGCTTAAACAATTTAGGACATGGGCTCAGCTTTGAAAAAATGTATTTCCTAAAAATTCCGTATGAAAGTAGTGAAAATTCAAATTTAAAGTCATAGTTGTACAGCATGGAAACAGACCCTTCAGACCAATACATCAGTACTGACCATAATGCCCAATCCAAGTTAGTCCCTCAAATAGGGAATTGAACTCCAAATGGTAAGAATTTCACAGCTCAGTAAATCATTCCTTCCCATACGTCAAGCTTCTGAAAATATGATCATCTACTAACCATTTTCATTTGCCGTTTTCTAAATATTTAATCACTTTTCAGAGTTATAAGGTACAAAAACAGGTTCTGCAAACCATTATGTCCATGCTGACCATTAAGTACAAGAATCATTGAAAGGTACAGTATGAAAACAGGCCCTTGAGCCCATCAATTCAATGACAACCATCAATCACGCATTCACATTACTTCTATGTTATCCACTCTACTCACGAGGGGCAATTTACAGATTCCATTTAAACTATAACTCATGTCTTTAGGATGTTGGAAGAAAATGGAGCACCCAGAAGAAACCCACCAAGGCACAGGAAGAGCGTTCAAACTCCACAGGATCAGGATCGAACCTAGGTCCCGGGTGCTGTAAGGCAGCAGCTCCACCAGCTGCGATATTGTTCCATCCCTACTTATAACCCCATTCCCAGCATTCAGTTTGTATCTATTATACTTTGGCAATGCATATGCTCGTCCAGATAGTTCTTTAACATTGTTAAAGTGCCTGCCTTCACCACCCTCTCAGGCGATGCATTCTAAATTCTAACTACCTTCTGGGTGAAATGATTCTTCCTCAGATCCCCTCTAAACATTTTACTTGCCTTAAATCTCCATACCCGTACACACTTCTACATTGGGGAAAACTTTCCTACTATCTATGCCTCTCAATTTTATATTTCAAAAGGCTTTCCAAAATATGCTTCCCTATTATTTCTGATAGGTCATTTCATAACTTTGAGTCTTTCTGCACACAAAAAAATCCTTTCCTCTCCCTTCTTTTGAGTTAGTCACCAGGGAAATTATAAATAAAGAAAGAGGTTTTGCATTATAGAGCATTTATCACTGGTATACTAAAGTTCTTCCCAGATCAATGAAATCCGACTAAAAGTTCATCATCCAGTTTGCACAGCAAACTTACAGAAAGTTTGTCGTGATGGTGGTTGAGGGATAAATATGGACCAACAAATGAGATGTCAGGCAGAGGAAATGGCACAGAGATGCTTCTTCCACTTAATGGGATGAGGTGCAATTTCAGAGTTCGAAGGGAATACCAGTGAATTATGAGCAAGCAGGGGATTTGTTAAAGTGAAGATAAATGTCAAATAATATAAATTGAGTAGTCTCTTTGGCTGTTTCTCAGTTTCCATGTATCACTTGCATTTTATTTTTGTGATAAGCCTTGAATTCTAGAAAATGGAAATGCCATAGAAGCTGATATAGGCGTGTTAACATGAAATGTTTGAAGTACCTTTCCCCAACTGGGGAGGCAAAGGTCACTGTCACAGTGCAACCTTAAATCATAATAGTTGGCAACACCTAAAGTCACAAATAGTTGGTTGACCTTAAAAACAATCTTAAAGGAAACCTCATAGGGATTATATTGGAAAAAGTCAAGCTCTGACAAGCATTTGAAAGGTTCATTTAAAAATAGCTGACCTGTCTTCCTGGCGTAAACACTTTCCGAGGAACTTTCCTATTTCTATGTCTCTAGAACTGATGCGCTACAATGTTGAGAACTACATTCTGCATCTTCCTCTTTGCTCTACCTATTGTACTCGAGTTTGACTTGATTGTATTTCTATATCGTATATCTGTGTGGGAAGGAACTGGCTTAAACCGAAGACAGACACAAAAGGCTTGAGTATCAGTGGGTCAGGTAGCATCTCTGGAGAAAAAGAATAGGTGACGTTTCAGGTCGAGACCCTTCTGAAGATGTGCAAAACAAAAAAAAATTGCAATAACAGTGGATGCATTAAATTTGTCTTTAAGAGTGTATGGTGCATATAAACTGGTGAAGTGATAAAACTGATTTACAGAGAAAAATGAAACTTGAAACATAGAGCTCCAAATACTAATAACAAGCACGGCAATAATGCTAAACACAGCAAGTTCGATAATACCTTCTTTTATGACATTTGTTAACATTTGGGGAATCGCAAATCATCTAAAATTTGAAACCTGTTTTCAACACCTTATTATGACAAGACAGTGAACGTTGAAGTTCGACTGTATACATAATAGCATTAATTTTCAGAACATTAATCACTTTCTGGATTGTGGTCACTGGAGTTTTCATACCTTGGACAAAGTAGTAGTGAAGCATTTGGTATGTGCACCTTCTTACGTCATAATTCAAACTTTACACAAACAATATTTAAAAACACTGCTGAACGACTAACACCATGGTACTACACACATGCAATAAACCCATGGAAGTTAACCGAACCTCAGAAGTTATTAAGATGTTACGTTGGGAATGAAGATAGTTCCACTAAGATAGGTTGTGGTCAGATGATTCTGTGACCCTTAAGAATTAATGAAGGACATTGAGAATCTCAGGAATTTGAAAACTTTTGACATGCTTCACTGTCATCAAAATAATGTGTGTAGTAAGATCCTGCAATTTGAGAATAAATCGATTACAAATGAAAAATGCAAAAAATAAAGTGCTGGAGGAACTAAACAGATCAAGCAAAGGGAAATGGACAGACAATGTTTTGAGTCAAAACCCTTCTTCAGACTGATGGAGTAGCTTTTCCAGCTTTCTTTCCCCTTCTCCATGAGTCTGAAAAAGAGTGCTGACCTGAAACATCTTCTGTCCATTCCCTCCCCAGATGCTCCCTGACTCCTGCACTGCAATCTCTTGTTTCTTCAATAACCAGAGCACACCATTGTCAGCGCTGACTGGTCAAAAATGCAATGCAGCAGCAAAACTAGCCACCTGACTGGCGGTGGTGGGCGCAGCGTATCACCACTTGGTGATACCCTGTGGTTTATTCACAAAATGCTGGAGTAACTCAGCAGGTCAGGCAGCATCTCGGGAGAGAAGGAATGGGTGACGTTTCGGGTCGAGACCCTTCTTCAGAAGGGTCTGAAGAAGGGTCTCGACCCGAAACGTCACCCATTCCTTCTCTCCCGAGATGCTGCCTGACCTGCTGAGTTACTCCAGCATTTTGTGAATAAATCGATTTGTACCAGCATCTGCAGTTATTTTCTGATACCCTGTGGTTGATGGTCTTGCTTTACATCGAACATTGCACATAAAAAAGTACAACATTGGAACAGGTCATTCAGCCACAATGTCTGTGCCAAACGTGACACCCGGCTAAACCAATCTCCTCTGCCTGCACGTGATCCACACCACTCCGATCCTTGGATATACGATATGATATGATAGAACTTTATTTATCCCAGGAGGGAAATTGGTCTGCCAGCAGTCATAAATGACAAGATACATGAAACATGAAAAGAGTGGAAAGTCCAGGATTGGGGATGTGCAAAGATTAGGGAGGGGGAGAGGGGGAAGGGGACTGCGTCAACCCCACGACAGAAGGGGGAGGAGTTGTACAGTTTGATAGCCACAGGGGAGGAGTTGTAGTTTGATAGCATTTTGTGCTGCATCTTGGTGGAACCAGTCTGTTGCTGAAGGTGCTCCTCAGGTTCACCGGTGTGTCACGGAGGGGGTGAGCTGCAGCTTGAAGAGCATCCTCCCCTCCAAGACCATCTCCAGTGAATCCAACTCCACCCCGAGGACGGAGCCAGCCTTCCTGATGAGCTTGTTAATTCTGTTGCCATTCGCGGCCTTTGCCCTGCTACCCCAGCACACGACAGCAAAGAAGATGGCACTGGCCACCACCAATTGATAGAACACCTTAGCATCTTACTCCAGACGTTGAATGAGCGAAGCCTTCTCAGAAAGTACAGAGGGCTCTGTCCCTTCTTATACAGTGTCTCAGCTTTCCTGTACCAGTCCAGTTTACTATCCAGGTAAACTCCAAGGTACTTGTACTCCACGCCCTTGAGGGAGACAGGGGACATATTCATGTGCCTATCTAAAAGCCTCTTAAATGCCACCACCCTATCCGCCACAACATCAGGCATCGCCAATGATGCACCACTACCCTTTAAGAAACATTTAGACAGGTACATGGATTGGGTGGGTTTAGAGGGATACGGGCCAAAGCCAGACAGCTGGGACTAGATTAGATGGGGCATTTTGGTCAGCATGGGCGCAGCCTTCCTCACTACCCACAACCCCAGACATCTTGGTGTCTCTGCAAACTTACTAACCAACCCATCTATATTTACGGCTAAGTCATTGATATCTATTACTAAATATATATATATACCAACACATCCCTGCGGAAATCCACTGTTCACACATACACCACCCAGCCAGATTAACGCCAGTTCTGAACCCACATGACCAAGTCACCGTGAGACCCATGCATCTTAATCTTCTGGATCAGACTATCATGGGAGATTATTTTTCAATTAAGAATAAGGGGAAGGCCATTTAGGACTGAGATGTGGAAAAACCTGTTCACTCAGAGAATTGTGAATCTGTGGAATTCTCTGCCACAGAATGGCAGTGGAGGCCAATTCACCAGATGTTTTCAAGACTTAGATTTAGCTCTTTGGGCTAAAAGAATCAAAGGATATGGGGGAAAAGCAGGAACAGGGTACTGATTTTAGATGATCAGCCATGATCATATTGAATGGCGGTGCTGGCTTGAAGGGCCTACTCCTGCACCTATTTTTCTGTTTCCTTACGGAAATCCATGCAGATAACATCCACAGCCCTACCCTCGGGGATCACTGTTGTTCACCTCCCCCAAAAACTTGATAAAGTTAGTAAGACTGAATTCACTGGTGGGAGTGTTCATTTGATATTATTTGGACTTTCTTCGTTCATTATTGATTCAAGTCCTTGAAACATGCTCATATTTCGTTACACCAGGATGGATATGTCAAAGACTAGAGGTTTAAGCTTTAAGCTGAAAAGGCCAAAGTTTAAAGATGTGCGGAGTCAGTTTCGTTTATAAAGAAGATTTGAATGACTGGAACATATTGCAAGTGGTGATGGAGGCATACGTGATAGTGGCGTTTAAGAGGCTTGGAGGAGTGTGTATTATGTACTGGGAGATGAGATTAGGTTAACTTGGCATCTTGTTGAACATAGTAGACATTGTGGGCTGAAGGGCCTGTCCCTGTGCTGCACGTGTTGTAATACGGCAGGAATCACTGAGAACCGCTGCCAAGCGGCATAATATGGGGCTCGGTCCAACAACCCACCCAGACGCGTGGCTCGGTGCCGACACGCCCGGTGTCCCGGGGTGAATCAGACGCCGGCCGGCGTGTCCTTTCGGAGTCACCGGGACGGCGGGGATTCCGCAATCCGGGTCGCGGCTCGGTGGGGAGGGTGTACGCGCGGCTGCAGCAGCCCGGCCACCTCACCTGTCACGTATTGGAAGAGCTCTGAGTCAATGTCCGGGAACTCGTGCCTGATGATGTCCACATATGTCGCCATGTTCCTCTGCCCAGAGCCACGGCCGGCCGGTCCGAGCCCACCGCGACTGCGCGGCTCTGCCAGTCCGCACGGCATGCCGGGACCAGTAGTCCGTAGCGTGAAAACAAAACAGGGTTTACGGTGAACATTCACTACAATTCCCAGAGAGCATTGCGGCCCGGCTTCTTGATCGCGCGAGGGTTTGTGGGGGGCGGGGTATTCGCGTGTGATCGACAGCAGCGGTTGCCAACTCGGACAAGCGGCCTGAGCGGGCCAGGCTGCGTCTTTGGGGAGGCTGTAGACGGACGGTCGGTCGAGAGTTCGAGTCCGGATTGAGGCCTTTCTTAAAGTGGCCTGTTCCTTCAGTTTGACTGATGGTTGTAGTCTACTTCCAATTGCAGTGAGAATGGCCCAGGCTATCAGCAGTTACCCTTTCACACAGTGTTCCTCACAGTTTCTCCTCCTGGACAAGACAAGGCCGTGTTCGCCAACCCTACACGCACCAATTGGTGCAGCCTGCGTGGTCAAGGGAGGTAATGCCTTACATTCATGAAGCGGTACAGCACAAAATTGGTCAAAATCGTCCACGCCACCCAAGATAGTCTCTAAACTTTTCCAGTCCACATATCTTTTAAATGTTGATATTGTACCCGCCTCAACTACCTCCTCTGGCGGCTCGTTCCGTACACGCACCATCCTCTGTGTGAAAACGTTGCCCCTTACGTTCTTGCCCTCTTACCTTAAACTATCCTCTGGTTCTTGATTCCCCTCCACTGGGTAAAAGACTGTACATTAACCCTATCCATTCCCCTCATGAACATATACACTTCTCAAGGACACTCCTCATTCTCCTGTGCTCCAAGGAGTAAAGCACCACCTCCTCATAAATCTTCTCTGTACTCATGAGATCTGGTATGGTCATGGTCCTTGCGTGTCCATTGGTTGTGGCTGGGGTTTCAGAACAAATTATCCACAATGTTTCATGGAGTCATAGAACTATGGAAATGATATAGTCACAGAGTGATACAGTGTGGAAACAGGCCCTTCAGCCCAACTTGCCCACACCGGCCAACATGTCCCTGCTACAGCAGTCCCACCTGCCCGCGCTTGATCTATATCCCTCCAAACCTGTCCTATCCATGTACCTGTCTGTTTCTTAAATGTTGGGATAGTCCCAGCCTCAACTACCTCATCTGGCAGCTTGTTCCATACACCCACCACCCTTTGTGTGAAAAAGCTACCCCTCAAATTCCTATTAAATCTTTTCCTCTTCCCCTTGACCCTGTGTCCTCTGGTCCTCGATTCCCCTACTCTGGATGGCACAGGGCAACCAGCAGTTAATGCTCACCTCCATCTCCCTTGAGAAGGTGTTGGTGAGGCACCTTCTTGAACCCTTGCAGTTTAAATTGTTTTTTAAGCATCCTTCAGTTGTGAGGCTCTGAAGGTTCATTTCTGAAGGTTAGCAGCAGAGGGCATCATCACCCTCCATTTACTGAAGGAGCATGCATGACAGGTGTGCTGAAGAAAGATATTACAGTGCCCAAGTAAGCTCCAGTTTAAACATTGCATCATATCCATTTCTGTTGCTTTTTAAAAATAATTTCTACCTTCATCTATGAGGTCAGTTTTGATGTAATAGAGAACTGCAGATGCTGCTTTATGCTCAAGATAGACACAGGGTAGACAAAATACTAGAGTAACTCAGCGGCAGCATCTCTGGAGAGAAGGAATCGGCAGCATCAGCGGCAGCATCTCTGGAGAGAAGGAATCGGTGACGTTTTAGGTCAAGAACCGATTCCTTCTCTCCAGAGATGCTGCCTGACCTGCTGAGTTACTCTAGCATTTTGTGACTATATTCGGTGTAAACTAGCATCTGCAATTCATTCCTACACATAAACACACGGTGCTGGAGTAACTCAGCAGGTCAGGCAGCAACTCTGGAGAAAAAGGATACGTGATGTTCAGAGTTGAGACTCTTCTTCAGACTCACTACAATCTGGATCTGATTTCTGAATCAACAGATCATGAGTTCAAGACCATTGCGAATACATGCGGTTACACAAGGAACTGCTGATGCTGAAATCTTGGGTAAAACACAACGTGCTTGAGTAACTCAGCGGGTCAGGCAGCATCCTTCGCGGTAATATTTCAAGTTGTAACCCTTCTTCACTCTGATTGTATTAGAGGGCCTTGCCCTCTTTTCATTGTTACCATCGGGCAGGAGGTACAGAAGTCTGAAGTCCCACACCAACAGGTTCAGGAATAGCTACTTTCCTACAACCATGAGGTCTTAAACCAACCTGCACAATCTTAATCCAACTTAGACAATGGGACACTTGTCTATTTCCACTGTCTTTTTTTCTCTTTTCTGTCTTACAGATTTTAGATGTAATTTATGGAATTACACTTTAATCTTTGGAATGTTTCCATCTTTGGAATTCTTTCCCTAGAGGGCTGAAGACGAAATTGAGAGTAGGGGATAGTGTCTTTGCAATAGTGACGGTGGGAGGAAGTGTCGTCCAGATGATTGAGAATCTGTAGGTTTGTAGTAAACATCAGTCGATAATCTGCCTCCTGTAATGGAGACAGGGAGATTAAGAAAGAGAAACGAGGTGTCAGAGAGTCCAAGTGAATTTGAGAACAGGGTGGAAGTTAGTGGTGAAGTCAATGAAATTAACAATTTCTGCATGGGACCCTTCTATGCTTGCAAAATCTTTATTTTGCATGCTATTTAATCAGATCAAATAATACTATAAATAAATACAATCAAATTAAACTCAAGTACAATAGGTAGAGCAAAGGGGAAGAAACAGAGATATTTACAGATTAGGCTATACTGAATATAATTCTCAGCATTGCAGAGTATCAGTTCCATGGACAAAGTAAAATGTTCGCAATGAAGTAGAGGTGAATTGGACAGTACCCCATCTTATGGAAGGATCATTCAGAAGCCTGATAATAGAGGGGAAGAATGTCTAACGTCTGTGCGTCGGCCCCAGGATTGTGTGACAGCATGGTGGAGAGGAAGTTTAATGCTGTGTCCAACCCCTGCTGACACAATTTTGGAACTGCGTGACAGTTTATGGTGGTCTAACCTGTGCTGTATCTATCCTGAGATTGTGTGATAGGACAGTGTAGAGTATAATGATTGTCTGACATGCACTGTGCCTACCCTAGGATTGTTTGACAGGATGCATAGAGGGAGTATTATGCTGTCCCTGGCCGGTGTAGAGGGTGATTTGGCCTGTCTCACACTCGCTAAAATTGCCCTGAATTGTTGTTGAGTTCCAAATACCTATATTGAAAGTCCGCTCTAATATTCCTGCAATAAATAGAACTTGTGCGAACATTCAGCTGAAGCAGTGGTCCGTTGAATTGTGGTTGTCAGCCAGTTAGTGAGGCTGTCCCAGTGAATTAGTAACGTGTTTCAGATGTTAAAAGACCTGCTGTGTTCTTCCATTTGTGGTTTTCCTTTCTGCTCACTAATGTACTTCAGAACAAGCCCCAAAAGAAATAACAGAACTGAGTGAAATTAAAGCAATAACTAAAGAGGTTGGGCAAGCTAAGACTTTATTCCTAGGGGTGCAGAAGGCTGAGGGGTGATCTTATAGAAGTGCATAAAATTATGAGGCAAATAGATAAGGTGAATGCACAGTCGGGAAGTGGAATCAAGAACCAGAGGGCACAGGTTTAAGGTGAGAGCGGAGAAATTTAATAGGAATCTGAGCTGCAGGTTTTTCACAGAAAGGGTGGTGGGTACATGTAATAAGCTGCCAGAGGCAGTAGTTGAGGCAGGTACTATAACAATATTTAAAAGGCACTTGGACAGTTACATGGATAGGAAAGGTTTAGAGGGATATGGGCCAAATGCGAGCAGGTTGGATCAGCGTAGGTGGGACAAGTTGAGCAAAAGGATCTTTTTCCGTGCCGTATGATTCAATGACTATAGCTCCAATAGACAATAGGTGCAGGAGTAGGCCATTCGGCCCTTTGAGCCATCACCGGCATTCAATGTGATCAAGGCTGATCCAAATATGGTGATTGTGCAGGTTACAATGAAATGAAAATTTACAAGAACCCTGTATATTAGCATGCAGATCTTAAAGCCCTATTGGTTAAATTAAGTACAGTTAACGGATATTAAATGAAAGACATTCTTAGAGTGGAGATGATCATTGGATTTGCATGAGGCATTTTTCTATCTATTATGTGGGATGTGGACTCCGCAGACTGAGCCTGCATTTAATTGCCCCTCACTAGTTGCCCTTGGAAAGATGGTGGTGAGTCGCCTTTTTGAACCGCCACAGTCTTTGAGGTGTGGGTATCAGCACAGTGCAGTTCGGGTGTGAGTTGTGGAATTTGACCTAGAGACAGTGAAGGAACGGTGATGTATTTCCACGTCACGACGGTGTGTGGCCTGGAGGACAACATCCAGGTGGTGGTGTTCCTTGTGCTTTTGCTGTCCTTGATCTTCTAGGTGGTTGAAGAGGTGGGTTGCAAGGTGCTGTGTGAGGACCTCCAGTTGCGGAGTTGCTTCAGTGCAACAGGTAGATGAATAAACGCTGCTACTGTGCTTCGATCTTGGTTGTAAAGGTGGTATAACATTTCATGCCCCATCCGGATTTTCTGGATTGGGATCAGGTTCTTAATGATGCTTATGCTTTGCGATGTACCCGAAGTGATTGTGTTCTGAGGGTAATTGCCTAATTGCCACGTCAGCAGTGCCTGAAGAGATGGACGTAGAGACTTGGGCGCATATCACCAATGTTTCATCGTCACTGGATCTAAAACCTGTAACTCCGTCCCAACATCACTGTGCAAGCACCTTCATCAAAAAGACTGCTCAAATGGTTCAACAAAGTGGCTCACCCCACATTCTCAAGGGCAATTAGGGATGGGCAGTAAAAGCTGACTTTATTAAAAAGATCCATATCCAGCAAAAAACAAGGAAAGAGGGTTTGCATAGTTGCAAGGCCTTATGTAAAGGAGGCACTTTAAAAAACAAAACAGTGTCTTTAATTGGTCACTCATGTCACTTTAGTTTAGCTTATTTATTGTTACGTGTAAAAGATACACCAAATGGTTGTTCTGCATGCTATCCAGTCAAATCAATCAACACATGAGTACGATAGATCCTCTTCAGGAACAGCACGTAGAGAGTAGGCACATTCCAGCGCACCTTGCAACTTCCAAGTCTCTGAAAAGTCTGATCTGCCCTAAGGATTTTCTCACTTTAAAGCCCAGTGTCCTAACGACACTGGATGGATAAAGTTGGGGTCGGCCTGGCCCAGCCCCATGCCGTCAGCTCCTTCCACTGCCGCTCCATACAGCTGCCGTAGGCTGCGCTCGATCTGCTTGCTCTCATGGCCATCTCTGCCAACACCACCCATGGCCACTGCAAATGCTCCATCCGTCACCTCCAGCAGGCGCCCCTCCACTTCCGTGCACCGAGGTCGCCGTGTACTACTTCCTGAGCCGGTCACAGAACTTTAGGGCGCTTTCCGAGGGCGCGGGAGATAGGTTTGTGGGCTGTTCGCAGAAGCCAACTTTCGCCTTCACCATCCATCACCTCCATGGCTTCTTTAGTCTCAATTCACCATTCTGTTGTAAAGGATTATGGGGCATATTTCAAGGTTTGTTCCACAGTTTTATTCAAAGAAAAGTCTGACAGGCTCCAACATCTTGATACTTTTCCACTATAAGGAGACCTGGAGCAACTTTGTGCTTATATTCTTTCCAGATGTTGATACTTCCTACACCTCTATGGAGCTATTACATTAAAGCTCGCATATTGTATAAATATGGCAAAACAATCTGGCTGGATGCTTCATCCAAAAAAATTCTTTCACAATTCTCTGCCAGATCCGCAGACTTCACAACTGTTCCTTCCCCTCAGTTTCTGTTGAGCTGTTCTGAAGATGTCGACCTGTGATCAGTTCCATTCCACCCATACAGGTGTTGCCCTCAATTGCCGTTTGATGCGTTTGAACCTTATCCATGGTCAATGTCCACTCACAAACTTGCTCCGGCATAGACTGCAAAAGAAAAATCTGGGAAGCAAGGATGATTTCATAAGGGAAAGAAGCAGAATTAGGCCATTCAGCCCATCAACTCTACACCGCCATTCAATCATGCCTAATCTATCTTTCCTTCTCAATCCCATTCTCCTGCTTTCTCCCCATAATCCCTGACACTCATGCTAATAAAGAATCTATCAATCTGCACTTTCAAAATATCCATCGACGAGGCCTCCACCGCCATCTGTGGCAATGAATTCATCAGATTCACCACTCTCTGACTAAAGAAATTCCTCCTGATCTCCTTCCTAAAGGTACGTCTTTTTATTCTGAGGCTATGACCTCTGGTCCTAGACTCTCCCACTAGTAGGAACATCCTTTTCACATCCACTGCATCCAGGCCTTTCATTATTCAATAAGTTTCAATGAGGTCCCTCCCCTCTCATCCTTCTACACTCCAGCGAGAACAGGCCAAGTGCCTTCAAAAGCTCATCATATGTTAACCCAATCATTCCTGGAATCATTCTCATAAACGTCCTCTGAACCCTGTCCAATACCAGCACATTCTTCCAAAAAGGCCCATAATTGCACACAATACTCCAAATATTTATATTCTTCTGTTTTCTCTTAAACCTAATTTGTGATGCTGGTAAGATATCCATGTTAGTAAAGGATCAGAGCAACTCGAGAACAAGCCTGGGATATTCAGCCATGTAGACCAGTCACCAGTCAGTGAGACCATGGCTCATCCACACTTGCCCACCTTGATCAGGAACCTGTAATACCCCCTCCAACAGGCAGTTCAAGTTGACCTCCCATATCCATGGTCTTTTTGTGGAAAGAGTCCCATATTTACATCAGCCTTTATGTCGACATCCTTTCTCACATTACCCTCATCCTTGATCTAATGTAAACTTTATGCTCTATTAGAATCATACAGCATGGAAAGAGGCCCATCGGTCCAACTTGTCTATGCCAACTAAAATGCCCCATCTAAGCTTATCCCATTTGCCCGCGTTTGATCCATATTCCTTCAGCCTGAAGAAGGGTCACGACCCGAAAGGTCACCTACCTATGTTCTCCAGAGATGCTGCCTGACCTATTTAAATACTCCAGCACTTTATATCCTCTAATCTTGTGTGTAGGATAGCATTGTTGAAACTATGAAATAATGAGAGATGAACACTGAGAGATATATAAACATTGATAATTAAGTCAATTATCAACATTGCCAGCAACCATCTTCAAGACTGTCCTAGCAAGACACAGCGTAGCAATTTATGTTTCACACTCAACGTTGAGTTCCTCAGCATCAACATTCTGCTGCTCATTATTGCCCTCAAATGGACCAGGCCTATAAATACTTTCAATGCAGCAACAGGTTAGAAGATGGGTATCCTGTAGTGAGTGACACCTTCTGACCCCTCAAAACATGTATACTATGTCAGGAGTGTGATGGAATACTCTCTGCTTGCCTGAAGAAATACCACCATCCAGGACAAGACACCCAGTTCAATATGCACCCCATATACTAACCCCAGCCACTGGCACACACTGACCACCAATAGAATATAGTTCATCAGCCAGAATACACCAGCAGCACCTCCCAAACCACAACCACTTCCACCAAGACAACACACCATCTCTACCTCTGAGTAAAATCACCTGTCTTTCATCATCGCTAGATCTCAGTTTTGGAACTCCCCAATAGCATCATCATCAGAAGGACTGCAGTGGCCCAAAAAGGTGGTTCACCTCCATCTACTCAAGGATAATTAAGCATGGACAATACCCACTGATCCCTGTGGGTATATGGAACGAGCTGCCACAAGAAGTAGTTTAAACAGGTACTATAACAGCATTAAAAAAAACACTTTGACAGCTACATGAATACTCTAGCCACTGGCACACTAACCCTAACCCTATCCTACACACTCTCCTACCTCTCTCACTTCACAGAATTCAATACTTGCTGCATATTCCCTGACTTTGTTTTGCAGGACTTCAAAACTGAGAGCACCTCACCCCCACAATGGACAGGCATTGAAAATCCAGACTTGGTGTGGCCCTGATTCTTCCCTGTTATCCTTCTATCAGTCTGAATTTTATAAGGAAAGAACTTCATTTATGTTGCACCTTTCAGAACCACAGAACATCATTATAACAATAATACTTCAGGAGCAATAAAATACTTATGTTCTGCCAGAGTGTTTCCCTTCATTATAACAATAATACTTCAGGAGCAATAAAATATTTAAGGGAAACACTCTTGATAATTTCCACTCATAACGTTGTCAAGACAGTCTTGAAGATGGTGCAACAGTAGAGTAACTGCCTTACAGAGCCAGAGACCTGGGTTCGATCCTGACTATGGGTGCTATCTGTACAGAATTTGTATGTTCTCCCTGTGACCTGCGTGGATTTTCTCAGATTTCTCAGGTTTCCTCCCTCACACCAAAGATGTACAGGTTTGTAGGCTAATTGGCGTGGTAAAATTGGAAACAAATGTTCCTAGAGTGTGTAGGATAATGTTAATGTGCGGGAATCGCTGGTCGGCACGGGCTTGGTGGGCCGAAGGGCCTGATTCTACGCTGTATCTCTGTACTATCTCTAAACTAAACTAATAGCAAAAAGGGAAGGAACTGTTGACCTAGCTGGGTGAGACATTTGTTGGCCAGTACATCAGTATGTTCTTTAGAAAGGACAGATGAGTAAATCAGAAGAACCTGTCAGCAATGGGAAGTTTCTGGACAAAAACAGCTCACAAGGTTATTGTCGGAACCACTGACGACTATTTAACCCCTCAAGATGTTCCACCGCTCAATGCCTGAAGAAGGATCCCGACCTGAAACGTCGCCTGTCCATGTCCTCCAGAGATGGTACCTGATACTTTGAGTTACTCCAGCACTTTGTGTTCTACACCAGATTCCAGCATATTCAATTCCTTGTGTCTCCACCATTCAATGAGATCAGTGTTGATCTGTGATCTATTTAACTGACTGGACTTTTTGAGAAGGTCATTTGCAGTTGGATAAGACTGTCTACATATGTTTTTAATATGGACTTACAGAGCGCATCTCGTAAGGTTTTGCACAAGTGAATCTGAGCACAGAACCCTTGAATGTAAGAAAATGTTTGTTGTATGTTCAAACTTTGACTTGCCCTCCAGGGAATGTGAGCTTGATGTAGTCTTGATGGGTTGGATTCAGAGGTCAACAAGGCACCTATCAAAGTTTTAGACAGCAACTCTAGCTAGTGTGCTAACGCAATGAAAAATAACTGGAGATTGTAAGTAAAATGGAGACACAAGAGACTTTAGATACCGGAATCCTGAGCGAAACACAAAGTGCTGGAGGAACTCAGTGGGTCAGGCAGCATCTAGTGCTTAATCGTACTCAGTACTACTCTGACTGCATTATTTGTGTTGTATCGTAAGGGCTTTTTATTCATCATTGAGTTACACTGGTGGATTATGTTGCTGGAAGCTTTTTAACAAAATTCAGAAAGGAATGAAAATGTAAAACTCTCTGAAGCCAGGTGCATACAGTATAATAGTTAAAATAGTAGAAAGTTAGAAAATTACCGTTCATTATCTTAATATTGCTGTATCATGAACATGTGGAAAAGCCCAGGTCCTGATAACATCCCCCCAGAATTCCTGAAACACTGCGATCCTAAATGCCTGGTCTGGCTCCGTGAGTTCTACTCCTCTTGCCTCATTGGCCAGTCCATTCCGAAGATGTGGCAGGAAAGCCACCGTCATTGCGCTACCAAAACCAAACAAGCCTGTGGACGACCCAAGGAACTATCGGCCCATCTCACTCCTCTGTGTCCTATACAAGCTCCTTGAATGGCTTCTCCTGGCCCGGTCAACCCAATCGTCGCCCCTCAACTACCTACTGAACAAGCCGGATTTCGTCATGGACGCTGCACCACCCATCAAATAGTCAAGCTGACCAATGACATCAAAGACAGTTTTGAAAAGGGTCACAAGGCGGGCATCACACTGGTGGACCTCACCGCCGCCTATGATACAGTGTGGCACCAGGGCCTGATCTTGAAGCTCCTCTGCACCATCCCTGACCGTCAGTTAGTGCAGTTCCTTGCCAATATCTTTGCCAACCGCAGTTTGTACTCAAGACCAGTGGCGGACAATCTAGCCGACTGCGACGCCTAAGAAACAGAGTCCCCCAAGGCTCGGTACTCGCCCCCATGCTCTTCAATCTCTATATCAGCGATCTGCCACGCACAACCTCGCGCCAGTATGGATACGCAGATGACCTGGCTCTACTGCACTCGGACAGGAGTTGGTCAAATGTGGATGATGTGCTCTCGGTGGATATGGAACTTGTCGCAGGCTACCTTAAGACCTGGAGACTAAAACTAAGTGTGGCAAAAATCACCACAATGGCCTTTCACCTGAACAACGACCCATTTCCTACATACCTCGGGGTGAAATTAGATCGGCAGCTGACCAACAAGCAACACCTTGAAGCTCTCCGTGCTAAAGTCTCGGCACGGAACAACCTCCTGCGTTGCTTGGCTGGATCGTCATGGGGTGCCAAGACATCTACTCTCCGAACCAGTGCTCTTGCACTCGTGTACAGCGCCACTGAGTACGCCGCCCCAGCATGGTGCCGCAGCGCTCATACTAGCATGCTAGACGCCACCCTCAACAGCACCATGCAGATCATCACTGGCTGCCTACGCCCTACTCCGACAGATCTCCTGCCGGTGCTCGCAGGTATCGCACCTGCCAAGCTTCGCAGAGAGTTCTTCACTCATAGGCTGGTGTGCAAGACCCCATCTGAAGCCAAACATCCTTTGCACCACCTCGCCCAGGATTCACAGCAACTGGGACCTCAACGCCTGTCATCTCGTCGCCCCTACTCCCGTCACGCAGCGACCCTCTGTGGCTCCGGCTTCAATATACGAGGAGCATGGAGAACCAGCTGGGAACAGACTTCGTGACCTCCTCAATTCACTGTCGCACCGAACACCACAGCCCCACCCGGCTCGGACATGCCCCGCAAAGAGTGGGTCGCCCTGAACGGCTCCGCACAGAGGTCGGCCGGTTCAACGCCAACATGCATCGTTGGGGTTTGCGTTCATCAGCAGCCTGCGTGTGTGGAGCAGACCAGCAAACAGCGCAGCACGTCATTTTCGACTGCGCTGTCCTCCGTCCCCCTGATGGAGGGGTAGACCTCACAGCCCTCGACAACAGCACATTGCAGTGGCTACAGCACCTGGAGGGCGTTACGCAACTTCTGCTGCCTCAAACGCAAGAAGAAGAAGAAGTTCATGAACATAAAGTTGACTTGGTGGAAGTACATAAATATTACATGAACAGCTGCTCTTTGTTTTGTCTGAAGTACTAGAAAATAGTTAATCTGGACTTTGGTCTCACACCTTGAGAGGTACTGATGAAGGTTAACAGTTTGAGACTCAAGAGATTGCTTGTTACATTCCCAAGATGGCTATTGTACAACTGTCAACTACAGTTATTTCATGGCACAAATACAAGGGAGTGGGTGAACTCGCTCGCAAGCTCAGGCAGTAATAAGAACATGTATAGATCGTCTTTAGCTAAAGAACAAATACTTTTAACATTCCTAAACACTGTGCTTTTTTGGATAATAAGGTGCTAGTATACATATCATCCCTTGCTGTTGGTATCTATGATGGATCATCGTTCTGCAAGCTATTTAAGCTGTTAGGGCCTGGACCACCTACTTTTATTAATGTATTTTAATTGTTAATAATCTTTTTTCAGAGGTGCCATTACGCCATACCAGTGCATACCACTACAGAAATTGCACTGTCTAAACTTCACAAGAGTATTGTCAGGCAGACCTTATGACTGAAACACAAACATTGGATTGGGTGATCATACATTTCGCTTCAGAAGTAAGTTTCAAGGAATAACTTAAACATGGTAAAACAAAGATATAGCAAGCAAAGATGAGAGAACCATCTCCACAACTTAACCTTGGCAGCTGAAGGTCTAGCCCTCCAATGATAAGGTAGTCGCAACTTGAGAGAAGGCATCTAACCCCTCGTCTTCCTTCTTCATCTTCTTGGTCATTGATGGTCGTTATGCTCCCACTCTGGTTCTGTGGGTTCTGAGGTGACTGATGAGGTTAATGTGGGACCTGCAGACTCTTCATGGGACAGATGATACCTGACAAAGCAGGTGTTCGGTGTTCCAGGCAATGGTGCATTCTTTCTGAGTTTATGCAGGGCTTCTGTGTGCATCTGGTGCATGAACTCCAAGTGTTGTCCTGAATTCTCCACCTCCATTTCTTGTGGTCCTGGGTCAGAGATTCCAAGATTCAAGATTCAAGATAGCTTTATTTGTCATCCAATATTGGACGAAATTCAGTCACCCACAGTCCAACAATAAAAGCATTAAATAGGCATTAAAATTACACAACCCCAAAAACACACAAAAAAGAAACATCCATCAAAGAAACATCCATCACAGTGAGTCTCCTCCAGTCCTCTCCTCACTGTGATGGAAGGCCACAATGTCTTTCCCTTCTCCTGCTGTCCTCTCCCACGGCCAGGTTGTTGTGGTTGGAGGCCGCGCCGGACGATCTGCAGCGGGCCGAGCCTAAGGCGAGTCGCAGCCGCTCCCGCAGCGTCCGAAGACGGCCGCCTCCGCTGATGATAAGTCCGATCCGGGGCGGGCGAACACGCTGCTGCTGCCGCTGTTGCTGCACGTCGGGGCGGTCGTGGCTCCCGACATTGAAGCCCCCGCCCAGCAGAGAAATATCCCGCGGCATATTTTAGGCCGCGCCGGACGGTGAAATGTCCGCGCCCCAAGCCCCGCGATCCGGGGCGGGCGAACCCGCTGCCGCTGCCGGAGCTCCCGATGTCGGCATCCATGCGGCCCGAGCCTAAGGCGAGTCGCAGCCGCTCCCGCAGCCTCCGAGGACAGCCGGCTCCGGTGATGGTAAGTCCGATCCGCGGGCTCTGCGAACCAGAGCCCTGGAGGCCGCCAGCTCCAGGAGTTGGGCCGATGGTAGGCCGCAGCAGGAACGGAGACACCACCCAGAAAACAAAGGTCGGGTCTCCGTTCGGAAGGGACACATATTTAAAATTTTTACAGTTCCCCCCCTCCCCCCCACATACACACATAGTACACAAACACAAAAACACGACATCACAACTACAATTAAGACAAAAAAACAACAAAAACACAAAGACAAATGGACCGCAGGTAAGCCGCAGCTGCTTTGGCAGCGCCGCCATTTTGGATCTTTCCTAAAACATATCTGAACACAATACTCTGTGCAGTTACCCGATCTATTCCTGTCATGATTTTGTACACCTCTATAGGATCACCCGCTTATCCTCATGTGCTCCAAGGAATTGAGTCTTAACCTGCTCAACTTTGTCCTATAGCTTAGGCCCTCGAATCTTGGCAACATCCTTGTAAATCTTCTCTGTGCCCTTTCCATCTCCAAGTGGGGATGTTGCATTACTTTCAGGGAGGCTTTGAGCAGATGCTTGAATCTTTGTCCACCTGGAGATCTCCTCCCATTACAGAGTTTGGAATAGAACATCGTTCCCAGAGTATAGACGTTGGGAGGTCATGTTACAGTGATATAAGACATTGGTGAGGCCACATTTAGAGTATTGTGTTCAGATATGTTTTAGGAAAGATGTTGTCAAGCTGGAAAGGGCACAGAGAAGATTTACAAGGATGTTGCCAAGACTCGAGGGCCTAAGTTATAGGACAAAGTTGAGCAGGTTAGGACTCAATTCCTTGGAGCACATGAGGATAAGCGGCTGATCCTATAGAGGTGTACAAAATCATGACAGGAATAGATCGGGTAACTGCACAGAGTCTTTTGCCCAGAGTAGGGGAATCAAGAACCAGAGGACATGATGGGGGAAAGATTTAATGAGACCTGAGGGGTAATTTTTTTATACAAAGGGTGGTGGGTATATAGAATGAGTTGCCAGAAAGAAACATTTAGACAGGATAGGTTTAGAGCGATATACATCAAATGCAGGCAGATGGGACTAGTGTAGTTGGGACATGTTGGTCGGCATGGGAAGGTTGGCCAGAAGGGCATGTTTCAACACTGTATCACTCTATCACTCTTATCTGTTATGGAGCTAGATGTTGGACACGCAAATGTCCTTAGCCTGCCCTACGGTTATGTTGAGCTGAAAGCATCAGTTCTTTATTCTGCCAATAGATGGGGAGGGTTTTGTGAGACAATGTTGGTGGTATCCCACAGTGCTTTGAGATCCAGTTGAAGTTGGAGTCATGGAGTCATTGAACTGTACGACACAGGAAAAAAAGCTCCTCAGGTTATCTTGTCCATTTGGCTTATATCCCTCTGAACCCTTCCTATCCATATATCTGTCCAAATGTCTTTAAAAATCTGAATTGTGTCACTTTCACAGTGGCAGTCCCAGACTCAGTAACATCTTGGAGAAACGAGCTCACCAGTGCTTAGTTCTGTGTAGTCGACATGGGCTTCCCATTTGTCCTGTAGTTCCATGGGAAGCTTGGGTTCCATGTGACATGCAAGACTGTAATTGGAAAGATTGACGCAGGACACAGACTTGTAGGTGTCTATGATTCTGTGACTGCCTAACATCAGCCACCACTGAGATTGGCTCTGATGTGGACCTGTTGGCTAGGATCATGGCTTCCATGCTAACATTTAAGGTTTAGGTGATTTTTTAAATTCAAATATTGCCAATCAGTCCTTGGTGTGAGCTATTTATAAATTGGACTTCCAGCTGCACTTTTATACTTTGAAAACAGGTATGCGAGGGAACAATCAAGTAGAATATTTCCGTGATTGAACAGATTCTTGGCTCACAGTCTTCCAGCTGAGGAGGGTAAGTGGAATGTTTTGGTTTGTTTTTCACAGGGTAATACATTATCTTGTGATAAAATATTCCATGCCTGGTATCCAATTTAATGTGCTGCAAAGAAAATGACACATTTTTGATTTTTCTACTCTGTAATTAACATTGGGAGTGCTTTTTTTTTGGCTGCATATAGTAGCAATCCGAAGGGAGTTGGCTAATTGGATGTAAAGATAGACACAAAGTGCTGGAGTAACTCAAGGAGTCAGGCAGCATGTCTGGAGGACATGGATAGGATGTAAATTTAGCTTTGGTGATAGGACACAGAGGGTAAGGTGACGGATGCTTTTCTGAATGGAAGTCTGTGACCAGTAGTGTACCACAGGGAGTGGTGCAGGGACCTTTGCTATTTATGATGTATATTAACAAACTGGATCTGACCACAAGAAATTGAAGAGAATTGTGGATGCAGCCCAGACCATCACACAAACCAACCTCCCTTCCTTCCATGTTCTCCATCTACACTTCACGCTGCCTCTGTAAGGCCACTAGCATAATGGAGGACGAGTCTCACCCCAGTCACTCCCTCTTCTCCCCTCTTCCATCAGGCAAGAGGTACAGAAGTGTGAAAACGCACACCTTCAGATTCAGGGACAGTTTCTTCCCAGTTGTTATCAGTCAACTGAATTGTCCTATCACCAACTAGAGACCGGTCTTGAGCTACTATCTACCTCATTGCAGACCGTCAGACTATCTTTAATTGGACTTTACTGGACTTTATCTTGCACTAAACATTATTCCCTTTATCCTAAGGTACCTTGGTACATGTGACACGAAACTAAAATAAGCTAAAACTGAATGTAGAAGATGTGTTTAAGTTTGCAGTTGATGCAAAAATGAGTGAGGAAACTTTTCTCAGACAATTGTCTACGCAGTCGATAGGTGGGATGGGAAGTTGGGCAGACCATTCGCAGATAGGATTCAATCCTGACTAGTGCGAGGTGCTGCCTTTAGGGAAGTCGAATAGGGTTACGACATATATGTAAATGATACGGTGAAAAGGAATGTTGACAAACAACGGGATTTTAGGATTCAAGTCCTTAGTTCCCTGAAAGTGGCAACACGGGTGAACAGGACGATAGAGATGTGATACAAAGTGCTGGCGTGACTCAGCGGGTTAGATGGCATCTCTGGAGAAAAAGAATAGATGACGTTTGAGGTCGGAACCCTTCCTCAGACTGAAATATAGAGAAGGCCAGAACAAATTCAGGACAGTCAACAGATGACCTCAGGAAGGGTGAAGTCCATAATTGTAAAACTGGTCATAGAGCCAGAGAGCAGTAAGAATCACAGAGGGGGAGCAGTGGGAGAGGGTTTTGCAGAACCCCCATCGGTGATAGAACTTCTTCAAAGTCGGCATACCTTATGGAGCTTTTGCAGTGGAGCAGACAATATGTGGGAAGGATCTGCAGATGCCGGTTTATACCAAAGTTGGCCACAAAATTGTGGATTTACTCAGCGGGTTAGGGAGTATATCTGGAGAGAAATAGGCGATGTTTTGGGACAAAATGTATAGGAAAGAACTGCAGATGCTGGTTTATAACAAAGCCATACACTGATTTTTGCCAATTTTTTTTTCAATCTGTGGAATTCTCTGCCTCAGAAGGCAGTGGAGGCCAATTCTCTGGATGCTTTCAAGAGAGAGCTAGATAGAGCTCTTAAAAATAGCGGAGTCAGGGGGTATGGGGAGAAGGCAGGAACGGGGTACTGATTGTGAATGGTCAGCCATGATCACATTGAATGGCGGTGCTGGCTTGAAGGGCCGAATGGCCTACTCCTGCACCTATTGTCTATTGTCTAACTTTTTAACCAATCTTTAATCAGTTTGTTTGAGTCATCTTCACAATGGAGGGAGATCCATAAATTCCTCTGTTAATACCCCACCAATTGCTCCTTTAACCAGTTCCTCACCATTCACAGCCTCAAGTGTGCCCTAAATTAGTTCTTGAAGTATTTGTTCCATTTTCCTCAATCATCTAATAATTCTTTCCTTCCATGTCACAGTGTTGAATTGAAGCCCCTTATAGCTCAGACTGGGTATTGAACTTATGACCCTGTGTGCTGGGTATGATCAAGTATTCATTCCAAAGTATTTGGTGGAGGATGGTGAAGTCTTTATCCAATTACACAGATCCTGATGTAAAGTGGGTAAAGTTCTCTGGGAGCCACAGTCCTTACTGGAAGCGGACATATGTTGGTCACAGTCCAGTTGGCAGGGAACCAGTGTCTACAATTTACATTGTCTGAGGGAACCTGAATTCATTTTTCCTGAGTTGGATCCCATTAATTTTTATGAGACAAGCTCATTATCGAGAACCATATGCAGATTTCCCCTCGCAAAACAATCACCGCTGCATGCAAAACTATGTTTAGCCGGATTGGCAACGCTCCCTATGATCCCACTATCACGCAAGAACATACTGTCAGATTCTAAGGAGCTGAAGGCATGTCAGTAGATGTAGTTTAACAACAAAGAACTGCAGATGCTGGTTAATACACCAAAGGTCATCAAGTGCTGGAGTAACGCAGCAGGTCAGGCGGCATCTCTGGAGAACATCGATGGGTGAAGTATCTAGTCAAGACCTTTCTTCTACCCTTACAGAGTACTATGTTTACATATCTGTTGTGCTGCTGCAAGAAAGGATTTCCTTGCTCTGTTTCAGGACATAAGTTCATAAATTGTAGGAGCAGAATTAGGTCATTTGGCCCATCTGCCATTCAATCATCTTTCCCTCTCAACCCCATTTTCCTGTCTTATCCCTTAAACCCCTGACACCTGTACTAATCAATAATCTATCAGTCTCCACCTTAAAAATATCCATTGACGACCTCCACAGCTTTCTGTGGCAATGAATTCATTAGATTCACCACCATCTCCTCATCTTCTTTCTAAAGGTATGTCCTTTATTCTGAGACTATGGCTTCTGGTCCTAGACTCTCTCACTAGTGGAAACATCCTCTCCGCATCCACTCTGTCTAGGCTTTTCACTGTTCACTATTGACACATGACAATAATATACTCCACTTGACTCGACTTTTCCAGAGATGCTGCCTGATCTCAAGCACTTTGTATTCTCTTCAGTAGATATAGTTAGTCAACAATAAAATCTCAGCTAAAGCTAAAGAAAGAATGACTTCAGAATGACAAATCCTTCTTCAGAGACAAGTTATATGTTTTTATGCAATTCCCTTCATAACTTGGAAACGTAATTTCCAATTTTCACAAGGTTTAGGTTGAAGTTTATTATTTTCACATGTATTGAGGTACAGTGAAAACCTTTGTTTTGCATGCTATCCACACAGATGAGATTAGATATTTTGTACCTTCTGAGGATGGGAGCAGGGAGAAGAAGGAATGACTGGGTGGGACAATCTTTGATTGTATTGGCTGCTTTTCTGAAACAATAGACAATAGGTGCAGGAGGAGGTCATTCGGCCCTTCGAGCCAGCACCGCCATTCAATGTGATCATGGCTGATCATTCTCAATCAGTACCCCGTTCCTGCCTTCTCCCCATACCCCCTGACTCCGCTATCCTTAAGAGCTCTATCCAGCTCTCTCTTGAATGCATTCAGAGAATTGGCCTCCACTGAGGCAGAGAATTCCACAGATTCACAACTCTCTGACTGAAAAAGTTTTTCCTCATCTCAGTTCTAAATGGCCTACTCCTTATTCTTAAACTGTGGCCCCTTGATCTGGACTCCCCCAACATTGGGAACATATTTCCTGCCTCTAACGCCGTGGTGTGGATGGAATCAATGTGGGGAGTCTGGTCTGTGTGATCACTGAAAGATAATCTTGTTTTGGTGTTGATTATCAAGCATTGGCCCTGGACCTCATTCAGTAACGTGGTGGAATAGTAAATGCTGGAAACACTCAGTAGACCATGCAGCATCTGTGGAGAGAGAAACAGTTAACAATTCAGGAGACGCAAGTGATTACAGATGCTGGAATCTGGAGCAACAAACAATCTGTTTAGTTTCATTTAGTTTACTTTACTTTACTTTACTTATGCAGAATCGACACAGGGCCTTCGACCCTCCGAGTCCATTCCAACTATCGATCACCCGTTCTCTGCTGGAGGAACTCAGCGGTTCGATCTGTTGGGGAGGGTAGAGAAATTGCCAACATTTTGGATTAAAACCCTCGTCAAGATTGAGAGTGGGGTGGGAAGCGGTGAGGCAGGGGCCAGTAGGTGGATCAAGGAAGAGCACAGGATGATGGACAGATAAAACTGGACAGGATAGGGGGAGTGGGGAGTTAGGAGATAGAGGCAGGTGGGATGATAGGTGGAGGGTGACTAAAATGAACATTTCAGTTCTTGGAATCTTCGTCAGAACTGGGAAAGAGAAAAAAAAGCTAGATTTCTAGTAGAGAGAACATGGGATAGAACAAAAGGATAGGGTGAGTCCAAATGGGTTAACGAGGGCAGTTACTAGCACATTACATGTCTTTGTCTGAGGCGTGTGTTGTAAAGGTGAGGCTGTGGGGTACGCCTAGGATACTAGTCCATGCAAGTAGAATAAGAAACAGCTGCGCCAATATAATGACAGGAAGACTTGGCCAGTTTGAATACAGACAGACAAAGAGAGAGAGAGAGATGCCGGAAGTAAAGAATTGAGATCGACTTCTGACAGCTGCAGTGAACTCCTTCAGCCCACCAAGTCGTGCCGAGCATCATCCACCCAATTAGACCAATCTTGCATAAATCTCATTCTCCTGATAGTCCATCACATCCCTCAGATTCAACCTGTCACCTACATATGAGGATTAATTTTCAATGGCCAATTGATCTACCAACCCACACATCTTGTTTTATTCCTCAACTTTGCTTTGGACCTCATTGCAACAGTGCAGGTGGCCACAGTTTTGGAGAAATTTATGTTACCAATTTTGATAAGGATATGGATGGCAAGATTAATTTTCGTATTGTAGGGACATATGGATTGGCCAGGTAGTCTAGAACCCTCGGATTGGTTTACGGTCACGGGGTGAGGGAGCGCGAGGTATTTAAATGCCTGGCGCCAAACTGGAGTTAGAGATTAGATTAGTGAGCGAAGTTAGTGTTAGTCCAAGAGTAAGTGCGTTGCGTTTGTCATGGGTTTTACCAACAATAAAGTATTTGAATAATACCGCTCGTTTGGACTCACTACATTGGTGACCTCGAACGTAAGAAGCAAGCAGCAGCATGTCGCAGGCGGGAGCGAGCGCGGGTGAGATTCATCTACCGCCGTTCTGGGCCCATCAGCCGCACCTGTGGTTTGTGCAGGCAGAATCGCAGTTCCATCTTAAAAGGGTGGAGGAAGACCAGGAGAAGTACCACCACCTGGTGAGCTGTCTGCAGGCGGAGGTGGCTGCGCGGGTCAGTCGATACCTGACCAGTCCACCCCAAACGGAGCAGTACGTGGGGCTCAAGAGGCTCCTGCTGCGGACCTTCGGCTGGGCCCAGAACCAGCGGGCTCTGAGGCTCCTCCATTTGCCAGACCTGGGGCAGCGGCTGCCGTCGGACTTGATGTCCGAGATGCTGACCTTGGTGGGCGACCATCAGCCATGCATGATATTCGAAGCGGCATTTCGGGAGAAGCTACCTGGGGACGTCAGGTTGGTGTTGGCGGACGTCCCTTTTGAAGATCCGGTAGCGTTCGCCGAGAAGGCCGACACGCTCGTTAGGGAGCGCAACACCCGAGACGGCTCCGTTAACTGGGTCTCGAGGCCCAGCGGCAGTCGGGGGTGCGGCCGGGAGAGCGAAACATCGGCCGCTATTTCGCAGTCGGCCCGCCAAGAGTGGGCGGCGGCGCCTGTTTATTGGCAGCGGGCTCGAACAACAGAGCCGGATAGGCGTGGCTGGTGCTCTTTCCATCGGTGGTGGGGCAGTGAGGCACGAAGCTGTAGATCCCCGTGTTCGTTTCCGGGAAATGCCTGGGCCGATCGACTGTAGAGGCAGTCTCGATTGGCCGTAACTACCGCCTCTACGCTACAGATCAGAGTACCGGGATCGTCTTTCTAGTGGATACGGGAGCGGTCGTGAGTATTGTGCCCCCCTATGACTGCGAAGTTCGAGTGGGGGGGAAGGGCCCGCCCCTCATTGCAGTGAATGGTAGCACCATCCGTACTTATGGTAAAGGACTATGTCCCTGTCCTTCGAGTCCAGGACTTACCGTTGGGAATTCATCGTTGCGGATGTGGGCCAGGCCATATTGGGTGCAGATTTCCTATGGGCGTTTTCTTTGGTCGCAGACGTCCGCGGGAGGGGCCTGCAACCCTCGGCTGATGTACGGCCCCGGGGTACTGGCCCAGAGGCTTCTACAAGCGCCGCCCCACCCAGCCCAGTAATCCAGGCCATTACCACGGCTCCCGCCGGTTTTTGCCCGGGCCATTACCGCCGGTTTTTGCCCGGGCACGGCGCCTCCCACCCGACAAGCTGGCCAGGGCGCGAGAGGAGTTCCTAAACTTGGAGAGGCTGGGAATTATTCGGCCTTCGAGTAGTCCGTGGGCCTCCCCCTTGCACATGGTTTCCAAAGCGTCTGGGGGTTGGAGACCATGTTGTGACTTCCGTCGACTCAACGCGGCAACACGGCCGGACCGCTACCCGATTCCACACATTCAGGACTTCTCAGCTAGCCTGGAGGGGGCTACAATATTTTCAAAAATTGATTTGGTGCGGGGATACCATCAGATCCCGGTCCACCCGCCGGACATTCCAAAAACGGCGACCATTACTCCGTTCGGGTTGTTTGAGTGGTTGCATATGCCTTTCGGCCTTAAAAATGCAGCTCAGGCATTCCAGCGTCTGATGGACCGGGTGGGTCGAGGGTTGCCGTTTGTGTTTATTTACCTTGATGATATTTTGATTGCCAGCCGTTCGGTCCAGGAGCACTTGGTCCACCTCCGCACGGTGTTCCAGAGGCTGCAAGACCATGGCCTGATTCTCCATCCGGACAAATGCCAATTCGGCCTGTCAGCGGTGGATTTTTTGGGTCACCGGGTTACTCCGGCCGGTGCCACTCCTTTGCCAGCTAAAGTGGACGCGGTCCGCTCTTTCCCTCGCCCGACTACCATCAAGGGCTTGCAGGAATTCGTGGGCATGGTGAACTTCTATCATCGGTTCGTGCCTGCAGCAGCTCGGGTCATGCGCCCCCTTTTTCAATGTCTCGCGGGTAACCCCGCTGAGTTGGTATGGTCCATAGCTGCAGAGACGGCTTTTGTTGCAGTCAAACAGGCCCTCGCCAACGCCACCATGCTGGTGCACCCGCGCTCCTCCGCCCCCACGGCTCTGACGGTGGATGCCTCAGACGTGGCGGTGGGTGGGGTTTTGGAGCAGCAGGTCGACGGTAATTGGCAGCCCCTGGCGTTTTTCAGCAGGCAGCTCTCTCGAGCGGAGCTCAAGGACAGTGCGTTTGATAGGGAGCTCCTGGCCCTTTATTTAGCAGTCCGCCACTTCCGTTATTTTTTGGAAGGCCGTTCTTTCGTGGCCTACACGGATCACAAACCTCTGACATTCGCTTTTGCTAAGGTTTCTGATCCGTGGTCGGCTCGCCTGCAGCGGCACCTAACCCTGATTTCGGAGTTTACGACCGATGTCTGTCATATTGCGGGTAGGCTGAATGCCGTTGCTGATGCCCTGTCCCGGCAGGCCATTCCCTCCGTAGCCGTGGTGGGTAAACAGGTGGATTTCCAGGAGCTAGCGGAGGCTCAGCGCCTGGAAGGGACTGCCGCGGTGTACGCCTCCACAGCCTCGGGACTGCGTTTGGAGCAGGTGGCGTGTGGCCCCACAGGTACTAAGTTGTGGTGTGACGTTTCCCTCCCACGCCCTCGCCCGGTGGTACCTGCCGCTCTGCGGCGTAAGGTTTTTGAGGCCATTCATGGCCTGGCACATCCGTCCATCAGGGCGACTTCAGCCATGGTGGCTGACCGGTTTGTCTGGCATGGCCTGCGAAAGCAGGTGGCAGCCTAGGCACGCGCCTGCATTCCGTGCCAGACCTCCAAAGTTCATCGCCATGTCCAGCCCCCATACCAGAGATTCGAGGTTCCCCCCGTCCGTTTTTTCCACATCCATGTGGATTTGGTGGGTCCATTGCCCTATTCTAGGGGTTATACTCATCTACTGACGGTGGTTGATCGGTTCACTCGTTGGCCGGAGGCGCTCCCGTTGTCGGACACCTCGGCGGCCTCCTGTGCACGGGCCCTGGCGTTGCATTGGGTGGCCCGTTTCGGTGTCCCGGCTATTATCACCACAGATCGGGGAGCCCAGTTCACCTCGTCCCTCTGGGCCGCGCTGGCACAGCTGTATGGTTCTCGCTTACAGCAGACCACCGCCTATCATCCCCAAGCCAACGGGATGGTTGAGCGCTTCCATCGGCAGCTGAAGGCGTCCCTCTGTGCTCGCCTGACCGGCTACGATTGGGCTGACCAGCTGCCTTGGGTCCTCCTCGGCATTCGTACGGCCCCGCGGGCTGAGCTGGGCACATCTTCGGCCGAGCTCGTCTACGGTTCGCCCCTGCGGGTGCCGGGTGACATTCTCCCTTCCACTCCCGCCTTGCCGCCATCCGTCACGTCAGTCTTGAGCTCCCTCCGGACACAGGTGGGTTCTCTGGCTCCAGTCCCGACCTCCAGTCACGGAAGCACAGCAGTTCACGTTCCGTCGGACTTGCGGGGCTGTGATTTCGTGTTTCTTCGGAAAGATTGCCACCGCCCCCCTCTTCAGCCGGTTTACCAGGGCCCGTTCCAGGTGCTCAAAAGAGGGACTGTCATCTTCACCTTGCAGGTAGGAAATCGCCAGGAGCTTGTTTCAGTGTCCCGTCTCAAGCCGGCCCATTTGGACCAGGACCTCCCCGTGTCGGTGGCTCAGCCGCCGCGCCGGGGCCGGCCTGTGGCCGCTCGACTGGTCCCGCCAGCGGCGCCCTGTTTACCACCTCTCGGGCCTCCGCCGCCTATGGTTGGGCCCGGGCCGCCGTTGCCGATCAAGTGCCCCCCGTCACCTACACCCTCCGCTCCAGTGGACCCCCCATCGCCTCCAGCGGCGGCGTCCACCCCGCCTCCTGTCACGCTGGGGGTATCGGTTTTCCCCCTCCATACACGTTCTGGGCGGGAGGTTCGGGCGCCCGTGAGGTATGGTTTCGAGGGTTCTGGGGGGGGTCATGTAGGGACATATGGATTGGCCAGGTAGTCTAGAACCCTCGGATTGGTTTACGGTCACGGGGTGAGGGAGCGCGAGGTATTTAAATGCCTGGCGCCAAACTGGAGTTTGAGATTAGATTAGTGAGCGAAGTTAGTGTTAGTCCAAGAGTAAGTGCGTTGCGTTTGTCACGGGTTTTACCGACAATAAAGTATTTGAATAATACCGCTCGTTTGGACTCACTACAGTATAACCCAAACATTAGTGGGATAGTGGACAATGGAGACGGTCGCCTAAAGTTACAGCGGGATCTAAATCAACTGGGAACTTGGACAAAGGAATGGTAGATAACATGAGGTTTACTTGATGGAAATACGAACATTTTGCATGAATTGTTGCTCAAAACACAAAGTGCTGGAGAAACCTAGCGGGTCAGGCAGCATCTGTGGAGGGAATGGACAGGCAATGTTTCAGTTCGACCCTTCAGACTGATACAGTAGTGGGAATAGCAGGAAAAAAAGAGGTGGGGGGTGTGACAAGATCTGGCAGGTTATGGTGGTTGCAGATGAGAGGGTTGTGATTAGTGGAGTGACAAAGGCTAGAGGTGAAAAGGAGACAAACGGTGTCAGACAAGGTAAGAAAAGGAAGAGTAAAATGCAAAGCCAGAGGGAGGGATATGGGTGGAACAGGACAGATAGGAGGGTATAGAGAGTGGATGGAGATGGGAAGAGGGGGAGATAAGTGAATGGAGGAGGGGAAAGGAGCAGGCTGACCAGACTTGGACAGACCAGAAATTGATGGGTTAATATGCCCACCATCGTCCAACCTGTCAGGAGCATGAAGGATGACCAATGGCTCAGAGAGAGCTGAATGCACGGTGAGGGTTATGCACGATGGGAGCACAGATCCCATTTCCTACTGCCTCGGCGCAGAGTGAACCCACCAGAGACAACCTGTAGCTGGCTGGAAAACTGAAACTCCGATTCCAGCTGAGAGTGGGCCAGCAACCACGAGACAATGAGGCCACCGTCTTGCTGCTGCTCCACCATAGTGTTCAGGCTGCTAAAGTAAAACTGCATATCCTTGCTAGAAAAACCCACCCTTCATGTTACATGGTGATGCTTCCACCCGATGACACTGTTGAACAAAGAGGTGTGTCAAAGGCTTAGCTGGCACTGAGAGGTCCAGCCTTAATACTGACGCATTAACATGGAGGTTGGAAAAAGCTTTGGCCACTAGAGAAATTGCAAGTAATTTATTTTGACTTGGGTCCAATCTAGACACTACAACTAATGTTCTGGACAGCCCACAAGCAAAACATTGAACCTGCGAGCTCGGGTCCACCCTAGAGGGGCAATGCAAGTGCAGGGAATCTAAGGCCAGGCTCACTGGAAGAGACAGTAAATGTTTGTTCTGGCTTCCCAGATTTAGAATTGCATTTAGAAAGAAAATTAGAGTATTCCAAAAAACATATCTTTAAAATATTGTACATTCTTGAAAGGAAACTGAGCAGCCATCTGATGTTCACCCAGAGATTTAGCTCACAAAAGAATTACAGAAGCACAGCAAAGAGGCCATTGTGTCCATCAAACCCATGCTGGCCCTGTGCAAGCCGTTGAGAAATTGTTCCCTCAAATCTCACCTAACAGTTCTTTGGTATTCTGCTCTTTCTGGGCCAATAATGGTTGAATTTGCCTCCACTTCCCTCTCCTCCAGCCGTGCGTTCCTCATTCCACCACTTTGCTGCAGAGAAAGCTTTACCTCGGTTTGCCTGAGGTGCTTTTGACAATCTGCTTCACTCTGGGTCCCGGAGTTTTGACCACTCTCGTTCCCCACCTGGTTCCATCTGCCCACCTGTCCCCTGTCTTACTCTCCCCCTCCACTCTCCCCCTCCACCCTCCCCCCCCCTCCTCTCCACGCCACTATCCTGGCTGTATCCCCTGCACACTGTCAGTCCTGATGCAGGGCCTCATTGCACACCACTGATAATTTATTCCCCCCCACAGATGCTGCTCGACCCACTGAGTTCTTCCAATAGCTTGTTTGTTGCTTCTCTCTCTTTCACATCTGTCTCCACCCTTCCAAATTTTAAATCCCTCTATCAGATCCTCTTGTAGCATCCTCTACAGTCACAGATTCACCAGTCCCTCATCCCCAGAATTGTTTCTGTACCTTCTCACATCACTCCTACAGTCCGGCACCTGGGACTGGGCCCGGCACTCCAGCTGTGGATGAACCAGTGGTTCACAAAGCTTCATCAATATCAAAGAAACCACAAATTGGTGGAGTAACTCAGTGGGTCAGACATCTTCTCAGAAGAACATGCATAGGTGACGTTTTGGGTCAGGACCTTCTTTAGACTCATTGTCACAAGCAGTCTGAAGAAGGGTCCCAACCGGAAACGTCACCTATCCATGATCTCCAGAGATGCCGCATGACCTGCTGATCTACTCCAGCACTCTGTGTCTTCCTTTGTAAACAAGCATCTGCAGTTCCTTGTTTCTTCATCAATATTACTCTGTGATCTAAGACAATCGTCTTCATGGTCAATAATGCCTCCAATAATGCCTCCAATCAAGAACCAGAGGGAATAGGTTTAAGATGAGAGGCGGAAGATTTAATAGGAATCTGAGGATAACATTTTCACACAGAGGGAGGTGGACATATGGAACAAGCTGCCAAAGGGATTAGATGAGGCAGGTACTATAATAACATTTTAAAGACGTTTGGCCAGGTACATGGATAGGAAAGGTTTAGATGGATAAGGGCCAAACACGGGCAAATGGTCTATCATAGATATGGCATCTTGGTCGGCATAATACCTTCAATTCGTGTGTCATCTGCAAATGTAGCAATCATACTTCCTCCTATCACATCCAAATCATTCATGTATTTAACAAACAGTGGCAGTACCAGCACTAATCACAGTGGTACACCACTGGTCACAGACTTCCAATTACAAAAAGAACACTCCATCAACACCCATGTCTGGCATTACCAAGCCAACGTTGGATCAATTTGACAATGTATTCTGGATCCTATGGGCATAAACTTTCAGCACCAATCTCCCACGTAGGACCTTATCAAAGGCCTAACATTTACTTCATTGACTCTACAATTTCCTTCTTTGCTTCCCTCAACAATCTAGGGCCAGGTGATTTATCCAGCTTGCTTTTCTAGTACCTTCTCTTAACCAATTTATATCTCATAAAGTCATAGTCATGCAGCACGCCAATATGCCCTTTGGCCCACCTCCTCTATGCCGACCAAGATGCCACACCTAAGATAGATCCATTTGCCCGTGTTTGGTCCATATCCATCTAAACTTTACCTATCCATGTACCTGGCCAAATGTCTTTAAAATGTTGTTATAGTACCTGCCTCATCTAATTCCTTTGGCAGCTTATTCCATATGTTCACCTCCCTCTGTATGAAATGGTAATCCCTCAGATTCCTATTAAATCTTCCGCCTTTCACCTTAAACCTATTTCCCCTGGTTCTTGATTTCTACTGATCTGGGTAAAAGAGTCTGTGCATTCACCCTATATATTCCCCTCATGATTTTATACACCTTTCTGCAGTATGTTCACCCCTCAGCCTCCTGGGCTCCAAGGAATAAAGTCCCAGCCTGCCCAATTTATCCCTATAGATCAGCCCGTGAGTCCCGGCAACATCCTCATAAATCTCCGCGCCCTTTCCAGCTAATAATGGCATCTTTCCTATAGCAGGGTGAATTGAACACAATATTCTAAGTGCAGCCTCACCAACGTCTTGTACAAGTGCAACATACAACCTTTGTGCTCTGGCTTTGTCTGAGCCTGAGGTATATTCAAACGTTTGCCCACCCTTCCTTCCTGCTGAGTTATTTCCCCTATAATCGTAGCTTTGTCCTCTAAAGAGTTTCTCTGTGCCACACTTCTCAGTCCAAAGGTGTAGGAAACGATTTTGCCCATGTCTCGAGAAATAGAGGGAGTAACTTGAAAGTCCTCTGGTTTTGTTTACATCATTCTTCTGCCTCCCTGTTTTTTGAATCGCAGTTATACGATACGATACAATAGAAGTTTATTTATCCCAGGAGGGAAATTGATCTGCCAACAGTAATAAAAACACAAAAACACCAAATACATGAAACATGAAATGTTTTGAGCTGGGTGTAAGAAAAGAAAAGGCCTGTTTAACTGTGAATGGAAAGAAAACACAACAGCCAGAGCGAGCTGAGAGATGTGTTTGAAGGTTGCGTTAGCTGAAGGCTCCTTGTGGCGTTCACTCAATGTTCACTTCCAATGTACACAAGTGACTTCCCATCTCCACTGATTAGCTTAGATTCTTCATCCAGTCATAACACCAATGTTCAACCGGTCTCCAAGTTCAACACTCCACCATGTTATTTGTGCTTCACAGCCCTCTCAGGGCAGTGCCAATCCACCGACTGATCTCTCTCTCTCTCTCTTTTTGTTGGCTGTGGTTTTTCTCTCCACTTCTCCTGACGCAGGTTGGGGTGTGGTTCTACCAGCTCTCTCTGACATTGTCTGACTGATGTGTCCCCTGGTGTGAGAAGGTGTTCCTGTACTATATCTCCATCTTCATCCGACACACACACACGCACATAACACATCAGCAAACAGAGACACATCAGCAAACAGAGACAGGTGCATACACATCAGCAGAGACACATGGGTACACATCAGCAAATGCAGACACACGCGTGTACATCAGCAAACGCAGATAGACATGTACACATCAACAAACACATACACACGCGTACACATCAGCAAGCTGACACATGCGTGCATATCAGCAAATGCAGACACACGCATACACATTAGCAAACGTAGATACATGCGTACACATCAGCAAACACAAACACTCGCATACACATCATCAAGCAGACACATGCATGCACATCAGCAAACACAGACACATGTACACATCAGCAAACGTAGACATGCATACACATCAACAAACGCAGACACGTGTACACATCAAACACAGTCACATGTACAGATCAACAAACACAGACATGTGTACACATCAACAAACGCAGATACACACGTACACATCAACACATGCATACACATCAGCAGACACGCGTACACATCAGCAAACATGCATACACATCAGCAAATGCAGACACTCACATACACATCAACAAATGCAGATACTCGCGTGCACATCAGCAAACAGATCCACACATGCACATATACTGAGGTGCAGAGGATTGCACTTTCACTTCAGTTCAATGTCCAGTGGTTTAACAGCAAGATCTAGGTGGACACTGCAGTGATTCAATAATGCTTTATTGTCGCATTTACCTAGGTACAGTGAAATGCTTTGTTTTGCATACAATCCATAAAAATCATGTAGCAGACCACACCTCGGCAGCACACAAGTGTCGCCATGTTTTGGCACCGACAAAGTTACTTAGAGGCACTACCATTCTCCAGATGAGCACATGTTTTTCAAGGAAGATGTAAAAGTTCTTTGGGCATTCGTATGCCACTGATCTTGCAATCAACATGATCAACACAAACATATTACCAATATCACATTGCTTTAGCCCAACTCATCCATGCCAACCAAGATGCCCCTCTAAGCTAGTCCCATTTGGCCCATACCCCTCTAATATTTGTTGTATACCAATTGGCTGCCATGTTTCAAGCATTCCAAAATTGACAAACACCTCAAAGATACAAGAATCACAAATCAAACTGAAGGTGCTGCAAATCTGAAACAAAACAAAAATGCTGGAAACACTCAGCAGATCAGGCAGCCTCTGTGGAAAGAGAAACAGTCAATGTTTCGGGTCAAAAACCCTAGGATCAGAACTGAGTATTGGAAAACCACCATTGAGGTAACATGCAGTCAATGAGAGGGCGTAACTTGAAACTTTGACCGTTTCGCTCTCCACAGATGCTGCCTACCCTACTGTGTGTTTCCAGTATGCTCTCTTTTGTTTCGTTGGATGTGCAAGCCTTGGGATTTCCAGTGGTTGCAGATGCACTGTTGAGGTACCGTCTGTCCTTGTCCCCCATATTCACACCGGCAGTATAGCCAGAGATGCTGCCACACGGCTGAAGCAAAATCAGTTCGATCCTGACCTTGGGTGCTGTCTGTATGGAATTTGCATGTTCTCCCTGTGTTCACGTGCGTTTCCTCCAAGTTCAGTGCTATGAACTATTAATTCCCCACTGTAGATTGCCCCGAGTGTGGAGATGGGAGGATCTGGATGAAGCTGATGAACATGTGACATGGAATAGATTACGGGGAAATATGTGGAGAATAGGATTGTTCCATGAAATAGCATTGGTCTGATGGGGTGAATGACCTCCTCATATTATCACAAGGAAATATGACAGTCAAAGAGATGCATGATTACATCCTTACTGCAATAAACAGTAAACCATCTGGGAACTCTTCACAGTGTCTGCAAGGTCTCAATATAATTTGAGTGGCTGCAAATGAGATAGCACCAAAGCATTGACATTTTAACATGATCCGCAACCATTTCTACAAATTTACTTTATATCAGCTGAAATTAGGTAGGGCAGAAATATGGATGGCTGAAGAGCTGGTACAGGGGGCAAGCGTTCAGGTTCTTGAACCATGGGATGTCTTCTGTGGCTGAGGTCACTTGTACAAGTGAGACGGGTTGCACCCAAACTGAAAGAGGGCCAATATCATGGTGGGCAGGTTTGCTGGAGCTACTTGGAAGGGTTTAAACTAGTCTGGCAGGGATGAGAGGTGGGGGTGGGGGGTGAAGTGGTGGGTGTAAGGGGTGGTGGAAAAGACCCAGAGCAGTAATGAGGCAGAAGAGAAAGTTGAGGCAATAGAGAAGATCAAGATTTCAATAGACAAGACAACCCAGAGCACAGGAGGGAAGCCTGGTGAGATCCAACGGCCAAAGCTGATTAACTCATGGAGAGGTACATGGGACTGCGACGTTGCAGCTATTATGTGGCTGAGGGAGAGATAGAATTGACAGCTCTATATTCAGGAGATAGAGGTTGAGATAAGAGACGAAGGTGAGCTGTTTTTTTTTTATTTGGAAGGGTGTCAAGGATCGCTCTCCTTGAAATGGGGCAAAACTGAACCTCCTCATGTAATAAAAATGGCGCTGGGCAGGTGACGGGAGTGTTTTGGAGGTGGGGACACTTTGGGACCAGTGACCATAATTCTAGTAGTTTTTAAATAGTTACGGAAGACGATAAGGTGGAGGTTGGGGGGGGGGGGCAACTAAATGGCCTCTGATCAGGGAAGATGTGAATGGACCTCATGTGTAGGAAAGAACTGTAGAAGATGGACAAAATGCTGAAGTAACTCAGCGGGACAGGCAGCATCTCTGGAGAGAAGAAATGGGTGACGTGTCAAGTCGAGACCCTTCTTCAGACCTCATGATGGGCTGCTGCAGAGGAGAGAGCATTCAGGTGTGGTTCAAGAATCAAGAGAGTCAACAATGTTTGATTGTCACATGTACCAATAAAGGAACAATGAAATTCTTACTTATATAGATGGGTATTTGATATGGTGGGCTCATGGTATCTTACCCACCTCAGTCAAATCTACCCTCAGTGTTAGACAATAGACAATAGGTGCAGGAGTAGGCCATTCGGCCATTCGGCCATGGCTGATCATTCTCAATCAGTATCCCGTTCCTGCCTTCTCCCCATACCCCCTGACTCCCCTATCCTTAAGAGCTTTGTTATCCTTATGTACTTTGATCCAAGGAAAATAACCCTACCTGGACCTTCTCTCCATAACTACAACCCCACCTGGACCCTCTCTCTCCATACTACAACCCTGCTGCATCTACAACAATACTGCTGGAAGTAAGAATTTCATGGTTCTGTTTTCGGTACTTATAAAAATTAAAACTTTTGACTTGGCTCTATACTAATCCCATTGACCAGCACTAGGTATTGATTCATTAGCCCACAGTCTTAGAGATTTTGATATCTTAGATTTCGATTTTGATAACTGTTGTGAGACTCTACCTCCACCCTCTCAGGCAATGCATTCCACATTCCAACTACATTCGGGGTGAAAATAATTATTTACAAGATCCCCTGTAAACCTGTGTAGGAATGACCTGTAAATGCTGGTTTATACCAAAGATAGACATGAAATGCTGGAGTAACTCAGCGGGTCAGGCAGCATCTCTGGAGAAAAGGAATAGGTTACAGTTTACAGTGCATTCAGAAAATATTCAGAACCCCTTCACTTTTTCCACATTTTGTTACGTTAGTCTTATTTTAAAATAGATTAAATTCTTTTTTTTTAATCATTAATCTACACACAATACCTCAGAATGAAGAAATGAAACAGGTGTTTAGAAATTTTTGTAAAGTAATTAAAAAGAAATAACTGAAATATCACATTTGCTTAAGTATTCAGACCCTTTGCTATGACACTCAAAATTGAGCTTGGGTTCATCCTGTTTCCATTGATTATCCTTGAGATGTTTCTACAACTTGACTGGAGTCTACCAGTGATAAATTAAATTGATTGGACATGATTTGGAAAGGCACACACCTGTCTATATAAGTCCCACAGTTTACAGTGCATGTCAGAGCAAAAACCAAGCCATGAAGATGAAGGAATTGGCCGTAGACCTCCAAGACAGGATTGTGTCGAGACACAGATCTGGGCACGGTAGCGCAGCGGTAGAGTTGCTGCTTTACAGCGAATGCAGCGCCGGAGACACAGGTTCGATCCTGACTACGGGTGCTGCACTGTAAGGAGTTTGTACGTTCTCCCCGTGACCTGCGTGGGTTTTCTCCGAGATCTTCGGTTTCCTCCCACACTCCAAAGACGTACAGGTATGTAGGTTAATTGGCTGGGTAAATGTAAAAATTGTCCCTAGTGGGTGTAGGATAGTGTTAATGTACGGGGATCACTGGGCGGCACGGACTTGGAGGGCCGAAAAGGCCTGTTTCCGGCTGTAGATATATGATATGATATGATATGATAAAACAATTTCTGTTTGAAATTGACCAGCATTGCAGGTTACGAAGAGCACAGTGGCCTCCGTCATTCTTAAATGGAAGAACTTTGGAACTACCTGGACTCTTCATAGAGCTGGACGCCCGGCCAAACTGAGCAATTGGGGGAGAAGGGCCTTGGTCAGGGAAATGACCAAGAACCCGATGGTCACTCTGACAGAGCTCCAGAGTTCCTCGGTGAAGATGGGAGAACCTTCCAAAAGGACAACAATATCTGCAGCACTCCACCAATCAGGCCTGTATGGTAGAGTGGCCAGACGGAAGCCACTCCTCAGTAAAACGCACATGACAGCCCGCTTGGAGTTTGTCAAAAGCACCTAAAGGACTCAGACCATGAGAAACAAGATTCTCTGGTCTGATGAAAGCAAGATTGAACTCTTTGGCCTGAATGCTAAGCGACATGTCTGGAGGAAACTAGGCACCTCTCGTCACCTGGCCAATACCATACCTACAGTGAAGCATGGTGGTGGAAGCATCATGCTGTGGGGATGTTTTTCAGCGGCAGGAGCTGGGAGACTAGTCGGGATCGAGGGAAAGATGAACGGAGCAATGTACAGAGAGATCCTTGATGAAAACCTGCTCCAGAGTTTTCTGAACCTTAGACTGGGGCGGAGGTTCACCTTCCAACAGGACAATGACCCATAACACACAGCCAAGACAATGCAGGTGTGGCTTCATGACAAGTCTGTGAATGTCAGCCCGGACTTGAACCCGATTGAACATCTCTGGAGGGACCTGAAAATAGCTTTACATCGACGCTCCACACCGAACCTGACAGAGCTTGAGAGGATCTGCAGAGAAGAATGGGAGAAATTACCCAAATACTGGTGTGGCAAGCTTGTAGCATCACACCCAAGAAGACTTGAGTCTGTAATCGCTGCCAAAGATGCCTCAACAAAGTACTGAGTAAATGGTCTGAATACTTATGTAAATGTGATACTTCAGTTATTTCTTTTTAATTACTTTGCAACGGTTTCAAAACACCTGTTTTCGCTTTTTTATTATGGGGTATTGTGTGTATATTGATGATAAAAAAATAATTTAATCCATTTTAAAATAAGGCTGTAATGTAATAAAATGTGGAAAAAGTCTGAATACTTTCTGAATGCACTGTACCTAAAGAAAGGTTCCAACCCGAAACGTCACCTATTCCTTTTCGCCAGAGATGCTGCCTGACCCGCTGAGTTACTCCAACATATTGTGTCTACCCCAGAAAACATCTTATCCCTTCAACCAATGTCATCTGGTTCTATTCTGCCAGGCAGGGAAAGGTTTTTCACTGTCTTCCCTATTTGTGCCGCTCATCATTCTGTACACTTCTGTCAGGTCTCCCCTCAGCTCATAAGGGCATAAGTGATAGGAGCAGAATTAGGCCATTTGGCCCATCAAGTTCACTCCGCCATTTAATCATGGTTGATCTTTCTCTCCCTCCAAACCCTATTCTGCCTTGTCTCCACAACCCCTGACACTGTACTAATCAAGAATCTATCTATCTCTGCCTTAAAAATATCCATTGACTTGGCCTCCACAACCTTCTGTGGCAAAGGATTGCAGAAATTCACCACCTTCTGACTGAAGAAATTTCTCCTCATCTATTTCCTAAAGGAACGTCTTTTAATTCTAAGACTATGACTTCTAGTCCTAGACTCTCCCACTAATGGAAACATCCTCACCACATCTACTCTATCCAAGCCTTTCACTATTCAGTACGTTCCAATGAGGTCCCCCCTCATTCTTCTATTCTCCAGCAAGTACAGGCCCAGTGCCATCAAATGCTCATCAGATGTTAACCTACTCATTCCTGGGATCGTTCTTGTAATCATCCGCTCCAAGGACAACAAACCCAGCCTATTCAGTCTCGCTTCAATGTCGAGACAGTCCATCCCAGGCCCCCCAATGAATCTCCTCTGCAGCCTTTCCATGTCCATCCAATGGTGTGGCCACCACAACTGTTCACTGCAATCCAGGTATGCCCTATGACTGTTTGAAAGTTTGACTGTAATCCCCCTGCAATTGCCTTCTGTGCCCTGGCTAATGAAGGCTCAAGTCTTTATGTCCTGTTCACCGCTTTGCCCATCTCTGCTGCCACCCTCAGCATGTTTGTCTTGCCCTTATTATTGTTTTCCAAAGTATATCACCTGAAACCATTCATAGAGATGGTAGAAAATTCTGGTTGCCACATTTTACACTTGCGAGGATTAAATTCTATTAATAATCCTTTGCCTAGTTTCCAGATCACCAATATCATACCCTCTACTGACTACAACATTCATTTTCAAACCATCAATGTTTATACCCCCTCTGTGATTCATCTCTCACTGCTCCCCACTCTGCGATAGCTTGACCTACTGAGTTACTCCAGCATTTTGTATCTATCTTCAGTAAACATGCAGGTACAGCAGGCAGTGAAAAAAGCAAACCGCATGTAGGCCTTCATAGCAAGAGGATTTGAGTATAGGAGCAAGGAGGTCTGACTGCAGTTGTACAGGGCCCTGGTGAGACCACACCTGGAGTATTAGATGCAGTTTTGGTATCCAGATTTGAGGAAGGGCATGCTTGCTATTGAGGGAGTGCAGCGTAGGTTCACCAGATTAATTCCGGGCATGGCGGAAATGTTATATGATGAAATAATTGATCGACTAGGCTTATATTCACTGGAATTTAGAAGGATGAGAGGGGATCTTATAGAAACATATAAAATTCTGAAGGGATTGGGCAGGCTAGATACAGGAAAAATATTCCCGATGTTGGGTGAGTCCAGAACCAGGGAGTCACAGTTTAAGAATAAGGGGTAGGCCATTTAGGACTGAGATGATGAAAAACTTTTTCACCCAGAGAGTTATGAATCTGTGGAATTCTCTGCACAGAAGGCAGTTGAGGCCAATTCACTGGATGTTTTCCAGAGAGAGTTAGATCTAGCTCTTAGGGTTAACGGAATCAAGGGAAATGGGGAGAAAGCAGGAACGGGGTACTGATTTAGGATGATCAGCCATGATCATATTGAATGGCGGTGCTGGCTCGAAGGGCTGAATGGCCTACTCCTGCACCTATTTTTTATGTTTCTATGTAAAGCACCATGTGCAGGTCCTTCCTACACATTTTGTCTGCTCCACTGTGTGATCTCCTCAAGGTGTGCCTACTGTGAAGTTCTCCTCTCGGTAATGGGAGTTCTGCAACACCCTCTCTCACTGCTCCCCATGTGTGATGCCACCTTCACTGCTCCCACTCTGTGATGCCTCTCTCACTGCTCACCCCATGTGATGCCTGACCCGCTGAGTTATTCCAGCATTTTGTGTCTTCCAAACAGTAAGATCCCAGCATTGATACATGTTTGTCACCACTGGTCAATGCCGATGATCACAAAGACAACTCCCCACCATTCTTCGGTGGAAAGGAAAGGTTTAGGTGGATACGGGCCAAATGCGGGCATTGGGACTACATCAACAGACCTGATGGCACCTGTTTAGTCAGGAGTCAAGGGTATTTATTTGTCAAATGCACTGGATATGAACTGAACGATGACATTCTTACTTGCTGCAGTTTGTACGCGGGTGCATATGACGTCCAAAGACAGGTCCTGATCTGAAACAGCACCTATCCATGTTCTGCAGAGATGCTGCCTGACCCGCTGAGTTACTCCAGCACTTTGTATACATTGGGTATGCAGCAAAGAATTTCACTGTGCCTAATTACATGTGACAATAAAGTATTCCATTCCACTATGTGTCTTTTTTTGTAAATTTGCATCAGCAGTTCCTTGCTTCTCCAAACACTGTTAACTCTGATGGGACCATCAGCTTGTTCGGACTGCTGAGTGTGAGCCCGTGGCCCTGAAATCTTCTCACTGAGTTTCTCCAGCGTTCATAGGGTGATGAAGATGTGGCCGAGACTGTGGAACTATCTCTAGACTGGACACTCGGTGCCGGAGATTCGCTTCAGGGAAGGAGAGCGCTGGTGAAATCGGCGTTAAACGAGAAATCGTAGCTGACAGATGCCCCAGAAAACGGGCAGATGGGGAGATGCTGGGGAGCAGGGTGGGGAGAGTGTCGTGGAGGAGTGGGGCGGAGGGACACTGGCAAGGAGGGATGGGGAGTATGTCGATGAGTGGGGAAAGACTGGGGAGGAGGGGGAGGGATGGTGTCGAGGTGGGGTGGGGAAAGACGAGAGGAGGGTTGGGGAGAGACTGGAGGGGCGGGGAAGGTGCGGCTACTCGGCGCCAATGGAGGCAGCGAGGGCAGAGGGCCATGACGCGGGCCATTAATGTTACGGTTCGAAGGGCCGAATAGCTTGCTCCTGTCCCTGTGTTCCTGGAAGGTCGCGGGTGGAGAGTGATTGGAGAGTTCTGTGGGAGAGCGCTGGCGGGGGATCAGTGTCGGGGGAGGTGGTGGGAGAGAGGTGGGTAGTCCAGGACTCGCTCCTCCCAACCGGCGGGCGCCCAGTTACCCGGAGGAGGGCAGCGAGGGGCCGCCGCCCGCTGAGTATAAATACAACCGCAGCGAAAGCGCATCGACAGAGTTTGGGAGCGCTTCGGCAGAGCGGCGCTGAGGAGAAGGTGAGGGGCGGGGGAGAGGGAGAGGGGAGGGGGAGAGGGGGGGGGGAGACGGGACGGGACGAGACGGGACAAGTAAACCATTTCACACGTTAAAATCCACCGGTTTTAACAATGATTTGCAAACAGAAAAGCTGGAAACGCCAACGTGTTAAAGCCGCGTTCTTTATAGCAATGTTTTAGCATGAATTCCTGGCTGTTCTTATCTCGGTAGTGATTATCCGCTTAGAAGTTTAAAAAAGGAAGAATTCGGCACTTTGCGGTTTTCTGTCGTGTTCATTCTCAATAAAACACGTCCGCTCCCTAAGTGTTTCAGACATGAGATGAGATCGGGATTACCGTACAGTTTAACGCGCTCAAGTTTTATTCGTTTCCACGGGAATCTCCGCCTCCGATGTGTTTAGTTACTGTGTAATATTATTAATGTGGATCACACGCGGTGCGTGTCTAACCCGCGTACCCCGGAGCCAGCTCACTCACCGCTACAACTCTCCTCGCAGATGCTGAGCCTGCGGCGAACCCTCCTTCACCTGTTCCTGCTGATGGTGCCCACGGGCTGGGCCGACGGTGCCACAATGGAGACCGAGGGAGCTGCGGAGGTAAACAGAGAGGGCACGGCAGGGTTTACGTGTGTGTGACAGTGAGTGTGTGAGAGAGAGAGAGAGGGGGGGGGGGTGGAAGTGCAAGAAACACAACGAAGAGCGGACGCTGGAATCTCGCGTAGAACACAAAGTGCTGGAGTAACTCAGCGGGTCAGTCTGTGGGGAAATGGATGTGACGTTTCGATTCGGGCCGCTTTTTCAGATTGATTGTGGGGGGTGGGTGGGGGAGGGGAGGGGGGAGAAAGCTGAAAAAAAGATGCGGGGAAGCGACAAAACCGGGTAAGTGATAGGTAGATACAGGTGCTCGGTTTTGAACGAGAGAAAGAGGGAGATGTGAGGAACAAATCGGTGTACCGACAAAGATGTTGGAATCTTGAGCAAAACACACTGTGTTGGAGGAACAGCGGGTCAGGCAGCATTTGTGGAGGGAATGGACAGACTGGGGAGTGAGTCTGGAAAAGAGAGATGAGGGTGGGACAGAGTCTGGCAAGTGATAGGTGAATACAGGTGAGGAAAGGGGGTGTGGTTGGCAGATGGTTGGAGTAAGTGACAAAGGGTGAAAATGAGACAAAGTGGTGACAGAGAATGGGAGAACGGCGTCACATTTCGCTCCACTTCTCCTTATCCTACTCCGTTTTGTCACCCATCATTTGCCAGAAAAAAGGTGCTGGAGAAACACGCCGGTGGAGAATAAAGTAATGTTTGTGAAAAGAATGTAAGGTTGTGATTCATTTGCCAGGCTTTGTCCCAAACTTTTCCAACCTTCTCCCCCTGCTCCATCAGTCTGAAGAAGGCTCCGACCCGAAACGTCACCTATCCATAGGTGCCGTTTGGGTCGATACCCTTCTTCAGGTCTCGACCCGAAACGTCATCCATTCCTCCTCTCCCGAGATGCTGCCTGACTCGCTGAGTTACTCCAGCATTTTGTGTCTACCTTCGATTTTAACCAGCATCTGCAGGGTTTTTTTCCAACACACGTCACCTTATCCATGTTCTCCAGAGATGCTGCCTAACTCACTGGCAGCTACTCCAGTACTTTGTGTGTGTGGGGTGGGGGGGGGGGGGGGGGGGGAGGAGGAGGGTTGTAAACCAGTATCTGCTGTTCCTTGTGTCTACTTATGTAGAGGTGTTCAGTTAAGATCTGTATTGGGAGATGTTACTGGAGTACCCTTGTGTTTCTACCAACAAGCGGGGTGGGCACGGGGTGAGCTCACCAGCACTCATACTGACGTTGCTCCATAACTGTGAACCCTTCTCAGTCCTCAGAGCTGTCTCCTTGGGCCACGGCAGTCCGTGCTCCAACGTCCATGTTGGGGGCGGTGATGGGACGATCAGTCTGGCTCCCTCCCCTCGACCACCCCGCCGCTCCCCGTGCCGCGGAGAGAAGAAGGAAGAGGAAAGTCACCTTCCGTGACCATAGTTTCAACCGACGCGCGGCCAAGCCCCGGACCTTCAAACCCAAGCCGAGGTGAGTTGGTTACCTTCGCGACGGCCCTTCCGCCTCTGCCGCTTCATTCATTCTCAGTGAAGCAAAAGGCCGAAGTGAAATAGGGCTGTAAAGCACGGAAACAGGCCCTTCGGCCCACTTTGTCCATACCCATATTGTGCTCGGCCTATTTACCTGAATTTGACCCATAGTCCTCTAAACCTCGAATGGTTCAATGGTTATGGGGAGAAGGCAGGAGAATGGGGTTGAGAGGGAAAAATAGATCATCCATGATTGAAAGGCGGAGTAGCCCGATGGGCCGAATGGCCTAATTCTGCTCCTGGGCCATTCTTAGTCACGTGTGTGACCAAAAATGTGAAAATTGTGGAATACATCTCTTCTAATTCTGAAAGCATTACAGGTATATTGTTTTGTACTGTATATATGACATATATGTCGAAGTTTATCAAGTGAAAATTTTATGTTATGTTGACAATGTTTATTTGAGGTCACACACGTGACCAGTCATATTTGACCTCTGACCCCAAACAAACATTGTCAGCATAACATATAAAAATTTAACTTGATAAACTTCTACCTATATAAGTCATATATACAGTACAAAATAATATACCTGTAATGCTTTCAGAATTAGAAGAGATATATTCCACAATTTTTCACATTTCTGATCACAAACGTGACTAAGAATGGCCCTCCTATACTTTATGAACTTAAACTCTTTCTATTCACACATTTGTCTCAATGTATTTTAAAAGTCATAATTGTATCTGCTTCTATAGCTTCCTCTGGTGAAATTATGTTAAGGGGTGGAATCTGAGAGCCTTAGGCTGGAAAAATATTTTGGAACAGTTCCTGTAATATATAAACCAGAGGCGAACATAAAGGGCATTCTCGTAACCTTCCTGTTTAGCGAAACAAAACACAAAGTGCTGGAGGAACTCTGCAGGTCAGACAACATCTTTGGAGGGAATGGCGATATTTCGGATCAGGACCCTTCTTCAGACTGATGGAGTCGGGGGGGAGAAAGCTGGAAAAGAGAGGTGGGAGCGAGGTAAAGCCTGGCAAATGATAGGCGGATACAGGTGAGGGGGTGATTTGGAGATGGGTGGAGCAAGTGACAAAGGCTGGATGTGAAAAGGAGACAAAGGGGTTTGGATAAGGAGAGAAGAGGAGGAGTGAAATGTAAAGCCGATGGGAGGGATATAGACAATAGGTGCAGGTGTAGGCCATTCGACCCTTTGACCCAGCACCGCCATTCAATGTATTCATGGCTGATCATCCACAATCAGTACCCCATTCCTGCCCTCTCCCCATACCCCCTGACTCCGCTATCATTAAGAGCTCTATCTAACTCTCTTGAAAGCATCCAGAGAATTGGCCTCCACTGCCTTCTGAGGCAAAGAATTCCACAGATTTACAACTCTCTGAGTGAAAAAGTTTTTCCTCATCTCCGTTCTAAATGGCCTACCCCTTATTCTTAAACTGTGGCCCCTGGTTCTGGTCTCCCCCAGCATTGGGAACATGTTTCCTGCCTCTAATGTGTCCAATCCATAATCTTATATGTTTCAATAAGATCCCCCCTCATCCTTCTAAATTCCAGTGCATTCAAGCCTAATTGCTCCAGCCTTTCAACATACGACAGTCCCGCCATTCCGGGAATTAACCTAGTGAACCTACGCTGCACGCCCTCAATAGCAAGAATATCCTTCCTCAAATTTGGAGACCAAAACTGCACACAGTACTCCAGGTGCGGTCTCACCAGGGCCCGGTACAACTGTAGAAGGACCTCTTTGCTCTTATACTCAACTCCTCTTGTTATGAAGGCCAACATTCCATTGAAGACAAAAGCCTGCTGTACCTGCATGCTTCCTTCCAGTGACTGATGCACTAGGACAACCAGATCTCGTTGAACATCCCCTCTTCCTAACTTGACACCATTCAGATAATAATCTGCCTTTCTATTCTTACTTCCAAAGTGAATAACCTCACACTTATCTACATTAAACTGCATCTGCCATGTATCCGCCCACTCACACAACCTGTCCAAGTCACCCTGCAGCCTTATTGCATCTTCCTCACAATTCACACTACCCCCCAGCTTAGTATCATCTGCAAATTTGCTAATGGTACTTTTAATCCCTTCATCTAAGTCATTAATGTATATCATAAATAGCTGGGGTCCCAGCACCGAACCTTGCGGTACCCCACTGGTCACTGCCTACCATTCCGAAAGGGACCCATTTATCCCCACTCTTTGCTTTCTGTCTGTCAACCAATTTTCTATCCATGTCAGTACCCTACCCCCAATACCATGTGCTCTAATTTTGCTCACTAATCTCCTATGTGGGACCTTGTTGAAGGCTTTCTGAAAGTCGATGTACACCACATCCACTGACTCTCCCCTGTCAATTTTCCTAGTTACATCCTCAAAAAATTCCAGTAGATTTGTCAAGCATGATTTCCCCTTCGTAAATCCATGCTGACTCGGAATGATCCTGTTACTGCTATCCAAATGCTCAGCAATTTCGTCTTTTATAATTGACTCCAGCATCTTCCCCACCACTGATGTCAGACTAACTGGTCTATAATTACCCGTTTTCTCTCTCCCTCCTTTCTTAAAAAATGGGATAACATTTGCTATCCTCCAATCCACAGGAACTGATCCTGAATCTATAGAACATTGAAAAATGATCTCCAATGCTTCCACTTTTTCTAGAGCCACCTCCTTAAGTACCCTGGGATGCAGACCATCAGGCCCTGGGGATTTATCAGCCTTCAGTCCCATCAGTCTACCCAAATCCATTTCCTGCCTAATGTGGATTTCCTTCAGTTCCCCCATCACCCTAGGTTCTCCGGCCCCTAGAACATTTGGGAGATTGTGTGTATCTTCCTCAGTGAAGACAGGTCCAAAGTAACGGTTTAACTCGTCTGCCATTTCTTTGTTCCCCATAATAAATTCCCCTGCTTTTGTCTTCAATGGACCCACATTTGCCTTGACTATTTTTTTCCTCTTCACGTACCTAAAATAACTTTTGCTATCCTCCTTTATATTATTGGCTGGTTTACCCTCGTACGTCATCTTTTCTCCCCGTATTGCCTTTTTAGTTAACTTTTGTTGCTCTTTAAAAGAGTCCCAATCCTCTGTCTTCCCACTCTTCTTTGCTATGTTATACTTCCTCACCATTCCCCACGGACCATGGCAAGAGCTCTGAATATGGTTCACATGGTCCAATGACATGCTGCTTTGAAAAGGTTTTGTTTACTTCCAAAAATAAATTTATTTCAGAATACAAAATATATACAAAACTAGAATTGTGCAAAAACTCTTCAGACATTGTCAGTGGCTATACTTTCATTGTGTCGGAAGAAAGTGCTGTTGCTGGTTTATACAGAGAATAGGCACAAAAAGCTGGAGTAATACTGCTGCTCTCCCCATACCCCCTAACTCCGCTATCACTAGGAGCTCTATGGCAGCATCTCTGGGGAAAAGGAATTGGTGACAATTCGCGTCTGAAGAAGGGTCCCGACCTGAAACATCGCAATCCATGTTTTCCAGAGACGCTACCTGACCCACTGAGTTACTCCAGCATTTTGTGTCTATACTTTAATTAGTGGCACATTCAGTAATGTTCGCAACTATCCTTAAACCAGGCACCCCTGCCTCTCTTGTGCCCCCCCTGGATGATATCCAACCACTTGTTTGAGAGGTGCCCCTACCAGACTCCAGCAGCAAAATGACCCCTTCTCACACAGAGTAGAAGGGACGGAGCGGAGAGTCTGGTTGGGGCCAGACCCGGTTACTGGTCGGCTCATGCCCAGAGTGTGACGTGGGGTGAAGATGGGCTGGGTGACCCTGTGGGAAATAGTATGTGGGGAGTCGGGTGTTGATCCTTGTTCTGGTAGTTTACGAGATTCAGCACCATGCTCTGACCTCTGTCTCTCCCGCAGGAAAACCCCCGAGGACCGGAGGAGACGGATCAGTTTTCCGATGGATAGGATTGGCCGCAGCTATTTATCGAAGACCAAACGCTGACCGATCCCGGGTAGGTGCGGACACAACATGCCTCTCTCCCCGTGTACAAAGCCCCCTCTCCCCGTGGACAGACCCCCCTCTCCCCGTGAACAAAGCCCCCTCTCCCCGTGTTCAGCCCCTCTCCCCGTGGACAGCCCCCTCTCCCCGTGGACAGACCCCCCTCTCCCCGTGTACAAAGCCCCCTCTCCCTGTGTACAGCCCCCTCTCCCCGTGGACAGACCCCCCTCTCCCCGTGTACAAAGCCCCCTCTCCCCGTGTACAGCCCCCTCTCCCCGTGTACAGCCCCTCTCCCCGTGGACAGCCCCCTCTCCCCGTGGACAGACCCCCCTCTCCCCGTGTACAAAGCCCCCTCTCCCTGTGTACAGCCCCCTCTCCCCGTATACAGCCCCCGTCGCCCCGTGTACAGCCCCCTCTCCCCGTGTACAGCCCCCTCTCCCCGTGTACAGCCCCTCTCCCCGTGTACAGCCCCTCTCCCCGTGTACAGCCCCCTCTCCCCGTGTACAGCCCCCTCTCCCCGTGTACAAAGGCCCCTCCCCGTGTACAAAGCCTCCTCTCCCCGTGTACAAAGCCCCCTCCCCGTGTACAGCCCCCCTCCCCGTGTACAGCCCCCCTCTCCCGGTGCACAAAGCCCCCTCTCTCGGTGTACAGCCCCCCTCTCCCCGTGTACAGCCCCCCTCTCCCCGTGTACAGAGCCCCCTCTCTTCGTGTGCAGAATCCCCTCTCCCCGCGTACAGACAGAGAGAGAGAGAGAGAGAGGGGAGGGGATGGAATGCCGGAGTTACTTGAAATTAGAGAAATCGCTGGCTTGTAAACTGCCCAAGAGAACTATGAGGCGCTGTTCCTCCAATTTGCGTGTGGCCTCACTCTGACAGTGGAGGAGGCCCAGGACACAAAGGTCAGCATGGGAATGGGGGTAAAAAAAATTGGTAACCGGGAGATCGCATAGGCCGAGGCGGCTTGAGGAAATGTGGGTAATGGGGATTTGTGTAGATTGGCCAAAAGGTCGGCACAAGAACGATGGGCTAAAGGGCCCATTTCAGAGTTGTACGAATCTATGACTCTGACTATGACTGCAAACATAGAGCTTGGAAGCAGGTCTGCGGCTTCAGGCAAGAAAGGGAGATTTATTCCCTTGTGCTGAGATACTTTATTTCCCTCTTTCCACAGTTCACCGTCCTGGTTTGGATTGTACCTGCTAAAGCTGCAGCAAAGTGACCCACTTCCCCGAAATGCATGCGTTTCTGCTTTTGTTTAATGCTCTATTTCCATTAACGCGTCGAACAGCTTACCCTTCCTCCTTGTATTCTCACGATTAAATTCAATGGATTTTAAGCAAGAGAGATGAGTGAAGCATCTTTCACAGCCACTGCCATTGAAAGCAGGGAAGTTGCAGTCTCTGTGCTAGTGTTGGAGGCTCTGAATAAACTCCACACAGCAATGTGATAAATACTAGATATAATCTTCACTGTGTAACTTCCCCTTTGCTCTATCTATTGTACTTGAGTTTGAACTGACTGTGCCTATGTATGGTATATCTGATCTTAAGTTTAGTTTAGTTTCGTGGAAACAGACATTTCGGCTCACCGAGTCTACGCCAACCAGCAGTACTTCACCAGTACTGTCCTACACAATAGAGGCAAATTACAGAGACCAATTAACCAACCAACTTGCACGTCTTTGGAGTATGGGAGGAAACCAGGGCACCCGGAGAAAACCTATGCGGGCACAGGAAGAACGTATAAACTTCACACAGATTGCACCTGAGGTGAAGATCGAACCCGGGTCTCTGGCTCTGTGATACTGTGTGACCCACTGTTTGGGTAGCATGCAAAACAAAGCTTTTCACTGTACCTCGGTACACATAACAATAATAAACCTAAACATAAAACCATAGTAATATAATCAATTCTAATGAAAACAGGCCCTTCAGCCACCATTCTGTGCTACCCATCAACTGCCTGTTTGCACTAATCCTAAATTAATTCAATTTTTAAATTCTCCCCACAATCTCTTCAATTTACCCCAGATTCCACCATTCACCAAGTCAAGTCAAGTCAAATTTATTTGTCATACACATACACGATGTGCAGTGAAATGAAAGTGGCAATGCCTGCGGGTTGTGCACAAAAAGAATTACAGTTACAGCATATAAATAAAGTTAATAAGTTACTATTAGTGTCGACAAAAATTTAGTCTCTGGGGTTATAAAAGTTGACAGTCCTGATGGCCTGTGGGAAGAAGCTCCGTCTCATCCTCTTCGTTTTCACAGCGTGACAGCGGAGGCGTTTGCCTGATCGTAGCATCTGGAACAGTCCGTTACTGGGGTGGCAGGGGTCCCTCATGATCTTGCTTGCTCTGGATCTGCACCTCCTGATGTATAGGTCCTGCAGGGGGACGAGTGTAGTTCCCATGGTGCGTTCTGCCGAACGCACTACTCTTTGCAGGGCCATCCTGTCCTGGGCAGAGCTGTTCCCAAACCAGACTGTAATGTTGCCGGACAGGATGCTCTCTACAGCCCCAGAATAGAAGCAATGAAGGATCCTCAGAGACACTCTGAATTTCCTCAGTTGTCTAAGGTGGTAAAGGCGCTGCTTAGCCTTACCCACCAGTGTGGCAATGTGCGTTGCCCACGTCAGATCCTCTGCGATGCGGACTCCCAAGTATTTAAAACTGCTCACCCTATCCACAATAGACCCATTTATCTCCAGTGGCGTGTACGTCCTTGGATGTTTAGCCCTTCTGAAGTCCACAATCAGCTCCTTTGTTTTAGTGACATTCAAGAGGAGGCTATTGTCCTGACACCGGAGTGCCAGATCAGCCACCTCCTCCCGGTAGGCCTTCTCATCGTTGTTGGAGATCCGGCCCACCACCACAGTGTCATCAGCAAACTTGATGATGGAGTTTGAGCTGAACCTGGCTCCACAGTCATGTGTGTACAGGGAGTACAGTAGGGGGCTAAGGACGCAGCCCTGGGGGGATCCTATGTTCAGGGTGAGGGAGCTAGATGTGTGTTCCCCCATCCTGACCACTTGGGGCCTGGCAGTGAGAAAGTCCAGGACCCAGCCCCAGTTCCAGCAGTTTGTCAACCAGTCTGCTGGGGACTATTGTGTTGAATGCTGAACTAAAGTCAATGAACAGCATCCTCACATAGCCCCCCTGGGTGTCCAGATCAGAGAGAGCGGTGTGCAGAACCTGGGAGACCGCATCATCCGTGGACCTGTTCGGACGGTATGCGAACTGTAGTGGGTCCATGTTGCGAGGAGGAGGGCGCGGATGTGCTTCTTGACTAGCCTCTCAAAGCATTTCATGACAACCGAGGTGGGGGCCACCGGTCGGTAGTCATTTAAACATGCTGGAGAGGCATTCTTTGGCACCGGTACAATGATGGATCTTTTGAGGCATGCAGGGACCACGGACTTTGCCAAGGAGAGGTTGAATATTGTGGTGAGCATTGGAGCAAGCTGAGGAGCACAAGACTTTAGTACTCGCCCAGATATACCATCTGGGCCTCCAGCTTTCCTCGTGTTCACACGCGTCAGAGCCCACCTCACCTCATGCTCGGACACCGAGAATGTGTGCACATCCCCGGCAGTGGATCCCCCTCCAGCCTCGCTAGCCAGCACCCCTTCGGTGCTGTTTTTAGACAGCGTGCTGGTGGTGTTACCCGTCTCAAACCGTGCATAAAAGGAGTTCAGGTCATCAGCTAAGGAGGAGCCGGCACTTCCGGTTGAGGGGGTGCTGGACCTGTAGCTAGTTATAGTCCGTAGCCCCTGCCAAAGGCGCCTGGTGTCCTGCTGCTCCATCTGTGACTCCATCTTGTTCCGGTACCTCCTTTTTGCATCCTTCACTGCCCTTCGCAGTCGGTAGGACTCTCCCTTGTCGTCGTCCATGTTGCCGGATGCCAGACCGGAGTTGTAAGCAGCGGTGCGAGCATTCAAGGCCACGCGAATAGACCTGTCCACCCAGGGTTTTTGGTTAGGGAAGATACTGACCCTTACCGTGGGGATGATGGTATCGGCTATTGTGGCAATGAAGTCCGTAACCGCTTCCGCAAACTCATTTACGTCTCTGGAACTTGCTTGGAACATGTTCCAGTCGACTTCGCTCAGTGCATCCTGCAGCATGGCCTCTGAATGGTCAGCCCACCGCTTTACGTCCCATCGTCAATGTCACTTCCCTTACTATCCGTTGTTTGTACTCCGGCAGCAGGAAAATGGCAGCGTGGTCAGATTTCCCAAAAGGAGGGAGAGAAACGGCCTTGTAGCCTTTCCTGAACAGCGTGTAGCAGTGGTCCAAAGTTCTTTCCCCCCTGGTGACACACGTGATGTGTTGGTAGAAGTTGGGCATGACCTTTTTGAGATTTCCCCTATTGAAGTCTCCAGCCACCAGCACAGCCGCATCAGGGTTCTTGTTTTGGTGTTGACACAACACATCGTGTAGGGTGGACAGTGCCACGTCGGTGTCCGCATGCGGTGGGATATGGACGCGCCAACACACTAGAGACAATTTACAGAGGGCCAATTAACCCATCGACCTGCACGTCTTTGAGATGTGGGAGGAAACCGGTGCACCTGGATAAAACCCACGTGCAAACGCGCAAACTCCACACAGACAGCACCCGAGATCAGGATTGAACCTGGGTCCTTGATACCGTGAGGTAGCAGCTCTATCCACCGAGTCTATGTCAAAACACTGGAAACACAAAACAGATCAATGTTTCAAGTTGACGACCATTCTGGTGAGAGGCTGTCTGGCCCGTTATGTGTTTCCAACATCTCTTTTTTTATTTCAGACTTTCGGCATCTGCAGATTTTTGAACTAAATATACTGTGAGCTGGTATAATGGTGATGTTGTGAGTGCAGGATCTTGCATGCTTGTTGTGAATCTACATCTTTTTGCAACTCAAGCAGAAGATATTTTGTATCTGAGGTTAATATCCATACTATATTTACTATGCTATATAGAGGGTTCATCACAGGAACAGGCCCTTCGGCCCTCCATGTCTGGGCTGATCATGATGCCAATCCTACTAAGCTTTTGTTTGTGTGTTATCCAGTCAAATCAGACAACACTATACATAAATACAATTAAGTTATACACAAGAACGGGGAAGAAGCTGTGCCTGAGTCTGGCTATATCTTCAATCATTGCATCAGGAACACATGAAGTCCTGGAGGGAGGCACCTCGCAAACCCTCCTGCCCGCCCTATCAGTGTTAGTGTGATACGGGGTGGTCGCTGGTCAGTGCGGACTCGGTGGGCTGACGGGCTTATTTTCGCATTGTATCTCTAAAGTCCAAAGAGTCTGTAGTTCCACATTGGTCTCCTCAGCCACATGAGGACCCACAGAACCAGAGAGGGGGCAGGTCACCCAAATCCCTGAGAGAAGTGGTTGTGATGCCGCTTCACCACGAGGCAGAGGCAGGTCAAGTGGGAGTCATAGATAACAGCAATGGAACAATGCAGCTCTATTTTTTAATGTATATTAAAAATATACATATTATGTAGGGGAGGATACATATAAATAAAAGTATACCTATATATAAACACACATACTATACATAAATTTGGGGCATGTTGGTCAGCGTGGGCACGTTGGGTCAACGGGCCTGTTTCCACGCTGTATGACTCGATAAATACAATGAAACTCAAATACAATAGATAAAGCAGTGCGGCGCTCCCTCAGTCTCCCACCCCCCCCCCCCCCCCCCCCAACAATGAGGCGCTCCTTCTATAGCCAAAATCACATAGTGTCACAGCGCCCTGTTTTATAAAAAGCTCCATGAATATCAATTGTACCCAAGTGTTGGACGGGGGCGTTCGGCAGCGGAGCGAGGGAGCGCCCCCACGCCTCCCGATTCGCTCATCAGTTCCACAACCCACCTCCTATCCCTCATCCCCACGGTCTCTGTACCCCCAACCCCACCCCGACTGTGACGAAAACAGAGGCAGATGATTAAAATGTCATCGATTTTATTGTCCAGTCCTGGGGGCGGGTCCGCTTGAACCTGCGGAGTCCGATGACGGTGACGGAGGAATGGGAGGAGAGGGTTTAGGAGAGAAGGGAGTGAAGCAGGTGGATGGGAGAGAGGGAGGGGAGAGAGGGGGGGGGGGAAGAGGGGAAGAATGGGGGGGGGGGGAGAATGGAGAGGAGGTATCGCCCTCACTGTGCGAGGGCCTTTCACCAGTCGACCCTTGCTGTCCACTGCGGCCGCCGGTGGGGGAGGGGGGGGGGGGGGGGGGTCGGGCCGACTCCCTCCCCGGTCGGTGGAGCGCCTCCTCCGTCAGACGCAGTATTTCCAGAAGCAAGCTGCGGGGGGAGGGGGAACAGAGGGCAGAGAGAGAGAGAGAGAGAGAGAGAGAAGGTGATCGCAAGATATCCCACCCAGAGGACTGAGGTGAGATGGTGAATGAGAAGATGCTCCACAATCCCGATTCCAGGGAGGAACGAAGGAGACTAGGCAGCATCTACAGAAAGTGGTGGACACTGCCCGGTCCATCACGGGTACTGACCTCCCCACCATCGAAGGGATCTACAGTCAGTGCTGGCCACTGCCCAGTCCATCACAGGTACTGACCTCCCCACCATTGATGAGATCAACGTGACTCTTTCGGGCACTCCTCACAAGCCAGGATTGAGCCTGATAAATCTCATGCGGTCTCCCTCTAATACTGCTCGTCTTTTAGATGTAAGATAGACACAAAATGTTGGAGTAACTCAGCAGGTGAGGAAGCATCGCTGGAGATAAAGAATAGGTGATATTTCGGGTTGGAACCCTTCTTCAGACTGGGAAGGCCAGACAAAACAGGATCGGGAACAGATGACCTCAGGAAGGGTGGAGTCCATAATAGACTATTCTTGGCTGGGGAACATGTGCTAACGACAGGGAAACAAGAATGGGAACAGTGGAACAAGTAGGACAGCAACAGCCACTTGAATTTTTTTTTAAATCGCAGTTCATACCACTGGGTTGTATGGGGTGCTGTTGCTCCAAACTGTGTGCGGCCTCACTGTCTTTCCCACTATCTATCTTTTTATGGATCAGGAGATGGAAACTGTTCCAGTCCCATGGTTTCAGGATTCAGCTTCCTTGGAAAGGTGATCCAGGGTTGGTCAGAATGGTTGTAAAAGCTGTTCCACTGGAACTGCTCGTGGGCAGGTGACCTGATGCCCAAATTCAGCGGTCCCGCACCGAGCGAGTGAGGCAGCTCATGTGAAGAAGGTTCCAGTTCAGGACAAACAACACCTCATATTTTGCTTGGGTAGCTAACATCCAATGGGTGAACATTGAATTCTACAATTTTAGTTACCTACAACCCCCCCCCCCCTTCTGCCCCCACCCTCTCTCCCCTGTGCCCCATCTGGGCTCACACCTATTTTTCTCTCCATTCCACCTACATTCTTTCCTCCAGCTTCAATCCTCATCAGCTCCACCACCCACCCCTTCCCTCCCAACCCCCGTGGTCTCTGCGCCCCACCCTCTAACAGTGACTGAGAGTTTGCAACTCTTCAATCCTTCTGCCTCCTACCTTCTGTCTTTTCTTCTCTGGCCTTTGTCCAACCACCAACCTCCCTCATCTGTATCCACCTATCACCTGCCAGGCCTTGACCTTCCCCACCACTCTCCTGGCTTTCTCCTTCCCAACCCCCCCCCCCCCCCCCCCACGCTACAATCAGTCTGAAGAAGGGTCGCAACTCAAAGTGTCATCTATCTATGGTCTCCAGAGATGAGAGATGCTGCCTGACCTGTTGAGTTATTCCAGCTCTTTGTGTCTTTTTTTTGTATACTAGCACCTGTGGTTTCTACATGGAATATCCCTGTCCCAGCCCAATGGCCAAGGGGCAAGACTACCAGAAGTTAATCAAGCAGTTGGTGAAGATTGGAGTTGAGAATGCCTGGGTTGTAAGAGGAAGCTCACCTCGTTTCTTGGATTTCAGCTGCGGTCGCCTCCTGAGGATGTGCAGCCTGCTGAGCTGAGACTGACGGGCTGCCAACTTATCCTGCCACAGGAGAATAATAGGACATGATCACGAACTGAGGGCACAGACAGTCCCACACAGTCTCCTCCCTCGGTCCTCCAGAACAGGCCTGAAGATACCTTCATGCAGGCCCATCAACTGGGGACCATCAGGCTCCTCAAAAATGCACACCACCAACCTCAGCAACTAAGAGCTTCCATAGAATGTTGTTGGGTGCACTACAGACTTCGATTTCCACACTAGTATTACGCTTATTATTTTATTACTGTTCTTTAAATTATTTTATATTTTCTCTGTGTTATTGCACCTAAAGGCCTGTAAAGCTTCAGCAAAGCTTCACCACATTTGAAGTATTGTGAGCAAATCTTGGGTCCCATATCCGAGGGTGTGCTGGCTCTGGAGAGGGTTCAGAGGAGGTTTCCAAGAATGATCCTGGGGATGATTGAGTTAATATATGAAAAGCAGTTAGACACAAAATGCTGGAATAACTCAGCGGGTCAGGCAGCATCTCAGGAGAGAAGGAATGGGTGACGTTTAGGGGTCGAGAGCCTTCTTCAGACTGATGGCTGAAACATCACCCATTCCTTCTCTCCTGAGATGCTGCCTGAACTGCTGAGTTACTCCAGCATTTTGTGACTACCTTCGATTTAAACCAGCATCTGCAGGTTTTTTTTCCTACATATGAAGAGCTGTTGATGGCTCTGGGCCTGTCGTCGCTGGAGTTTAGAAGGCTGATGGGGGGATCTCATTGAAACCTACAGAATAATGAAAGGCTGGGTTAGAGCGGATGTGGAGAGAAAGTTTACACTAGTGGGAGAGTTTAGAACCAGAGGGCACAGTCAGAATAAAAAGGCGTACCTTTAGAATGGAGATGAGGAGGAATTTCTTTAGCCAGAGGGTGGTAAACCTGTGGAATTAATTGCCATAGACAGTGGTGGAGGCCATGTCATAGGATATTTTAAAAGTGGAGATTAATAGGTTCTTGATTAGTAGGGGTGTAAAAGGTTACAGTGAAAGGTGGGAGAATGGAGTTGAGAGGGAAAGATAGATCAGCTACAATCGAATGGCAGAGCAGACTCGATGGGCTGAATGGCCTAATTGTCTTATGATCTTGTGAACATAAGATTTTAATTGTTCCATGGTTGGTACGGATGACAAGTAAAGATTCATGACTCGCTCTGCCATTCAATCAGACCATGGCATATCTGACTGCATTATCAACTCTGCAATCCCTTCTTCCTTGATAATCTTTCACCATTGCCTTGCAAATAATTTATTTTGTATCTTCCTTAAAAATAGTTCAGTATTCTGCTTCCACTGGCCTTCGGGGGAGAGGGTTATAAAGACTCATTGATGTTCAAGATAAATTATTTGTCTCAGCTCTATCTAAGTCGGCAACCCATCATTATTGGCCACCCAAGTTATTGCTTCTCCTACAAGAGAAAACATCCTTCCATATTCATCCTGCTCCTGGGAGCCAGTTGCCAGGCTGATATTCAACTTAATATGTGTTCCCAGGATATGATCCCCGAGGTCTCTGCTGCCGTAGTCAAGGGTGCCAGACAAGCAGCAAGGACAAGCTCAGAGCAAAACTTCAAGGCTGCTGCAGTGGTAGAGCTGCTGCCTTACAGCACCAGAGGTCCGGGTTCGATACTGACTACGGGTGATGTCTGTATGGAGTTTTACGGTCTCCCATGTGGGTTTCCTCCCACACTCCAAAGTTGTACGGGTTTGTAGGTTAATTGGCTTCTGTAAATTGTAAATTGTTCCCAGTGTGTGGGATAGTACTAGTGTATGGTGTGATCGCATGGACATGGTGGGCCGATGGGCCTGTTTCTGCGTTATATCTCCAAAGTCTAAAGTAAAGTCTAAAGTTAGCCCATTCACCTCCAAGGGGCTGCACACTTTAGTCCTCAGACAAGAGTCAAGGACAGAAACCCAGGCCAGTGCCCACTCCACTGGATCAGGTGGCTGAGTGCGTTTCATTTACAACAGGGAATACTCAGGTTAATGGAGGGAAGTTCTCCTGGGATCACTGAGCTGCTACAGGTAGTCACAGGTCAAAGGAATATAGCAACAAACTGAGGTCAAATACTTTGGTAAGAAAACTAGAGAGGCAGTCTGTTCTGTGAGTGACGATACTTCGGGTGTTTGAGGGATCTGTGTGCTCTTGGACAGCAATGTCTGAAAGTTACCTGATGCTACAGCAAGTAAATGTCACTGGCGTTGATTACAGGAGGATTTGAGTCAAAGTGGGGAGACTTGTTCCAATTATTGAGTCCCAGGCATCTGTATCTGAAATAATCTGTACATATCGGGTCTTCCCACCTAGTGATTGGGGATTGGAGACTGGGGGAATTTGGGGATTGGAGACCAGGAGGGATATTGGGATCGGCGACTGAGAGACTATTGGGATTGTGGACTGGGGAGTACGGGGATGCCTGCTTTGAGGATTGCCATGGTAATGTTACATTATTAATTATTGGATTTGCTCACCTCTGCAAGTTCTGCTAGTTTTTGCCTCAGTTTTATTTCTGGGGAGAAAAAGAACATGTTCTGAGTTATTGGCTGCTCTCCACTCTTGTACTTCCCCGCCCCCCTCAAGCGCACTCCTTTCCCCCACTACCACATCACCCCATTCCTTTCTAATTCCCTTTCCACTATCTCCCACCCTGCTTAACTCTAAGTCCTCCATTTCTTTTTTAACTCAATCTTTCCCCTCCTGCCCGTTCCTTTCCACCCATATCCCTCCCTCCGGCTCTGCATTTCACTCCTCCTCTTCTCTCTTTATCTGACACCCTTCTGTCTCCTTTTCACCTCCAGTCTTTGTCACTTAGTCCGTTCATCTGCCAATCACCCCCCCCCCCCCTTACCTATATCCACCTATCATTTGCCTGGATAGACACAAAATGCTGGAGTATCTCAGCGAGTCAGGCAGCATTTCTGGAGAAAATGAATAGGTGACGTTTCAGGTCAAGACCCTTCTTCAGACCCGAAACGTCACCTATTTATTTTCTCGAGATACATAATCACTTTTCTGGCTGTGTCCCGCCCCCACCTCTCTTTTCCAGCCTTCTCCCCCTTACTATATTCCCTCCGTAGATGCTGCTTGACCTGCTAAGTTCCTCCAGCACTTTGTTGTTTACTGGTGCTAGTAAAGACAGGCTCTCTCACTGCCCCCCCCCCCCCCCCTACTTCCCCACTCGCTTTGCCCATCTGTTGAATGTAAACGACCTAAAGCCAAAGCGGATAAAGGCAAATAATTAATGAATGACAAGATTTGATTAATTCCGTACGGCAGAAATTGGGCAGGTTTTAGTGTTTGTTGTTTGAATATGAATGGAGGGGTATGAAAGGGAACTTTGGCAACGAATTGATGGATGGTCCTCATTAGACAGATGAGAAGATTCTGCTTCTTTCATCTTCGTTCAGTTTTCCATGACGAGGTGTGATTCACCCGGGCGTGTGCACGTGAGTTGGGATAGCTTTCCTGGCTTCAGCCGAACGGGACGGCGAAGGGAGCCAATGAGTTCAAAGGCACCAGAGCCATGGTGAAGGGACTAGCAGGCCAATGTCAGGTTAACCCTGCACAGCCCCCTGTCCCACCCTCTCTTGTAGCTCAACACCACACAAACCCAATTACCTAAATGGAGAAGGTAGAATCAACTGTGAAATCCCAGAGTAGGCGATTACAAATTGTCGCTCCACCCAACTGACAGATGTGGTCAGTTGCTTGTGCTGAAACACAGCCAGATAGGGACAGGGCGGCACAATGGCGCAGCGGCGGAGTTGCTGCCTTACAGCGCCAGAGACACGGGTTCGATCCTGACTGTGGGTACTGTCTGTGCAGTTGGATTTTCTCCCTGTGACCACGTGGGGTTTCTCGGGTGCTCCGGTTTTCTCCCACACTCCAAAGACGTACACGTAGAGCGCTGTATCAATCCCCAAACTAATCCGACTGCCCCGCTCTCTCTCCCCACACTGTATCAATCTCCACACTAATCCCAAAAATAGGAGGGGGAGTGGGACGATGCGCCTGAGGTTTACCTGGTGTTCCGCCTGTGTCCATATCTGTCCGCTCCTGACCGGTTATGAAGCGTGAAGCCACCTGCAGACCCCGGTCGTTCCTCGCCTCCGTCTCCATCCTCCCCAGCAGAATCGCCAGCAGCTCCCTTGAGACACCTACCGCACTGGTGTCACCGACAGGGGGGGCGACCCCTTCTATAGGATGGAATAACAGTGTTCTCACAGCTGCCCCAGAGTGAGTCCGACCCAGCCGTTTAGAAAGACGAGGAGGGATGAAATTTACTGAAATTTACTGAATAGTGAAAGGCCGGGTGTTTCCACTAGTGGGAGAGCATAGGACCAGAGGGCACAGCCTCAAAATAAAAGGATGTACCTTTAGAAAGGAGAAGGGGAAGGATTTGTTTAAGTGGAGGGTGGGGAATCTGTGGAATTCATTGCCACAGGCGGCTCTGGAGGTCAAGGCATTGGGTATTTTTAAGGCGGAGAATGACAGATTCTTGATTAGTAAAGGTGTACGCGGTTATGGGGAGAAGGCAGGAGAATGGGGTTGAGAGGGAAAGATAGATCAGCCATGACAGAAGGGCGTACACTCGATGGGCCGAATGGCCTAATTCTGTTCCTATAACTCATGAAGTTATGATAACACGTAATCTGACCCACCTTCACAACTGCTCCCCCCCCCCAAATCCTCTCCCATATACCATGGGCCTGTTGACTCCTGAAACCCACAGCCCATGGATCAGCTTTGTTCCCCTGCCCCTCAACAACCGGACAGCCGGGTGGCGCAGCGGTTAAAGCTATCAGAGACACAATGTCTCTGTCACAATGTCAGAGACCCGGGTTCAATCCTGAGCTCGGGTCCTGTCTGTCGAGAGATTGGGCAGACTGGGTTTGTTTATCCTGGAGCGAAGGAGGCTAAGGGACGACAAGGCATAGATAGAATAGTCCGACTCTTTTTTTGTACAGTAGGGGTATTAAAAACAAGAGGGAATAGGGTCAACAAAAAAAGACACAGTGTTGGAGTAACCCAGCGGGTCAGGCAGCATCTCTGGAGAACATGAATCAGTGATGTTTCGGGACCCTTCAGATTTTTTTTGGAGAATAGGTTAAGATGAGAGGACGGGGTTTTAAAGGCGAATTGAGGAGTAAGTTTTTATACAGAGAGTGGTTGATAGAGGAGGTTCCAGAGGAGGTGGTGGAATCAGATGCAATCGCTATTACGAGACATTTAATGGACATTTAGACAGACGCTTCGAAGAATAGCGACCTAACGCGGGTAAATGGGATGAGTGTAGATGATCAAATTTGCCAAAGAGACAAGGAACTGCAGATGCTATAATGTTTAGCAAAATACAAAGTGCTAAAGTCAGGCAACATCTGTGGAAGGGGTGGACAGACGTTTCGGATTGTGTCTGAGGTACAGTCCCGACCAGAAACATCGTCTATCCATTCCCTTCACAAATTATGCCTGACCCGCTGTTCCTCCAGTATTTTACGCTTCGATCAACTACAAAGAGAGAATGGCCGAGTTGGGTTATTTCTCTGGAGCGTCCCATAGAGGGAATGGACAGAGGGAGCACCACACTGACTGAGGGATACAGGGCTGGACAGAGGGAGCGCCACACTGACTGAGGGATACAGGGCTGGACAGAGGGAGCGCCACACTGACTGAGGGATACAGGGCTGGACAGAGGGAGCGCCACACTGATTGAGGGAGCGCTACGCTGACAAAGGGGTAGTGGACTGAGGGAGCGCTACATCGACATGGGTAGTGGACAGAGGGACCGCTACATTGACTGAGGGATACAGGGCTGGACAGAGGGAGCGCCGCACTGATTGAGGGAGCGCTACGCTGACAAAGGGATGCAAGAATGGAGCGCCACGCCTACAGAGGGGTACAGAAGCGAGGGAGCGCCGCATTGACAGGGGTAGCGTGAAGGAGCGCCGCGCTGACAAAGTACTACAGGAATGAGGGAGCGCGCCGCCGGTGGCGGTACTTACCCCGGTGAGGGAGCGCCACACTAACAGAGGGGCACAGGAGTGAGGGAGCGCGTCACCGGTGCCGGTACTTACCCCGGTGAGGGAGCGCGATGGCCTCCAGAACTAACAACGCGGTCAGAAGCAGCGCAGCCCGTGTTCGGGTGGAGAGCCCCGTCGCCCGGTCCATGCCGCCCGTCTGCTTGCTCCGCCTGGAGTGGAGCCGAGCGGAGAGCAGAGCTTTTAAACCACCCGCCCGCTCCCGCCGCCTGACCCGGGGCAGGTCTAGTGCGCGTTTAAACGCACGGCACGGACAGATCCTGACTCACCGGTGGCGCCCAGCCGCCTTGGGGACGCGCCAAGAGTCGGAGATGGGAGGGTGGGGGGGGGGGCAACTGGCCCACGCCAACCAACCTGTCCCATCTATACTAGTCCCATCTGCCTGCGTTTGGTCCATATCCCTCCAAACCTATCCTATCCATGTACTTATCTAACTGCTCCTAAAACGTTGTGATAGTTCCTACTTTAATTTTATTGTTTTAATTTGAGCCAGAAGCTAGAGAAGTGGTTACAATTAACACCTTGGAAAGGCATTTAGAGGGATGTGAAGAATGGAATAGGTTTAGAGGGATATGGCCATTCCGAACTCCTCAGATAATGAAGAAAGTCAGAACTGCAGATACTGAGTAACAAAAACATACACAAAGTACTGGAGTAACTCAGTCGGTCAGGCAGGAAGGATCTCGATTCAAAATGTCACCTATGCATGTTCTCCTGAGATGCTGCCTGACCCGCTGTTGCTCCAACACTTCGTGCCTTTTTTACCTCATATAATGAAGCAGTCCACATTAAATGCATAAAGACCCTGGCTCTATCTAGCCCTGGGCTGATATAACAAGTAATGTTCACACCACCCGTGTCAATGCCGGTTCTATCCCACTGATGTTCAATGACCTCATCATCACTCAATCCCCCACTATCAATACCCTGGGGGTTACAATTTACCAGAAACTGAACTGGAATAGTCACATGCACAATGTGGATACAAGAGTAAGCTGGGAATCCTGTTCTGCGTAATTCATCCCTTCGCTCCCCGAAGCCTGTCCACCATCCACAAGGCTCAAGTCAGGAATGTGACAGGACACTCTCCACGCCTGAGTGAGTGAAGCCTCTAGCCAATGTGCCCAAAGCCTTGTTGACCATCCTATCTACCTGTGCTGCCACTTCCAACCAAGCTTCTTGGGCGTTATTGAGGCTTCACTCACATCAGTTAGACTATTGAGAAAAGAAGTTGGGAGGTTATGTTGCAGTTATAAAAGATGTTGGTGAAATCGCACTTACAGTATTGTGTTCAGTTTTGGGCACCATGTTATAGGAAAGATGTCAAGCTGGAAAGAGTGTAGCGAAGATTTACGAGGATGTAGCCAGGAATCGATGAGCTGAGTTATAGAGAGAGGTTGAGCAGGCGAGGACGTTGTTCCTTGGAACGCAGGAGAATGAGGAGTGATCTTATGGAGGTGTACAAAATCATGAGAGGAATAGATCGGGTAGACACACCGAATCTGTTGCCTAGGGTAGGGGAATCGAAAACCAGAGGACATATGTTTAAGATGGAGGGGGGAAGATTTAATAGGAAACTGAGGGGCACCTTTTTCACACAGAGTGGTGTGTGTATGCAATGAGCTGCCGGAAGAGGTCGTTGAGGCAGGTACTCGCGCAATGTTTAAGAAACATTTGGACAGGTACATGGATAGGACAGGTTTAGAGGAAGATGAGTCAAATGCTGGCAGATGGGACTACTGATGATGGGACATGTTGGTCGGTGTGGGCAAGTAGGGCAGAAGAGCCTGTTTCCATGCTGTATGACTTTATAAGCTCGATACAATACAGGATATAGCACGGACTTCACTTGATAGGCACTACGTCCACAGACATTCACTCGCTCCACCAGCGACACACTGTAGCAGCAGTTTGTACCACCCACAGGATGCACTGCAGCAATTCTTCAAGCCTCCTCAGACAGCACCTTCCCAAACTCATCCCCTCTCCCAGTTAGAACAAAGGCAGCAACAACACAGGGAACACCACCACCTGGAAGATGCCCTCCAAGCCACACACCGTCCTGACTTGCAAATATAGATACAACAGTAGCGTTTAAGAGGCTTTTAGGTGGGCACATAGATATGCAAGGAATGGGGCGATATGGATCACGTGCAGGCAGAGGAGATTAGTTTAACTTTGCATAATGTTGGCATGGACATTATGAGCCGTAGAGCCTGTTCCAATGCTGTACTGTTCTATGGCAGGTGCTTATCGAGTGAAGTTGTTGCACTACCTCCCGACATTGAGAAGGTGGGGCAGGCAGGAAGCAGGTCGACAGGTAACAGTGGATGATTGAATCTCGCATGTGGGGGCACGTGTTTCCTCAGGTGGGGAGATCAGAATAAGATGCTTAATCACAGAGCCTCTGGAGGAGAGTCAACTCAAGTGGGATGTTGAGTTGTTGGGCTGATGGTATCGAGGGCAATAGGGCAAAGGTGGGAAATTAGATTTGAAGCAAATTTCAGCTGGGATTGATGCGGAACCGTATTGAAGACACAAATTATCTCTTCCTTTAACAGATAGTTCATCTGTCCCTCTCTTTCCCTTCCCCCTTCCCAGTTCTCCCACTGTCTTCCTGTTTCCAACTACATCCTATCTTTGTCCCGCCCCCTCCTCTGACATCAGTCTGAAGAAGGGTCTCGAGCTGAAACGTCACCCATTCCTTCTCTCCTCAGATGCTGCCTGACCCGCTGAGTTACTCCAGCATTTTGTGTCTACCTTCGATTTGAAGCTGCAGTTATTTTCCGATACATCTTCCTTTTCATTCCCATTATCAGGTCACCAGTCGGTTTCTGTCTCCATTCCGAATCCCATCCTCTTTCACTTATAAAGCAGAGAACACTAGGGATTCTCAGCAGATTAGGCCATCTCCAAAGAGAGAGGAAGTGTGCCAATGCTTCAGATCAAAGACATTTCATCAGAGCAACTTCAAAGCACAAAGTGCAGGAGGAATGCAGAGGGGTCCTTTTCGTCTCTATTCTTTGTCATCATCTTCAGTGTTAGCAAATTTAGAGCACATAGTTTTGAGGGTAGGGTATTGACATGGATAGAAAATTGGTTGACAGACAGGAAATAAAGAGTAGGAATTACCAGGTCCCTTTCAGAATGGCAGGTAGTGACTAGTGGGGTGCCCCAGGGCTCAGTGCTGGGACCACAGCTATTTACAATATATATTAATGATTTTGATGAAGGAATTAAAAGTAAGGAATTATATATTAATGATTTTGATGAAGGAATTAAATAGCAAATTTGTAGATGACACAAAGCTGGGTGGCAGTGTGAACTGTGAAGAGGATGCTATGAGGATGAGGGTAGATGCATGGCAGATGCAGTATAATGTGGATAAATGTGAGGTTGTCCACTTTGGTGGCAAGAACAAGAAGGCAGATTATTATCTGAATGGTGTCGGATTAGGAAAAGGGGAAGTGCAACGAGGCCTCTGTGTCCTTGTACATCAGTCACTGAAAGTAAGCATGCAGCTACAGCATGCAGTGAAGAAAGCAAATGGCATGTTGGCCTTCATAATGAGAGAATTTGAGAGTATTGGAGCAAAGAGGTCCTCCTGCAGTTGTACAGGTCCCCAGTGAGACTATACCTGAGTATTGTGTGCAGTTTTGGTCTCCTAATTTGAGGAATGACATTCTTGATATTGAGGGAGTGCAGCGTAGGTTCACGAGGTTAATTCCCTGGATGGCGGGACTGTCATATGATGAAAAAATGGAACGCCAGGGCTTGCATTCACTGTACCTTAATTGGTACACGTGACAATAAAAGACCTTTGAACCTTTGAAAATTATTAAGGGATTGGACAAGCTAGATGCAGAAAACATGTTCCCGGTGTTGGGGGAGTCCAGAACCAAGAGTCATAGTTTAAGAATAAGGGGTAGGCCATTTAGAAATGAGATGAGGAAAAACTTTTTCATCCAGAGAGTTGTGAATTTGTAGAATTCTCTGCCTCAGAAGGCAGTGGAGGTCGATTCACTGGATGCATTGAAAAGAGAGTTAGATAGAGCTCAATCAAGGGATATGGGGAGAAGGCAGGAATGGGGTACTGATTGCATTGAATGGCGGTGTTGGCTCAAAGGGCCGAATGGCCTACTCCTTAACTTATTTTGGATTGTTATCACTCACCCGGCTGAGGTGACAACTTGATTTAGCCTGAACATAGAGTACAGCACAAAGGCCCGCACCAAGTGTCACTATCTGCTGAGGTTCTACCTGTCCCCGATGTTGTGAAGGATGGGCTTGGTGCAGATGCCTTGCTATGTGCCAGTCAGCCAGACATTGCCGCACCATCTCTCGTTCATGGAAAGGTTCTTCCGGAACAACACCTTTGACCACAAGTCCATCGGGCAGTGGTCAGCACGGAACGTCCTGCAGGCACTGCAGGGGAATGACTCCATGGATCCTGTGGCATGGTTCCCAGAGCAGACTGCCCAGGTTTTCTGGCAAAATGCCTCATCACCAGAACTCACCAAAAAGCACCAAGACCTGGCTTGGGTGGCAGTGAGGGGAGCCCTCCCAATCAGATCCGTCACAGAGGACTCTGTGATTTATGGACTGTTCTCAGGGACGCATTCAGAGACTGACACCGAGTGCTGCTGGAATATCATCAACTCAGTGAAAGACGCTCTTTGGTCTGCTCGAGCTTTGTTGACCTCCCAGCAGAGCAAGATGTCCGTCGGGCAATGTTGCCGACTGGCCCACTGCAGACAGTAGGAGTACATGCTGAGGGACGCACTGGAGCTTGGTGCAGCCAACACCAAGGCTCTGTGGGGGAAGACCACAGTCTAGGGTCCTTCGGCTGCTGGACATGGGGGGCAGGGTGTGGTGGAGACGCCCCTCAAAATAAGGGAAGGGATTCCACATCAGTGAGCCACACGAGTGGCAAGGGTGGGGGGGTAATTTTGTGTAATTGGTGTATTGAATATCTGTATTGAATGTATCTATAGCCTCCGAGAATGTTGGATGGAGTTTTGAAAGGAACATGTTTTGTATATATTTATTTCTTGAATAAAGTATTTTTTAATTAAAAAAAATATTGCCAGGACCAAAGAAAGACACAAAATGCTGAATTAACTCAGTGGGTCAGGCAGCATCTCTGAAGAATATGGATCGGTGATGCTTTGGGTCAGGACCCTTCAGACCAATTGCAAGGGGAGGAAAAGCAGGCTGTCAAACAGGAGGGGCAGATACTACATGATGCTAAGACCTACTGGGATCCAGGTTCATTTCTCCAGCTCAGAGTGTGAAGGGGTTAATTGTCCAGTAGCTCCCAGGGGTGCAGTCATGGTTGTGAACCCAAGGCTGAGACCCTTCCCTTGGCATGTGGGGGCAGTGGGTCACACCAGCAGTGACGTGGAGAAAGCAGATCATCTTTTACCTAAAGAGGATTAAGTTATCTCCCAAAATCAAGCCTCATTTTAATTCAATTGTCATTGTAAATCTTCCGTCAGTAGTGGAACTGTGGTTACGTGGCCGGTGATGATTCAGGATGAGGTTACTGAGTGCAAGGACACAAGGATATTCCTTCAGCAGAGAGGGAGGAGCAGTGGAAAGTAAATCAGCGCACAGACTTTCAGTGGAACAATACGTAATCGGACCTGCCGTGACTGCACAATGTAGTCCATGGGTGGTAGAGGTGTCTGCAGGAAAAGGTGACACAACTGGGCCATCTCAGCACCTACCCAACAACACACAGTGTATGCCAACAGCTGTGGAGAAATCAGTGTCACAATGCACCTTCAGCACCGTCCCAGGGTGAAGCAGCCAGGTTAGGAAGAGTCAGCATGGCTTTGTGCGGAGAGATCATGTCATACTAATCTGATTTACTCTTTTGAGGATGTAACCAAAGTGAGATGGAGACAGGGAAGTACATATGGTTACCCTACATACCCAGCAGTAGGAATATTGATTTCTCTAATTGTAAGTAACCCTTCCTTCCCTTCTCTCTCTCTGTCCCTCCCTCACTCTAGTCGTTGTACTAGTTTCACTGTCGTCCTGTTGAGTTTCACTGTCTATAACTTGTTATCACCTATCCCACAGCCAGTAATGGACCATTGTGGGCTCCGACTTTCTTTGATCATCATTGCTTTTTGCACATCTTTCTTTCATTTGACTTCGCCATGAATGTAGGTGGTATGGTCAGTAAGTTTAAGGTGACATGAAAGTTAATGGTGTGTGGAGAGTGAGGAAGATTGTCTAAGGTAACAGCAGGATTTAGATCAGATGGAAAGATGGGCAGAATGTTTCCAAATGGAAATGAATCCTAACAAGTGTGAGTTGATGGATTTTGAGAAGTCAAAAGGGATAGTACATGGATGTAAATAGTAGGGCACTAAGAAATGTTGACAGAGAGACCTGTGGGTCGAACTGAAAGTGGCCATACAGTAGGGCGGTGAAGATGGAAAATTGCATGGAGGCATGAAAATTAAATTGGAGGGTAGAAAATAAGATTTGCAACTTTGCAAAATATTGATTCGACCACATTTGTATCATGTACAGTTTGGATCGCTACACTCTTGGAAGATGTGATTGCTCTGAAGAGGGTGCAGAGGGGATTCACCAGGATTTTGCCTGGATTGGTGGATTTTAGCTGTGCGGAGAGATTGGATATGCTGGGCTTGTTTTCCCTGTGATGAAGAAGGCTATGGGGTGGCCTATAGATATATAAAATGATGAGACAAAATACATAGTCAGAATCTTTTTCCCCAAGGTCAGAGTATCACAAACAAAAAGGATTAGGTTAAAGGTGAGAGGGAGGAGTTTTAAAGGGAATTTGAGGGGTTGTTTTTCCACAAAGGTAGTGGTTGATATCTTTATATTTGGAGGTGGTGGAATTAGTTACAATCACAATATTTAAGAGGCGTTTAGACAGGCTCAGGAATAGGTATAGAACGGCATTGGTCATATTTCAGGCAAACAGGATTTGTGCAGATGGGCAGAGTTCAGCATGGACAAGTTCAGCTGAAGAGATGATTTCTATGCTTTGCAACTCACTGACTCTATGACTCAAAATAATCAAACATGATTCAGTTTTCAAGAAGACATGTTGATTTGATTACATTACGTTTCTCTCAATGACTAGCTCTTGATTGTGTCTATTTACTTCTATTAATTCACTTGCCTTGTTACAAATTCTGTGTGCATTCCAAGGGCTATCAGTTCTGATGACTTGCTGTTTTTTCCAGCTCTGCCTCGACCTTGAGACAGACTCTTATAAAGTCTCAGTCATAAAATAATACAGCACCAAAACAGGCCCTTCAGCACAATACATCCATGCAAATCAAGAGACTGTATTAGGTATCCCCATTTGGCCACATTCCTCCAAACATTTCCTATTCATGTACCTGTCGTGTCTTTTAAATATGGTTATTGTACCTGCCTCAACTACCACCTCTGGCAGCTCGTTCCATATACCTTCCACCCTCTGAGTGAAAAAGTTGCTCCTCAGGTTCCTATTCAATTTTGCCCCTCTCACCTTAAATCCATGTCTTCTCAGTAAAAGACTTTGCATTCACGCAATGTATTCCCCCATAATTTTATACACCTCCAATATATATATATAGATGGATAGGTGGAGTAAGTGACAAAGGCTCAAGGTTAAAAGGAAACAAAAGGATGTCAGTTAAGGAGAGAAGAGTGAAATGTAAAGCTATAGGGAGGGAAGGGAAGTGGGTGGAAGGAATGAAGGAGGGGAAGAGGAGAATGCAATCTTTTTCACAAGGGAAAGGAATCAAGAGGCAGAAGGCATGAGTTTAGGGTGAGATGGGAAAGACATAATTTAGCGGCGTCTTTTTATCTTCCCTCTGCTGTCAACTTCATCCCCCACCCTTATACCCATCCTCACCACCACCATCCTCGATGGAGGCACTCAGAAAGAACATTCTGGAAACTGTGCTTTGGAGCCGGGCACCTCACCGGAGAGTTGCTGTCAGATTGTTCCACTCGTTGACAACTTTCATTACTCTGCTCCCTCTATCATGAGCTGCAGGTTGATTTATGGGGAGCTGATTATTTACAGTGTGCTGGTGGCGTCAGGGAATTATGCACTCTGTGTCCCCTCACCCTTCATTAATGCACGGCACAATGTATCTCCTGCTTTACCATTACGTCACCGTAACCTCATTAAGCTGAGTATCTGATCTGTGCGTGTGAGACATGAAGACTGAGTGGTGGGGTCTGCTGTGGGGCAGATCAATAACAGGAGAAGTGAGGGCACTTCAGAGGCAAGCTGACAGCGGCCAGCTCTTGACAGACACCGTGTACTGTTGGCATTCTGGCCGGCAGCTACTTGGATAGGTAGGGAGAGGGGGTAGAGAAGTAGCAGATGGTTTATTGTGTAGCAAAATGTGGAGTCATGCATTTTGGTAGTAGATTATTTTCTAAATGGGGAGAGAATCCAGGAAGCAGAAGTGCAATGGGGCTTGGGAGTGTTGGTGCAGATTCCCAAAAAGTTAATCTGCAAGTCGAATCAGTAGTAAAGAAAGCAAATGCGATGCAAGCATTTATTTTGAGTGGGCTTATATACAAAACAGGGATGTAATGCTGAGGCTCCAGAAGGTGCTGGTCAGGCCGCATTTGGAATATTGTGAACAATTTTGGGCACTATATCTGAGGAAGGATGTGCTGGCTCTGGAGAGGGTCCAGAGGAGGTTTACAAGAAAGAGTAGGATAACATTAGGAATGAGTAGGATAACATATGATGAGCATTTGACAGCACTGGGCCTATATTCCCTGGAGTTTAGAAGAATGAGGGGGGATCTCACTGAAACCTACAGAATAGTGAAAAGCTTGGATGGAGTGGATATGGAGAGGATGCTTCCACTAGTGGGAGAGTCTATGACTAGAGGTCATAGCCTCAGAATTAAAGGATGTTCTTTTAGGAAGGAGATGAGGAGGAATTTCTTTAGTCAGAGGCTGGTGAATCTGTGGAATTCTTTGCCACAGATGGCCGTGGAGACAAAGTCATTGGATATATTTAAGGCAGAGATAGATAGATAGATAGATAGACATTAGTATGGATGTCAGAGGTTATGGGGAGAAGGCAGGAGAATGGGGTTAGGAAGAAGGGATAGATCAGCCAAGATTGAATGGCAGAGAAGACTTGATAGGCCGAATGGCCTAATTCTACTCCTATCACATAATCTTATGATCTCTTCAAAAAATAAAACAGGAGGTCTGGCAGCATTTGTGGAGAGACAGGAATTAGTGATGCGGCAGACTGTTGCAGCGGTAGAGTTGATGCCTTACAGCGCCAGAGACTTGAGTTTGATCCTAACTACAGGTGTTGTCTGTATGGAGTTTGTATGTTCTCCCTGTGACCACATGGGATTCCTCCGAGTGCTCTGGTTTCCTCCACACTCCAAAGACATGCAGATTTGTAGGCTAATTGGCTTCGGTAAAATTGTAAATTGTCCCAAGGATTGTGTAGGATAGTGCTGGTGTACGAGGTGATCACTGGTCGGCGAGGATTGTTTTTGTGCTGTATCTCTAAAATCTAAAGAAACAGAGCCAACATTTCAGGTCATAGACCCTTGGGTAGAATTGGGAAGGAGACAAACAAAGCTCATGGTGCTGTAGTGAGGGTGGGGAAGGAGATGGTCTCTGACAGGGAAAAACCAGGGTGACCATGGGAATACGCAGTAAACAAGGTTATTGGCCACTGAGTGGATGGTTCTGTCCAGAGATCTCTAAAGATAAAAGGTGGAGGCACAGGTAGGTCAGGTGGTTTAGAAGATATATGAGATAGTTAGTCATCGGGTCAGCCCTTCTGCCCAACATGCCCGCACCGACCAATAGGGCCATCTACACAGTCCCACCTGCCTGCATTTGGCCATTGAGTGGATGGTTATGTCCAGAGATCCATAAAAGTTGAAACTCAGGTACTTGATACATAGGGATACATCTTCATAGTCAGGGCATAGATTATAAGAACAAGGAAGTCACATTATATCTATGTGAAATACTGATTAGGCTACAGCTTGAGTAATCTGGTTGTGCTGGAGGTATAGAGGAGATTCACCAGGTATGAAGAGAGTGTACCGAAGTACGGTGAAAAGCTCTGTTTTGCGTGCTATCTAATCAGATCAGATCATGCTATACATAAATATAATAAAGCCAAACTCTAGTACAATAAGATAGATCAAAATGGAAGATACAGTGCAGAATATAGTTCTCAGAAGACTGGATAGGCTGGGGTTGTTTTTTATTGGATGGAGAGGTAAAGAGGGGATCTGATAAAGAAAGGTACACAAATTATGAAGGGCATGATAGTGAAATATTTTCCCTGTTTGCAGAGGTGACGATAATCAGGAGGTAAGGAGTAGGAGACCTAGGTTTAATAAAGAACTCTTTTTGAGTGTGATTGAAATCTGATTTTCAATGAAGGCAGGCACTCTCGACTGATGAGGAAGTATTTGGGTAATTACGTGAATTGCCAACGTGTAAAAAGTTACAGGTTGGAAAATAGAATTAGTATAGTGGTGCTTAATGGCTAGCATGGATTTGGTGGGCTGAAGGACCTGTTTCTATGTCGTAGTTTAGTTTAGTTAATTGTCACGTGTACTGATGTTCAGTGAAAAGCCTTTGTTTCATGAAATACAGTCAGCAGAAAGATAATACATGATTACAATAAAGCCATTTACAGTGTATAGATAAATGTTCAGGGAATAACATTTAGTTCAATGTAAAGCCAGCAAAGTCCAATCAAGTATAGTCCAAGGGTCACCAAAGATAGTTCAGCACTGCTCTCTGGTTGTAGCAAGATGATTCAGTACAGCTCTAAGGTTCTATGGAGACACAAGAATCTGCAGATGCTGGAATCTTGAGTAAAGAACATAGTATTGGAGGAACTCAGTGGGTCAGGCAGCATCTGTGGAGGGGAAGGGATGTCCCAGCCTGTCCAACCTCTCCCAAAAAGTCAAGTCAGTGAGCCCACGTAACACCCTGGTAAATCTCTTTGGCACCCTTTCCAACTTAATGACACTAAAGACACCAAGTTTCCAACTTAATACACTGACCATTTCACATTACTATTAGTTTGGAATCCACAACCAGCAGACCGTTTTCACAGTGACCAGCGATCTGACCCATTGGGTATTTATTCACAAAATGCTGGAGTAACTCAGCGGGTCAGGCAGCATCTCAGGAGAGAAGGAATGGGCGACGTTTCGGGTCAAGACCCTTCTTCAGGTTGAGCACTAACCAGGGCTGTTTTCCTCGGCCTGATTTCCTGCAGTTCCTTAGATATCCAGCAGATGTCAGCAAGCCTTAAACTGCACAATGGCCCTGTGAACAGTTTGGTGAAAGTGCTGGAGCCAGGCAGCATGTCTGGAGAAGTTGAATAGGTGACGTTTCAGATCAGAACCTTTCTTTCCATCAAAGAGCAGGAGATCAGCAGGGAGAGAGAGCAGTGAGAGAGGGTCTCACAGAACTCGGAGAAAGAACTTCTTCAAAGGAGGCATGCCTTGAGGAGATAATCAGTGGCGCAGTAAAATGAAAACATAAAAAACTGCAGATGCTAAGGATTGCACCCTCTTGAGATTCACATGTACCTCATCACTTAAACAATGTTCAAATATGACATTTATATAGAAGATAGACACAACAAGCTGGAGTAACTCAGCGGGACAGGCAGCATCTCTGGAGAGAAGGAATGGGTGACGTTTCAGGTCGAGATTCTTCTTCAGACTGGTTAGGGATAAGGGAAACGAGAGATATAGATGATGATGTGGAGAGTTAAAGAACAATGAATGAAAGATATGCAAAAAAGTAACGATGATAAACAAAACAGGCCACTGTCAGCTGTTTGTAGGGTGAAAATGAGAAACTAGTGCGACTTGGATGGGGGAGGGATAGAGAGAGAGGGAATGACGGGGCTACCTGAAGTGAGAGAAATCAAAATTCTAACACTGGGCTGTAAGCTGCCCAAGCGGAATATGACATGCTGTTTCTCCAATGTGCGTTTAACCGCACTCTGACAATGGAGGAGACCGAGGACAGAAAGGTCTGTGCACGAATAGGAAGGAAAATTAAAGTCTCCAGCAACCGGGAGATCAGGCTGGTTCACGTGGGCTGAGCGAAGGTGTTCTGCGAAACGATTGCCCAGTCTGCGTTTGGTCTCGCCGATGTATTAGAGTCCACATTTTGAACAATGGAAACAGTAGATGAGGTTTGAGTAGGTGCAAGTGAACCTTTGCCTAACCTGAAACGACTGTCGAGGTCCCTGGAGGGGAGGGAGGAGGAATAGTGACAGGTATTGCATCTTCTGCGGTTGCAGGGGAAGGTACCTGGGGAGGGGGTAATTTGGATGGGAAGGGATGAGTTAACTTGGGAGTTGCAGAGGGAATGGTCTCTGTGGAAGGCGGAAAGGGGTGGAGATGGGAAAATGTGACTAGTGGTGGGATCCCGTTGGAGGTGGTGGAAATTTCAGAGGATTATGTGTTGTATGCGATGGCTGATAGGGTGGAAGGACAAGGGGGACACTGTCTCATTTATATAGCCATTCACAATAAAAAAGGCCCTTCAGCCCATCAAGTCCATGCCGACCATCAGGTATCCATCTGTACTGACCCCATTAACCAGCACTTGGTCTGCAGACTTCTCTGCCTTCCTGCTTCGGGTGCTTTCCTTGACAGTTCTCCCAACAACCTCAGGAGGAAAGATTCCTTCCCAGATCCCCTCTACAACTCCTACCCCCTTCAGCCTAATCTCTGTCCACTTGCCTTGTCATCTCTGCCTGAGGAAAAAGGTTTCATCTACACTGTCTGTATCCCTCATGAGTTTGTCACCTGCACCAGATCCACTCTCATCAGTTAGTGACCTCCATCACTCCCCCACCCTCCACTCATCAGTCGCCTCCATTAATTCCCCACCCTCCCCTCATCAGTCTCCCACTTCCATCACTCCCTCCCCTCATTAGTCTGTCACATACATTACATCTCCAGTCTCCCCTCATGAGTTAATGACCTCCATCAGTCTCCCATCCACTCACTCCCCCTCCCCTCACCTCCATCACTCCTCACCCTCCCCTCATGAGTTAATGACCTCCATCACTTTCCCATCCACTCACTCCCCCTCCCCTCACCTCCATCACTCCTCACCCTACCCTCATGAGTTAGTGACCTCCATCACTCCCGTTCACTCACTCCCCTCCCCTATCACTCCTCCCTGTTGCCGGGCCTGCGAGCCGCCGACCGGTTAGGCGCCGAGCGTGCGCGTGAGCGGGGCTCCGCGGGGCCGCGCACGGCGGCGGGAGGGGGGCGGGGTTGCGCACGGAGGAGGGAGGCGGGGCCGCGCATGGCGGCGGGAGGAGGGAGGCGGGGCCGCGCATGGCGGCGGGAGGAGGGAGGCGGGGCCGCGCATGGCGGCGGGAGGAGGGAGGCGGGGCCGCGCACGGGAGACGGTCGCGAGCAGCACCATGGCGGAGTTCAGCATCGACCAGAGCAACCTCCCCGCCGTCAACGCAGGTAGAAGCCGCGCCGGTCCGATCCGGTCCGATCCGGTCCGGTCCGCCCCTGCCCGCCCCTGCCGCTGTCTACACTCTTCCCACCTCTGTTTATCCCCCCCCCAACATCTGTCCCTCTCCCCCACCGCCTATGTCCCCTCTCTCTATCCTTCTCTTCTTTCCTCTCCTCGTCTCCCTTCTCTTTTCTCCCTTTCATTTCCCATCCTGCTTCACTTTTCTCTTCAATCCGTCCCGCGTCTTCTCCCCTCCGCTTCACCCCCCCCCATCTTCCTCCCCTCTCTCTCCACTTCTTCGTTCTCTTCAATCACCTTCTCAACCTCCTCTCTTTATCCCCCATCCTCTCTTCCTTCTTTCCACCCTCCCCTTTTCTTACCCCATCCTCCTCTTTTCTTACCCCTCATATCTTAACCACCTCCTCTCTTTACCCCCTCCTCTTTTAATCCCCGTTTCTCTTTAGCCCCTCCTCCTTTAATCCCCGCTTCTCTTTTACCCCCTCCTCTCTTTATCCCCTCCTCTCTCTTTAGCCCCTCCTCTCTTTACCCCCTCCTCTCTTTACCCCCTCCTCTCTTTACCCTCTCCTCTCTTTACCCCCTCCTCTCTTTACCCCCTCCTCTCTTTACCCCCTCCTCTCTTTACCCCCTCCTCTCTTTACCCCCTCCTCTCTTTACCCCCTCCTCTCTTTACCCCCTCCTCTCTCCTACCCCCTCTCTCTCCTCTACCCCCCTCCCTCTCCCCCCCCTCCCTCTCCCCCCCCTCTCTCCCACCCCCTCTCTCCCACCCCCCCTCTCTCCCACCCCCCCTCTCTCACACACCCCCTCCCGCCCCTCCTCTCTCCCCCCCACCTCTCCCGCCCCCCCTCTCTCTCCCCCCCCCTCTCTCCCCCCCCCTCTCTCCCACCCCCCCCCCCCACTCTCCCCCCCCACTCTCCCACCCCCCCCTCTCTCTCCCCAACCAATCTCCCCATCCTCCATCTAACATAAATAATACTGAATATGGGTTCAAATTCTGTTGGAGAATTCCTTTTCAAATCATGGTAGAAGCTTGTGTTACTAGAAGTGATCTTGATTCTGTTGATAGACACAAAATGCTGGAGTAACCCAGCGAAACAGGCAGCCTCTCTGAAAAGATGGAATGGGTGACGTTTCGCGTCGAGACCCTTCTTCGCTGTAATCGCTGTGGCCTATAGGGATTTATCAACCTGTGACTCCAGTCTCCCTGAACCGGGACTGACTCCTGTGCGGCCTGGTAGTGTGTCCAGATGTGATGTGGGTGTTTAGGGATGGCTTGTGCACGCCATCTGTGCCACTGACAGCCACATCAGGGTTGCACTCACTTCCTTGCCTCAAACGGCAACAGTTATGATGAAGTTCAGTGTCTTTCCGCGCTGCCAACTGACCTTACACAATAGCCACAGGCAACTTATTATCAAGTAGTGTCAATGTCATGCTATAGTTGTTCCAATTTTGCCCACTTCTCATCTGAAGATAATTTACCCTGTTTATTTTTTGACTTGGTTTCACCATCTGCCTGTGGTTCTGGTCACCGAGCTACACGATAGTTGTGTGGGAAGGAACTGCAGATGCTGGTTTATACCGAAGATAGACACAAAATGTTGGAGTAACTCAGTGGTTCAAGCAGCATCTCTGGAGAAATGGAATAGGTGACGTTTTGGGTTGGAACCCTTCTTCGGACTGATGACCTGACCCGAAACGTCACCTGTTCCTTTTCTTCAAAGATGCTGCCGGACCTATGAGTTACTCCAGCATTTTGTGTAATTGAGTTGGAAATGGTGTAGCAGAAATTCATGAAGTTGGTGGAGGTGCAGGTGAACCTCTGCCTCACCTGGAAAGACTGTTTGGGTCCTTGGATGGAGTCGAGGGGAGAGGTAAAGGGACAGGTGTTGCATCTCCTGTGGTTGCAAGGGAAGGTACCTGGGGAGGGGGTAGTTTGGGTGGGAAGGGATAAGTGAACCAGGGAGTTTCAGAGGGAACGGTCTCTGCGGAAAGCAGAAAGGGGTGGAGAGGGGAAGTTGTGGCCAGTAGTGGGATCCCGTCGGAGGTGACGGAAATGTTGGAGGATAATTTGTTGTTTGCGATGGATGATGGGCTGATGGGCGAGGACAAGGGGGACTCTATCCTTATTACGAATGGGGGGAGAGGGAGCAAGAGCAGAGCTGCGGATATTGAGGAGACCCCAGAGCCTCATCTATAATGGAAGAATCTATAATGTTGCAGGTTGAAGGCACTTCATCAAAAGTATTGACGAAGGTTCTTTGGCCGGAATCGTTAACATTTTCCCCCTCCACATGCTGCCTGACCTAGAGGTTTTCCAACATTTTCTGTGTTTCTTTCATATTTCCAGTATCTGCAGTTTTAATTTCTTCCTCAAATGTAAACAAGTTGCTGTAATGTCTCAGCGCCCTCAAGCTTGGCTCTGATGTTCCTCGACCTCAAATGAACCATCAATTGTGATCGGTTCGACCAGTGATCTTGCAGGAAAGGATTGTCACTTGGTGATGTGACACAGGATTTTGACCATATAGCACATTGTTACAGGCACAGGATTTACGTGCTTGATGTTCATATTTCTTCATCTGAACATGTGGAAGACTTCTGGTTAAATTGCACTAGTATTGGGGTTATTAATTAATTAAATTTTTGTTTATTATATATAATCTGTGCATATTGTTTACAGGCCTGTTATGCTGCAGCAAGAAAGAATTGAATTATTCTGTTGTTGGTACATATGACAATTAAACACTCTTGACCCTTGACAATGTCCTTCTCTTTGTCCTCTCCAACTGGAAAATGTAGATATTTTGAAATAGTGTAGGGAGGAACTGCAGATGTTGGTTTACACCAAAGATAGATACAAAATGTTGGAGTCCAAACAGTCCAACGGGTCAGGCAGCATCTCTAGAGAAAAGGAATAGGTGATCTTTCAGGTCGAGACCCTCCTTTAGACAATCAAAGTGGGAGGCAGCGAGAGAAGGTGTTGCAGAACTCCTGTTGGAGAACCTTTTTAAAGCAGGCATATCTTGAAGAGATTGACTCCGAAGAAAGGTCTCGACCTGAAACATTACCTATTCCCTTTCTCCAGAGATGCAGCCTGACCCGCTGTTACTCCAGCATTTAATGTCTATCACAGATATTTTAAATTTTGATCATACTTTTGTACTGTCACTGACATTACAATGAAAGGGAATGGTGAGTGAGACCTGGTTGCCCTTTGTAATCAGGTGTTGCGGTTCATCGTGCTTACCCCCTCCATTACACTATCGATGTTGATAGTAGGATTACAGTACACATGAGTGCAGAAATACAAACAGAAAATGGTGGAAACATTATCTTGCGGGATCCCAGACCCGAAAGGTTAACTGTTTCTCTCTCCACACAAGCCATCTGTCCAACATTTTCTATTTTCATTTCAAATTTCCGATAATTGCAGTTTTTACATTTTCACTTGGTACTGCAGTGGGGTAATTTAACAGGGGGAAGGGGCATCAAGCTCTCCACACATTGAGCAACCAACAAACTGCAGGAGGAACAGGTCAGGTAGCATCTGTGGAGGGATCAACAGACGATATTTCGGGTCGGGTCCCTCCTCATACCCTTCTCTAATCTAGTCTCATTTCAAAACGTCGTCTATCCATTCCCTCTACCGATGCTGCTTCACCCATTGAGTTTCTCCAGCACTGTTTGTTGCTCAGGATTCCAGCATCTGCAGTCTCTTTGTATATCCACGATTTCCACCTTCCACCGAACTCAGTAATACTTTGTATTATGAAAACTGGCGTAAGAATTAAATACAGGGAATGGAGTGAATTTGGAGTCAGGAATGGAGATGCAAGAAATTGCAGATGCTGGAATCATGAGCATAAAACAATCTGCTGGAGGAACTCAGCGGATCAGGCAGCATCTATGGAGTGAAATGGACAGACAACCTTTGGGGTCGGGATGTTTCCTCTGGAATGAAATTTGGATTATTTGTGTAACACTGAGGTAACTGATTTGCACAAGTCTGTCTGCACATGGGGATGAAGAGCTGGTGGTTGTAGAATATAATGCAGGTCCTTTGCCATGTGATGGTGGTACTGCATTAGTACAGTACGTATTTGCCACATAACATGGTTGAAGTGGTTGTTAGAACAGTCTGCCGCTGCATGATGTGGTAACTAATACAAGTCTGTAGTTGTATAACACTGGCACACTGTGGAACTTTAACGGGATGCATAGCAAATTGAAGGATGTTAAGTGGTGTGGACGAGCAGATGCCTTTGAAATATCTGCCACAGATCCTTAGAGGCCAGGGCTGGTTAATAATGTCAAAGAGATGGATTTTTTTCTTCTTTATTAGTCAAGGCAGAGGAATTGAAAGGTTAACTTGTTAGACCACAGCTCGAGCATTGCATACCGTTCTGGTCACCACATTGCAGGGAAGATGTGAATGCACAGGAGAGTGTTCAGAGGAGATTTCTGGAACATTGCAACCACAAGAAAGAGTGGGATTGTTTTTTTTTGGAACCGAAAAGGTTGAGGGAAGATTTAATTCAGATGTAGAGCATTGAACAGAAAAGCACAGGAACAGATCCTTTGATTCACAATGTCTGCCAACCATGATGCCAGATTGAACTAATTCCATCTGCTTGGATCTGGTCTATATCCATCTAATCTCTGCCTGTTCATGTGCCTGTCTAAAAACCTCTTAAACACCACTTTCATATGGTGCTTCCACCAGATACCTTTCCTGGCAGCTTGTTCCAGGCACACACCACTCTTTATGTAAAATAAATTTGCCTGGTAAATCTCTTCCCCCCCCACTCCCACCCCCTTTCACCTATCTACTATATAAAATGTTCCTCATAATTTTATATACTATCAGTATATCAGTATCTCCCCATCCACCTCTGATGGACAAGAGAAAGCAATCCAAGTTTACCCAACCTCATTGTAGCTAATAACTTCGAATCCAGGCAGCATCTTCATAAACCTCTTTTGCACTCTCCCCAAAGCCTCCAAAAAAATATATTTCCTGTAATGCAGTAACCAGAACAGCACACAATATTCCCGATGTGGCTGGACAGTTTTATAAAGTTGCAACATGACTTACAGGTTTTATACTTAATGTCATACCTGATGAAGTATGTTGTATGTCTTCTTTCGCTCCCTATCCTCTAGTGTTGACACTTTTAGCAACCTAAGGACTTGTACTCCTGAACACCAATGGTCCTAAGTATCCTGCTATTTACTCTGTACTTTCCCTTACATTTGACCTCCCAAATTGCTAAACCTCATACCTGTCAAGATTAAACTCTATGTACCATTTCTCAGCCAAATTTTCCAAATGATCTATAATCTTGCGGTATCCTTTGACAACTTTCTTCACTGTCAACAACTCTGACAATTTCTGTCCCTGGTGCTGGAGGAATTGTCCCTTTACTGACCAGCGAGGAACGAATGACCTATTTCTCTGATTGATGCCGTTGGGCAGTCAAGTTAAACAAACCTCCAGATGTTCTTCCTGAATCTCCCTGCTGCAAAGCTGCTTCGAGGTTCAAGCGTGGTGAACCGGAGCTGGAATTCTGCTGATGAGAGACATTCTGAAGCTTTGCTAGATTGATCAAGAGTATTTAAGCAGAACTTCTGCTTTACATATGAAGTAATGAGTGTAAGTTATGGCCGGGTTCTGTTACTGAGAACTATCCATAACCCGAACATATAGGAAGGATGTCATTAACCTGAATAGAGTGGATATGCAGAGGATGTTTCCTCCAGTGGGGGAGTCTCGAACCAGAGGCCATAGTCTCAGAGTAAAAGGAGATAAGGAGGGTGGTTGTGACTTTATGGAATTCATTGCCACAGATAACTGTGGTGGCCAAATCGATGTATATTTTTAAGGCGGAGATTGACAGATTCTTGATTAGTAAGAGTGTCAAAGGTTATGGGGAGAAAGCAGGAGAGTGGGGTTGAGAGGGAAAGATCGATCAGCAATTATTGAATAGTAGAGTAGACTTGGTGGACCGAATAGCCTAATTCTGTTTCTGTAACCTATGTACATTAAAATGGAGGGGGCTTTGCAAGGATGTTACTGGGTCTAGAGGGTTAAAGGTATGAGAAGTTGGATTGGCTGGTGCATAGGAGGGGGTAGCCTTTAGAAAGGCGTATAAAATTACGAGGGCATAGATAAACTAAATGCACACAGTCTTTTTCTCAGGGTAGGGCAGTCTACTAGAGGACATATGTTGAAGGTGAGAAGGAAAAGATGTAGGAGACCTGAAGGACAACTTTTTCCACACAAGAGGATCGTGCATACATGGACTGAGCTATGAGAGAAGGTGGTGAAGGTGGGTGGAAATACGGTATATAAAAGACACTTAACAGGTACATGGATTGGTGGGATATCAGCCATGTAGGACTGGCTTGCTTAAGCAAAACACAAAATGCTAGAGAAACGCAGTGCACAGGTAGCATCTCTGGAGAACATGGATAGATGAAGTTTTGTATCGGGACCCTTCTTTGCACTGACTGTAGTAGGGGTGAAAAAGCTGGAAAATGTGGGAGCAAGAAGCCTAGCAAGTGATGGGTGGATACAGATGGTGTGGGTTGGGGTGTAGGAAAATAACTGCAGATGCCGGTACAAATCGAAGGTATCACAAAATGCTGGAATAACTCAGCAGGTCAGGCAGCATCTAGGAGAGATGGAATGGGTGATGTTTTGGGTTGAGACCCTTCAGACGGGGGAGTTGACTGGCAGATGGATGGACAAAGGCTAGAGATGAAAAGGAGACAAAAGGTCGTCAAATAAGGAGAGGTGTGAAATGTAAAGCCAGAGGGAGGGGATGTTGGTGAAGTGGAGTGGGAGGGAGTGGGATAGTGGGAAAAATGGGTATGCACTGGGGTGAGGATGGGGGTACAGGAAAGAGAGATGGGGGACTGGGAGGTATTACCTAATATTGGAGTATTTAGTGCTGGTATCGTCGGGTTGTAAGCTACCCAAGTGGACTACAAGGTGCTGTTCCTTAAGTTTGCTTAAGCTTGTTTGTCATGAACATGTTGGGCAGAAGGGCTTCTTCCTGTGTTGTATGACAAGACTCTCTTGATCATAGTATAAGAAGATAACTGCAAATGCTGGTACAAATCGAAGGTTTTTATTCACAAAATGCTGGAGTAACTCAGCAGGTCAGGCAGCATCTCGGGAGAGAAGGAATGGGTGACGTTTCGGGTCGAGATCCTTCTTCAGACTGATGTCAGGGGGATCGCTTGATCATAGTCTTGCCACTCCTAACCTAACCAGTCTGGTGCATTATCACCACATCAACTGCAGCAGTTAGAGAAACCTTCCAGCACTTAAAGATAGCCAATAAATGTCAACCTTCCCAGCAATGACCACATGCCAAGTTGGAACCCCCTTTGTTGCTGTTTCACAGAAAGGAGCTTTCATTTTGAGGAGATAAAGCATGCGATGCCAGTAAATTTATAAAATCCTTTTCCTCATTACCACAACTTTCCAGTATGACACGTGATGTCAGGTTTGACATGTTGAATATTTCACTGCAACAAGACTACTTCCTTCAGAGGAGGAAGAATGGACTAGCTACAGGGAGACACCTTCCCCGCTGGAATCACAGATCACGGCCGAGACGGTGATCAGAGTTAGCAATTAGAAATGGGACCACTGATGGAGACCCAGGGATATGATTCGTGTGCAAAGGAAACTGAAAATGTGCTGACTGTTTTCTGTAGGAATGTTCCAAACTGCTGGCATGTAAGATTACCACATAAGCTGATCTCATATCATGCAAGCCAGCCATGAGAGGGCTCAAAATTTGCAAAGTTTAGATTTTGTTTCAGATTCATTTCAAGATAATCAAGTAGAAAATAAGCTGATGTGAATTCTGAGCATTATCTCAAATTATGATCACATTCTTAAGAAACATTTATCATATAACCATATAACCATATAACAACTACAGCACGGAAACAGGCCCGTTCGGCCCTACCAGTCCACGCCGACCACTCTCCCTGACCTAGTCTCATCTACCTGCACTCAGACCATAACCCTCTAATCCCCTCTTATCCATATACCTATCCAATTTACTCTTAAATAATAAAATCGAGCCTGCCTCCACCACTTCCACCGGAAGCCCATTCCATACAGCCACCACCCTCTGAGTAAAGAAGTTACCCCTCATGTTACCCCTAAACTTTTGTCCCTCAATTCTGAAGCTATGTCCCCTTGTTGGAATCTTCCCCACTCTCAAAGGGAAAAGCCTACCCACGTCAACTCTGTCCGTCCCTCTCAAAATGTTAAAAACCTCTTATCAAGTCCCCCCTCAACCTTCTACGCTCCAAAGACAAGCATACCAAATGCCTTCTTCACCACCCTATCCACATGAGATTCCACCACCCTATCCACATGAGATTCCACCTTCAGGGAACAATGCACAGTTATTCCCAGATCCCTCTGTTCCACTGCATTCCTCAATTCCCTACCATTTACCCTGTACGTCCTATTTTGATTTGTCCTACCAAAATGCAGCACCTCACACTTATCAGCATTAAACTCCATCTGCCATCTTTCAGCCCACCCTTCCAAAAGGCCCAAGTCTCTCTGTAGACTTTGAAACTCTACTTCATTATTAACTACACCACCTATCTTAGTATCATCTGCATATTTACTAATCCAATTTGCCACACCATCATCCAGATCATTAATGTAAATGACAAACAACAGTGGACCCAACACAGATCCTTGGGGTACTCCACTAGACACTGGCCTCCAACCTGACATACAATTGTCAACCATTACCCTCTGGTATCTCCCATTCAGCCATTGTTGAATCCATCTTGCAACCTCACTATTAATACCCAACGATTTAATCTTCTTAATCAACCTTCCATGTGGAACCTTGTCAAATGCCTTACTGAAGTCCATATAGACAACATCCACAGCCTTACCCTTATCAATTTCCCTGGTAACCTCTTCAAAAAAATTCAAGAAGATTAGTCAAACATAACCTTCCAGGCACAAATCCATGTTGACTGTTTCTAATCAGGCCTTGTTTATCCAAATAATTATATATATTGTCCCTAAGTATCTTTTCCATTAATTTTCCCACCATAGACGTCAAACTAACAGGTCTATAATTGCTAGGTTTACTTTTAGAACCTTTTTTAAACAAAGGCACAACATGCGCAATGCGCCAATCTTCCGGCACCATCCCCGTTTCTAATGACGTTTGAAATATTTCCGTCATAGCCCCTGCTATTTCTGCACTAACTTCCCTCAATGTCCTAGGGAATATCCTATCAGGACCTGGAGACTTATCCACTTTTATATTTTTCAAAAGTGTCCGTACCTCCTCTTCTTTAATCCTCATAATTTCCATCACTACTCTACTTGTTTCGCTTACCTCACATAATTCAATATCCTTCTCCTCGGTGAATACCGAAGAAAAGAAATTGTTTAATATCTCCCCCATTTCTTCCGGCTCAGCACATAGCTGTCCACTCTGACTCTCTAATGGACCAATTTTATCCCTCGCTATCCTTTTGCTATTGACATTTCTGTAGAACCCCTTGGGGTTTACTTCTACATTACTTGCCAAAGTAGCCTCATATCTTTTTTTCGCTTTTCTAATTTCCTTCTTAAGATTCCTTTTACATTCTTTATATTCCTCAAGAACCTCATTTACTCCCTGCCGCTTATTTTTATTGTATATCTCCCTCTTTTTCCGAACCAAGTGTCCAATTTCCCTGGAAAACCACGGCTCTTTCAAATTATTATTCTTTCCTTTCCACCGAACAGGGACATAAAGACTCTGTACTCTCAAAATTTCACCTTTAAATATCCTCCATTTCTCTATTATATCCTTTTCATAAAACAAAAAGTTCCATTTCACTCCTTTTAAATCCTTTCTCATCTCCTCAAAATGAGCCTTTCTCCAATCCAAAATCTCAACCCTTGGTCCAGATTTGACCTTCTTCATAATGATATTGAAACAAATCACTCCAAAGACGTACAGGTATGTAGGTTAATTGGCTGGGTAAATGTAAAAATTGTCCCTAGTGGGTGTAGGATAGTGTTAATGTACGGGGATCGCTGGGCGGCACGGACTTGGTGGGCCAAAAAGGCCTGTTTCCGGCTGTATATATATGATATGATATGATATGATAATGGCATTGTGATCACTAGATAGTGAGAATAGGAATGGAGTGAGGTGGAGGATAAATACGTGGCTGAGGAACTGGTGCAGGGAGCAGGGATTCAAGTTTCTGGATCATTGGGACCTCTTCTGGGGGAAGTATGACCTGTACAAAAAGGACGGGTTGCATCTGAACCTGAGAGGAACCAATATCCTGGCGGGGAGATTTGCTAAGGTAATTGCGGAGACTTTAAACTAGTACGGTTGGGGGGAGGCAATATGGATAGAACAGAAACAAGAAGCGGGTGATCACTTTGGAAGTGTATCACGGAGCCACTGATTGTCAGTGAGAATTTGTGCCGCAGATGTGTAGAGAAACCTGAGGTAGGCTGTAAGAATAATAGTGTAGTATTAGTGCGAGATTTTAACTACCCAAATATTGAATGGTTCAATCACAGTGCAAAGGGCTTGGACAGGATTGAATTTGCTCAGCCTGCCCAAGAAAATTTCCTTAATATAGGGAGGGCCCTACTAGAGACGATGCAATACTGGATGACCTCTCAGGAAACAAGGTAGGCCAGTGACTGTAGGGTTAGTGCAAGAGCACTTTTGGAGCAGTGACCATTTTTATATTAGTTTTATAAATAGTTATGAAGAAAGATAGGATTAGTCCATGTTTAGTTCCTAAATTTGGACTAAGCCAATTTTGGAGGTTGTAGAGGTTAGCTGACAGATGGCACTAAAATAGGTTAGACAGTGAAGATAGTTATCAAGAATTACAACAGATCGTGATCAGCTGGGTAAGAGGGCTGAGGAATGGCAAATGGAATTTAATGCAGATAAATGTGAGGTGGTACTTTTCAGAAGTCAAATCAGAGCAGGACGGTCACAGTGAACGGTAGTGCCCTTGAGAGTGTTGCAGAACAGAAGGATCTAAGAGTGCAAGTACATATTTCCCTGAAAGTGGCGTCACAAGTAGTTAGGGTGGTGAAGAAGGTTTGTCAGATAAGTATAGATGTTGGGACGTTGTGTTTCGAGTTGTACAAGGCATTGGTGAGGCTGCACTTAAAGTATTGTGTTCAGTTTTGGTCACCCTGCCATTGGAAAGATGCCATCAAGCTGGAGAGAGTGCAGAGAAGATTTACGAGGATGTTGTTCGGGCTTGAGGGCCTGAGTTAAGAGAGAGGTTGTGCAGGCTAGGATATTTCCTGAAGCTCAGGATGTTTTGGGGGGGGGGGGGGGGGTATGATCTCAATGAGGTGTATAAAATATGAGTGGAGTAGACAGGGTGAATGCATAGGGTTGGGGAATCAAGAACTAGAGAATATGTCTAAGGTAGAGGGGAAAGATTTATTAGGAACCTGATGGGTATCTTTTTTTTCCCACAGAGTGCGGTGGGTTTGTGGAATGAGTATTCGGAAAAAGTCTTAAAAAAATACCAAAGAAAAGACCAGTAAAAAAGTTAAATTAGAAATTTAAGTCTATGGTAGTGTAAGACATGGTCCGTAGTGTTCCCTTGGGCAGGCCTAGGGTTGTGCGGGTCGGTTCAAGAACATCATGGTTGTATCATCATATCATATATATACAGCCGGAAACAGGCCTTTTTGGCCCTCCAAGTCCGTGCCGCCCAGTGATCCCCGTACATTAACACTATCCTACACCCACTAGGGACAATTTTTACATTTACCCAGCCAATTAACCTACATACCTGTACGTCTAAGGAACGTAGCTGTTCCTGAATCTGGTGTGTGGGACTCCAGGCTTCTGTAACTCCTGCCCAATGATAGCAACGAGAAGAGAGCACGGTCCAGATTGGATTGGAATCGCAACCAGTCAGGATAGATGGATTTCTGAAAGGGAAGACATATTTGACAACTGTATTCTTTTTTTTTTTGTCCACTAGAGATGGACATTCACTAGACTTTGCACTTTCCCTAGACTTGCAACAGGATTACATGTTAAGCTATTAAACAAACCCAGACAGGCAAGATTAATATACTGGTGTAAATGAGCATGAAGGAGCATACCAGTCTAGCAAAAAACAGTCAGAGCGAAGGGATTACTTTTAGGTTATGAGGCTGTGAAAGGAACCACAGGGACTGGTGCTGGGGCCCCAGCTGTTTACAGTCTGTGTCAGTGGTGCTAAAGACAAGCACAATAAATCCAAAGATAGACACACAGTGCTGGAGTAACTCAGTGGGTCAAGCAGCATCTCTGGAGAAAAGGAATCGGTGATGTTTGAGGTTGGGACCCTTCTTCAGACTAAAAGATAGAAAAGGTCAGGACAAAATAACTGACCTCGGGAAGGGTGGAGTCCATATTGGCCCGTTGGTGGCTGGGGAAGATGCACTAATGATAGGGATATAAGGACGCAAACATTGGAACTAGTAGGACGACTAGGGTGGAGGGGGGGGGGGGGGGGGGGAGGGAGGAAAAGAAATGCAGGAGTTACTTGAAATTGTAGAAATCGATATTTATACCGCTGCATTGTAAGCTGCCCAGGCAAAATATGAGGTGCTGTTCTTCCAAATTTGGTAGTGTCAATCTGAGTCACAGTGGAGACTGTGAGATGGATGTAGAGGTGCATCGGGGATAGAGACAGTCAAAGTAAACAGGAGATGAATATAATGGGAAAAAATGAGGTCAGCCACTACAGAAAATACGGAAAAGCTGGGTGTTGTGCAAAGGAGATAAAACCAGCAAACGCTGGTTTACAAAACAATGGACAGAATGCTGGAGTAATTCATCAAGTCAGTCAACATCTCTGGAGAACATGGATAGGCGATGTTTTGGGTCGGGACCTTACTTCAGACTCTAAGTGACATTTCGGGTCGGGACTCTTCTGCGGACTGGATAGGTTCACCTACACGTCCTCCAACCTCATCTATTGTATCCGCTGTTCCAGATGTCGACTTCTCCATCGGCGAGACCAAGCGCAGACTGAACACCTCCGCTCAGTCCGTCTCAACCAACCTGATCTCCCGGTGGCTTAGTACTTCAACTCTTCCTCCCATTCCCAATCTGACCTTTCTGTTCCTCCATTGTTAGAGCGAGGCCCAGTGCAAATTGGAGGAACAGCACCACATATTTCGCTTGGGCAGTTTACACCCCAGGGGTATGAACACTGACTTCTCCCACTTCGGATAGTCCCTGCTTCCCCTCTCTATCCCCTCCCCCTTCCCAGTTCTCCTACTAGTCTTCCAGTCTCCGACTACATCCTATCTTTGTCCAGCCCCTGCCCTGACATCAATCTGAAGAAGGGTCTCGACCCGAAACGTCACCCATTCCTTCTCTCCTGAGATGCTGCCTGACGCGCTGAGTTACTCCAGCATTTTGTGTCTACCTTCTAGGTAAGAGTAGAGTCTGAAGAAGGGTTCTAACCTGAAATGCCATCTAGCCATTGTTTTCCAGAGATGCTGCCTTACCCACTGAGTTACTCCAGCAGTTTGTATCTATTTTGGGTATTGTGTAACTTGAGGGAAGATGCTGAGGTTCAGAGGGACTAGGATGGCCTTGTGCATAACTTGTTGAAAGTTAATGTGAAGGTAGAATTAGGTATGTTGGTTTTTATTATAGAGGATTTGGTTATGAGTGATGACATTTCAGGGAAATTTTCTAGCGCTCTGATGAAACTGCACTTGGAATAATGAATATAAATTCTGCAAGGAAGGATGTGTTTGTGACAGCTGGAATTCATTGATGGTTCGCCAGAGACACAAGAGACCGCTGTAATCTCGTGCAAAGAACAAAGTGCTGGAGGAATTCAGAGGCCCAGGCAACATTTGTGGAGGGAAATTGACATTTCACATATTCAGACCCTTCCATAAATGCTGCCTAACCCACTGAGTTCTTCCAGCAGTTTGCTTTTTGCTGAAGGTTCACCAACTTGTTTTGTGGGATGCTTCCATAATGATACATCGAACAGCCTGGGCAGAAAACTATTTTAATTTGGAAGGAGAAATTATCTTAAAGGTATAAAATTCATATGAAGCTAGAGATGGGCTGACGGTTTCAAGAGTTAACAATTGGAGACTAAAATATTTCGAAAGGTGATGAATCTCTTTTATTATTTATACATGAAGGAAATGGAGGCTCTGTGGCCAAGTATGTTTAAGGCAGTGATTTTGTTTTTAAAGGAATTAAGGAATATCGGCTTAATGCAGAGAAATGCACACTATTACTCCTATTGCCTCTGTTCCTATGGTTCATCTTTCTCCCTAGACATCCTCTAGACCCTATTTTACTTGTAATTAAGAGCTGAGTTAAGGGCAATGAAGGGTGGTGCAGCGGTAGAGTTGCTACTTTACAGCGCCAGAGACCCGGGTTCAATCCTGACCACAGGTGCTGTCTGTACGGAGTTTGTATATTCTCCTTGTGATCATGTGGGTTTTTTCCAGGGGCTCCGGTTTCCTTCCATGCTCCAAAGACATATAGATTTGTAAGTTGATTGGCTTCTGGAAATTGTAAAATTGTCCCTAGTGTGTAGGATAGTGCTAATGTATGGGATGATCGTTGGTCAGCATGGTCTCGGTGGGCTGCAGTGCCTATTTCCACGCTGTATCTCTAAAGTCTAAAGCTGACAAGTAGAATGTTTGATATCTTTAATTGAATCTCCCCAGGGAAATGTTCTGTTCAAGAGATTAGCAAGAATCCCCATTCTAGAATATGGGGGGATTTCCACCAAATAGTTTGTCATAGTGTTTTGTATTTGCTTTTGGTTTGACTTAGTTTGGTTGGGGCTTCAATGTGTTGGATGTTTACATTGAAAATTTAAAATTAGACAATGAGAGAGGTTGTAAATTTGGTCCAAAAGTGGATAGCATATGTGGAAGCTTATGAGGAAGATGAAATTAATTATGGCATTGAGGAATAGAAAGAATGCAGCAAAAAACTCAAGCAGGGAATTAGGAGGCCAAAGTGACCATGAAATGACCTTGGCTTAAAGAGAATTCCAAGGCATTTACTTATTAAAAACCAGAAAGTAACAAGAGAGAAAAGATAAACGAGAGAATTTCGACTTGGAGTCAGAGAATGTAGGCGAGGTACTAAATATAGAACATAGAACAAAACATCACAGGAACAGGCCTGATGGGATCTATCCAATGTTATTGAGAAGAGGAAAGATGGGAGATTGATGAGGCTTTGACAAATTGATTGAACTTTTTGAGCAAGTGACAAAGGTGAATGATGAGGGTAGAGCAATGCATGTTGTTTATGGATTTTAGTAAGGCATTTGACAAAGTCCCTAGTGGTGGGCTGATCCTGAAGATTAAGAAGCATGGGATTCATGGTGACTTGGTAGATTAGATTTAGAAGTGGTTTACCCATACAAGACAGTGTAGCGGTGGTAGGACTTTATTTGGGCTTAGAAATCTGTAACGCATGGATCCGTGTGGGGACCTCTGATGTTTGTAATAAATGACTTGGGCAAAAATGTAGATATGAGGAACTGCAGATGCGAGCATCGATTGAAACACAAAGTGCTGGAGAAACTCAGCAGTTCAGGAAGCATCTCTGGAGGACATGGATAGGCGACGTTACATGTCGAGACCCTTCCTCAGACTAGGGTGAAAATTCAGATAGGTTGGTTGGTAAGATTGTAGATGACACAAACATTGTGGAGATGTGCATGGCAAGTTGTTTTACACAGAATAGGGTGTGCCTGGAGCACTCTGCCAAGAGAAATGGTGGAAGCAGAGATAATAGTGACGTTTAAGACCTATTTAGGTAGACTGTGTTGTACAATTCTGACTCTAAAAGCATGTTATTCACAATTGAAACATTAATTTATATTTAACTCGAGTTAAATTACCATTGCTTTTTAATAGTGCATTAGATCCATTACAATACAAACGCATGTATGTTTTGTGTGCATTAGTAGTACATTATTACCTTTGAGCAACTGGGCTTGAATGGTTGTCACGATCGCAGTCGGTTGTGGTTGTGGATATGTGTGGGTGATTTGTATTTCAGCTATTGCCATCATAAGAATAGATCGCTTACAATATAAAAGGTTTAGGTCCTGTACCACAGATGTGCTGGGGAGTACTCTGTCGATCAGAACCCTTTTCATTCTATTACTGGATACATTTCCATGGTGGGTGACACGTGCTGATGACTCCTTGTTGATTTGGTGAAATCCCATTGATGAGCAGGTCGAGGCAGCAACCCTCTGCAAAACATCCAGCCCAACATCTGGAGATGTGGCTAAAGTTAATTAATGCTTGACTCGTTTGCAGAAACATTGTGGCTTGGATATACTGAGTTAAATCTTCTGGATGACAACTTGTAAACAGTAATACATTATGTTTCAGAAAACCACAAAATGGTTCATATTAAAGTTTGCTGCACTTGGGGTGGCTTGTGTGCCTGATGTTGGAACAGCCTACCGTGCTTGAGAAATATCAGTTTGACAACTTTGGAATGAGAAGGTGCTGAAGGCGTATTGTGTTGTCACTCTTGAATAGCCTAGCTCTAATTTTTAAGATGTATACTTTCGGGATTACGCAATTGATAATTGTAATATTTAGTTCTTTGCATTGTCTCCACTCTGTGCTCCAAGGAATAAACTAGCCTGCCCAACAAGGATCCTTAATATTTATCTGTACATCTCGGTGTGTTCCAGGTTTCAGCTATTGGTGTCTGTTGGATGCCCTTTGTGGAATTAACTGTGATTGAATTGCAATTAGACAAAAGTCAAGCTGGTACCAATGTTTGGTGGGTCAGGGTAACTGCTTTGAACTGTCGTCACTTGTTCAATTGTAAAAGTGAACAATCTTTCATACGAAACGAGACACAGGAGCAGGAGAGTCTCCTTGGCCTATCAAGTTTGCTTCACCATCCCATGTGAACAAGGCTCAACTAATCCTGGGCTCCACTTTCCCATTGTTTCCCCCTTATCCTTTGCCCCTCTGAAGTTCAAAACTCTCAATTTCTGCCTTAAATCAATTCAGTGAATCTTCCTCCAGAAAGAGAAGATTGCAGCGAAGGCTTACGAGGATGTTGCCAGGACACGAGGGAGAGATTGGGCAGGCTATGACTTAATTCATTGGAGCACATTTGTTGGAGTGTAATAGGTATATAAAATCTTATAGAGGTATATAAAATCAAGAGAGGGATTGAAATGGTGAATGCACAGAGTCTTTTCCTAAGGGTGGGCGAATTATGAATCAGAAGACATAGGTTTTAGGTGAGGGGGAAAGATTTAATAGGAACCTGAGAGGCAACATTTTCACACAGAAGGTGGTGAGTATATGGAACAAGCTGCCAGAGGAGCTAGTTGAGGCAAGTACAATAACAACATTTAAAAGACACTTGGACAGGTAGGTAGATAGGAAAGATTTAGAGGAATATGGGCTAAATGCAGGCAAAGGGGACTAGCTTGGCTGGGACATCTTGGTCAGCATGGACAAATTTGGCTGTTGGCCCTGTTTCCGTGCTGTTAGACTCCATAGCAAGGGCTTAGCCACAGCAGTGTGAAAACTCATTGCTTAATCTGATTAGTTTGATTTGGTTTGCAGATGAACTCTTGAGCAGGTTGCTGGGCATAATGCCTTTGTTTCCTTGAACATCAGTATGAGCTGATTTTCATCCATTTCAGCAGAAGGCCTTGGTCTCAGTTTGGTGGCTGCTCCAGTAATCCGTCACCTCAGATGTCCATTGAATTGGGAAGTCCGGTCAATGTGAAGACCTGGGTTGGGGCACAAGTCCACAGCTTCAGGTGCAGGCTATCACTGAGGCACATGGAGATGCAACTGACTGAATGGAATGTTTTATTGCTGAGGATGCTGGAGAAATCCTGGGAGTGCAATCCATCATTGGAGTGTGATCTTTTCCTCAGTTTCAGAAACAAGTAGGGGGGTTATTGTACAGGTCGGCTCAATTGCCCTGGAGACACAAGAGACTGCAGATACTGGAATCTCGTGCACAAAGTAAACTGCTGGAGGAACTCAGTGAGCCAGGCAACTGTGGAGGAAGAGGTAAAGTTGAAGTTTTGGGCTGATCAAATGGGTTAACCTGGCCTGTTGAGGTCCAGCAGTTTATCTTTAGCTCCAGATTGCAGCATCTTTGTGTCCGTCTGCTCCAAATAGGAACTCATTTCTGAGTCCTCTCTGGCCCTGAATATTTTTCTTGAGCCTCTTATCTTATTTTCTGTTACATTTGGCAAATGGCTCAGCTTCAATGCTTCTCTTAACATTTTTGAGTAATTAAAGTAAAACTTCTTTCACACTCTTTCCCCCAAACATTTCTCAAGGTAATTTTGAAACTGTGAAATGACCATTCACTACTCACTCTAATCTAACTTTCCCAGGTGGGATGAGATGCCTTTCCAACACCTCCAAGTCATTCCTTCTGTGGAGGCACAAGAGACAATCTTAAGCTAAACACAATCTTAAGCTAAACGCAAAGTGCTGAAGAAACTCAACAGGTCAGGCAGCATCTGCGGAAGGAATGAATCTGAAGTCTGAAGAAGGGCCCCAATCCAAAACATTATAGGGCCTGTCCCACTTAAGCGATTTGTTTTGGCGACTGTCAAAGTTGTAGCAGATCGCCAAAATTTCCTTTCCCCACGACAAGGACCACGACAATGCCGAGTCAGGTCGAGATTACACTGTTTTCGGAAATATCGCGAAATTCCCAAGCTGTCAATGCTTCTCCGGCGTCCTAATTTTCGCTGAAATCACTGACAAGTCCGTAAATACTTGAGAGTTTTGAACTATAACATCTCGTATGGGTTACTTAAAAACCAAGCTTCACTGTGACAAGGCATAAACTGGATTTACTTCCAGTTTACTAAAAGCATTATTAATTTTTTTTTTTTTAAAGTGGTTAAGTGGATTTTTGTGAAAAGTGTGTGGGCATTCTTTGAAAATGTACGGGAGATGCATATCTGGTTTCTCGGTTGCCTATCTGGGTTGGTAGCCCACTTTAAATGTAATGGCTGATGGCCATAAACATTGCGAAAATTCCCACGCTTACCTGACTGTCAAACTGTCGCCTCCAATCTACCTGTCAAATGTCCTGACGGTAAATAAATTGGTTAAACACAAGCATTTTATGGTATTTGGAAATGACTTTACTAATTTTAATATTATGTGCTTCTAACTGCATCTAAGAGAACCTCACAAACCTGGGGACAGCATGGGACAGCGACCGCAATAAGCAACGATACCTGGCGACAAGCCAGCTGTCGCCGAGAAATTTCAAACCGGATGATTTCTCAGCGACGCGCTGAGATCCACTACGATTTTTGGAAGACTCCTCACGATCATGCCCGCGACACCCCGGCGAACTGTCGGCGACAGTCTAGTTGCCGACAGTCGCCTTAAAATTGCCTAAGTGGGACAGGTCTTTACCTGTCTGTTCTCTCTGCAGGTACTACCTGACCCGCTGAAGTCCTCCAGCAGTTTATGTTGATATTGCAAACACCAACTAAACATCAGACTATGGACTGTTGTGGTTGCTCTAGGGACTTTTTTTTTTTTTGTTTTGTGCTAATATTGGATTTTATTTTATTATCTATTGAGGACGGTGTTTACAGACCTGTTATGCTGCTGAAAGTAAGAATTTCATTGTTCTGTTTTGGTACATATGACAATTAAACACTCTTGACGCTTGTTTTGCTAATTCCCACCATGGCAGGCTGAATATACAGTGGCATGGTCAGTTACTCTCAGCATTACTAAATGGTGCAGCCCCACCCCCTCAATCCCAACAGTCCACTTACCAACATGGAAACATTACAGAATCGTGTTATATTATACAGCTGGAAGGCATTCAGCCAGTGCCGATGCAAGCGTTTTGAAAATGTTCCAATTCTTCTCTTTTTTATTCCTCAAAGCCTGCAATGAGCTTTGCTTTTTCCAGTGCTTCAGTAATTTATTTGTGAAAGCTATTATTCTGAATCCAAAACGCTTCTAGGCAATATGGGAAAATATTCTAGGTTACCACAGGTGTGTGCGTGTCTGTGTCTGTCTGTCTGTCCTGATTTCTTGTCCTATTAGCTCAATTCTGTGTCCTCCGGCTGTGACCCTTCCACCCTGGATGTGGAATGTCTTTATCATGTTATCACTAAAAAAATACCCCAAAAAATATTTTCCCCTGCTTACTACTCTGCTGTCTTGGCCTGATTTTCTACGTGACAATAGTCCATTTCAATGTAATGCAACATTCAAAGACTTTGAGACACAGTTGATTATTATTCCTCTTTGATTGCAATTCAAATAGAGTTGCAAACTTGCATTAATTCTAACAATTTTTTAACTCAAAAACCTCCTGTCACAAAGTCCACTTCCTTTCATCAAGTTGACAACTCAGCTTTGCAGTGTTCTGGAGGTTGTGTTGGAGGTAATGTAACAGTACCTGCCCCACTGCAGCGGTGTTCAACACATGTTTCTGTTGGAGTGACCCAGTGAATAAATGGAAACTGCTGCAGGAATACAAGGCAATCGGGAGAGGGGGAGTGGGGCTGTTGGGTTAGTTTGAACCTGATGGGCTGAATGGCCCAACCCTGTTACATTAAGTGAGCTTCTTTGTGCAGAAGGAATTTGCACTCAATGGAGAGATAGCATTTTTTTAAAGAAAGTGCTGTGAAAATTTTGGTTAAAAATACTACTTCCTGGAAATGTTATATTTCTCAGTTGATAGCGTGATTACAAGAGTGTGAGTTTACACCGGTAATCTGATAACAAATTGACAGAATGCTGGAAACGATCAGCCGATAGGTAGTTTTTCTGGAAAGCGAATGTATTTCATTTAGACCTCTTGTCATAACTGAGGATATTTACTAAATGACATCTATATACTAAAACTCTCGTTTGTTATCTTGTTTGTGACTGAACTTCAGCCAAAACGGTACACGATAGCGCGACAATTTTAGGCCCACCTTACTCACCATTGTCACTTGTCAAATTTACCTGAAATTTGTTTTAGATGCAACCAGGATGTGGGTACTTTTTTACACTCCACATGGGCATGTCCGAAGGTAACTCCTTTTTGGAAAGACCTAAAAAACCTTTTGGAACAATTGATGAATAAGATCATACCATTGGATTCTAGGTTGTTTTTATTGGGAGATACTAAAGGAATATTACCAAGATTAATTTTAGATAAATATCAGGAAAGATTTCTCAAAATAGCAATAGCAATAGCAAAAAAATGTGTGGCGGTCACTTGGAAAGATCACAATGAAATAAGAATGGCAAGATGGTATGCAGAAATGCGTAGTTGTATCCCATTAGAATAAGCTACTTATAATCTGAGAAATAAATATGATTTCTTTTTGAAACTTTGGAACCCATTCACTTTAAAACTAGGATTAAGAATTGGAAATATTTAACATTTAATTCTAGGATTGTTTTGATACCACTAAAAAGAATTTAATAAGAAATTAGCCGGAAGTGTTTCCTTCTTGTCTCCAGGTTTCCTTCTTTCTTCTTTATTTCTTTCTTTTCTTTTTTTAATTTAAAATTTATTTATTTTTAATCTTTCTTCTTCTCCTTTTTCCTCTTTTTTTCTAACTGGGGGTGGGGGGGAGGGGGGTTGTGGGTGGGGAGATAATACAGAACAATACAAGTATAATCGAATTTAAAATGTAAACTTTACCCCTCTTAAGTTCTGCTTAAATGTCTTTGACCTTTCCACCCTGGGAAAGAGAGGTTCTGACTATTCTTTCTGAACATCTCAAAAATGTAAAAAGTGGCAGACAGAATTGAACTGACAAGAATGCAGTGGTGCATTTGGGTAAGTCAGACTTGGATTTGTGCAGTGAAAGGTACAGTCATGGAGAGTGTTTTTGAATAAAGAGCCTCAGGGTAAGGTACACTGAAAAGTTTGCTGAAGGTGGTGACACATATAGACAGGGTGATAAAGAAAGAAAATTGAACCAGTTCCGCTTAAACTTGGTCAGCACAGATGAGTTGGGCCGAAGGGCCCGTTTCCATGCTGTTTGACTTTGACTCTATGAAGGCAATCTTAAAGGCAAAGGCTGAAGGACATAAATAAGATCGATCAAAGTTCAAGGCAAAAGGGGGGCGGGAATGGGTCGGGAACAAAATATGGGTCCAGAGATGTTCCAGTTAGTATCTGCTGCAGATCTACTCGAGTCAAGAGTGTTTTATTGTCATCTGTCCCAAAACAGAACAATGAAATTCTTACTCATCGTGTTTACTAAATTGTCATCAAAATCTTTTGTGTATGATTAATAGAATCAACATCAGATATCATTGAAGTCTTGAGTTCAGTCTAGGCTGTACACTATTACATCAGAAAATAGTTTTCTTTTAGCTTAGTTTAGTTTAGAGTTATAGCATGAAAATGGGCCCTTCGGCCCACCAAGTCTGCGCCAACTGGCGATCCCGCACACTAACACTATCCTACACACTAGTGACAATTTACAATTTTACCAAGCCAATTAACTTACAAACCTGTATGTGTTTGTAATGTGGGTGGAAACCGGAGCTCCCGGAGAAAACCCACACGGTCACGGAGAAAACGTACAAACTCTCCATGCAGATAGCACCCGTATTCAGGATTGAACCCGGGTCTCTGACGCTCGAAGGCAGCAACACTACAGCTGTGTTACTGTGCCGCCCCGTTGTGTTCTTCAAAGTCACGTTGAGTCATTGGACTAGTGTTGGCAATGGAAGGGACTGGAGATTGAGCCCAAGCTGGCCACAAGGTCAGATTCCTGTTTACACACTGACTGGAGATATTCTATGCAGCAGTCAGCCAATTAAAACGTTGGGGAGGGAGCGTTGTGAGCAGCACATGCCATATATTATGTTGAAACAAATACAGTTAAATCACTGCTTCACAGGGCAACAGTGTTTGTGGCGACTGGGAGTGGGAATGGAGGTGATTTAAAAAACTACGTTGCATCATCTGCATTTCCACAGAACAATGCTGGATCAGTGAAGATTTGGCATTGATGAATGAGTGTTCAGGAAGTCATGGTCCTTTGGGAATGCTGAAAGGGGAAGAGTAAACAGAGTTTAATTGTCATATATATATACTGACCACAGTACAATACTGCAGATTAGCAGGCCCATAAATGCAACAATGCACAGATAATATATAACATTCAAAAATACAATAAATTAATATTGTGGTAACTATAATAGTGCATTAACCATGGTTCATAATAGACATTAGACAATAGGTGCAGGAGTAGGCCATTCGTCCCTTTGAGCCAGCACCACCATTCAATGTGATCATGGCTGATCATTCTCAATCAGTACCCCGTTCCTGCCTTCTCCCCATACCCCATTGACTCCGCTATCCTTAAGAGCTCAATCTAGCTCTCTCTTGAAAGCACTCAGAGAACTGGCCTCCACTGCCTTCTGAGGCAGAAAATTCCACAGATTTACAACTCTCTGACTGAAAAGGCACAGTCCGGTTTCCTCCCACATCTCAAAGATGCGCACGTTAATTTGCCTCTGTAAAATAACCCCAAGCGTGCAGGGGGTGGTTGAAAAAGTGCGATAACTCAGAACTAGTGTGAACAGGGGATCGACGGTCGGCGTGTACCCAGTGGGCCAATGTGCTTGTTTCCATGCTGTATCTCTAAATCTAAATTTAAGTCCACCAAATATCCTCGTTGCTGAGGTTAGTGTTGTGCAGTGTTCAAGAGGCTGAGATGCCGTGCGTGGATGTGAGGGTTGCCTAGAAATTGGTAACAACATGATTTTCCAGCCGAGGATGACACGGGGAAGTGGTTCTGATACGGTTATGTGCATGAGCCTCAGGTGTAGCTGGAACCTTGTGATTCTCAGGTGTAACTGGGACCTTGTGAGCCTTAGTTGTAGCTCGCACATTGTGAGCCTCAGATGTAGCACGGGTTGTAGCTCAGAACATGAGATCTCGCAGCAGTAGTTACTGCAGGAGGTGAGAGTCCATGGTGAAATTGTTGGATGTAAAATCACTTCAGAAAGGTCAATGTGGGGTTTCTGATTAGTGCTGGTGTGGGAAGATGTGGAAAATGATGTGTGTTCAGCAGGGTAACCGTGCAATCAGTCGGCACAGACAGGAAATCTGTGGGCGTGATGTTTTTTTGAAAGGCTGATGAACAGCTATGACTTTAGAGTCACCTCTTCCCCCTCCCTCCCCATCCAGGTTTTCCAGGATTATACCCAAGTACCAACCTGTGTGTGCATTTACAGCAGGAGATCCCAATTCAGTGTGAAATCTCTTCCTTACTGTTTGCTAAGGATGGGCTGAACAAGTTTTTTTTAGAATGAAGTGGGTAAACCTTTTCAGCATAATAAAGTCACAGGCTGTTGCACTTCAGAGTATCATTTCCCATTTTAAACTGCAGCCAAATGGTTGGCAAGTCACCATTTCACAGACCCATCAGTCAGTTATTCCACTTAATTGTGGAGGTGCCTGTCTGCATTAAGGCAGGGTTATGAAGAGGTTATGCTGTGCATGATTTGTAGCTGCTTGGGTCTTGGTTGCATACTATAAACCAAGAATGGTGGAGTGGTGATATTGGTCTGAATCTGAACACAGAAGAGGCAGGATAAGGAATCGGTGTGCAGAAAGGATTACATGGAGTCAAGTTTACTGTCATAAGCTTCAGTACAGTGAGGTACAGGTATAATAAATCTTGCTTGTAGCAGCATCACGATATAATCTTGCTCTAAATCTTGAAGCTGAACCTTGAATTGTGTGCCACGTTTTAACATACTGCACAGAGCAAGTGGTGTAGATGGTGGGAGGTTGATGTTGGAATCCCATGCATGCATCCACTGTGAGTAAACAAATTGTAGTAGGAATTGTCGTTACTTCATTGTCACATGGACCTAGATACAGTGCATACAATCCAGTAAAATCATACTATACATAAGTACAATCCTACATAAGTGACAATTGAATAGATTTCTAGTGAGGCAGTACACAAAGAGTCGCCACATTTCCAGTAGCATCTTGCAACTGTCAAGTATCAAGTTCTGAGGTCTCATCTTGGCCTGAAAGGCCCGTTGTCCTGCACTAGGCCGGTGACGTAGGGGTTGGCCATGCCTGTAGACGCTTTGTGTCATGAGATGAGAGGCGGCATGCATTCTGGAATATATTGCTCCTCCTTACCAAGCGTCTTGGCTCCAGGCTGTGGGAACGAAAATGTTTAATACATAATCGAGTCCCAGATGACACAACATGTCTGGACAGAGGAGGGGATTCAAATTCCTCAAAGCACAGACAGATGGGTGCGAGTGCAAATGGAGCTTTTTTCGAAAGTCAGAACAAATAGCAATGCAACATTCCATCAGTACTACACTGATTTGTTGTGTGAGATAATGTGCTTGCATTGCACAGGAGTGAGCCACCTGCGTGTTGAAATAGAATAATTGCCTCTATACTTGTTCCTAAAGGCAGAGCATTGCTTTTTCTTTCTTGGACTGATTTACCATCTGGGTAGCCAACTGAATTGATGTAATCCAGTTTTGTCACTGTTTCTGCAGTGGAGTGAGTGCTCAGATCCCATTGCTTCCTGGGGTTCAGTCAGGCCAGTATTCTTTACTCGCTTGTCATTCATATCTATCATCCTTGCTTCTCCCCACTTCCGCACTTCCTCAGTAACAGCCCATTAGAAGTCGGCGAGGAATTTGCTGTGTGTGATTTGGTGTATTTTACGAGGATATTGCCAAGACTTCAGGGCCTGCATTATGGGGAGAGGTTAGGCAAGCTAGGACTTTATTCTTTGGAGCGCAGGAGAAGGAGGGGTGATCCAATAGAGGTGTATAACATCATGAGGGGAATTGATAGGGTGAATGCACAGTCTTTTACCCAGAGTAGGGGATTCAAGGACCAGACGACATAAGTTTAAGATGAGAGGGGGAAAGATTTAATAGGATCCTAAGGTGCAACTTTTTCACAGAGGGTGGCGGGTATATATGGTGTGCTGCTAAGGGAAGTAGTTGAGGCAGATAGTATAACAACATTTAAAAGATACTTCGACAGGTACATGGATAGGAAAGGGTCAGAGGGATATGGGCCAAATGCTGGTAGGTGGGGCCAGTGTAGATGGGACATCTTGGTCAGCATAAGTTGGTCTGAAGGGCCAGTTTCCATGCTGTATGCCTATGACTAACTGCCATTGCATGAGCAGTTAGGTAACACTCATAACACTCGAGCTTGCTCTGCTATCCAATATGATCCTAGTTGATCGTCTAACTTCAGGGCTGTTCTCTCCTCTATTCCTTAATTTCCTTGCATTCTACAAATCTAATGATCTTGGTCCAGCAATTGGCCACCCAATTCCAAGGATTCACCGTCCATTGCTGGAAGTGATTTCTTGACCTGATGATAAATGGCCTCTCTGTCCGATGACCTGCTTGTCAACTCTCCTGCATAAGGTGCAATCTCATGACATTTACCTGATCAATCCTGTTCTGAATTTAATGTTTTGGAGAATTCCTGCCACACCATAAAAAGTTCCATTCTTGCATATAACAGCTTTCTCTTGTCTGAAATCAAACAGGTGAACCTTGGTTCTTGGTGGCTTTGAATCATCCATCACCACTCAGAGCTTGTATGTGTGTCGGGTTGGAGTTTAACCTTTATTTTTTTTCTTTCAGTGTGTCGTCAGTTTGCAGTTCGCGAAGATCACAGCCTTGCCCACAATCTTCAGGAACAAGAGAGTGAGTATTATAAAAACACTTTGCTGCAGCATCACAAAGCCCATTCATGGGTAAACTGTTTGCCAACTGAAATATGTCTGGAGATAAAGGGCTGTTGCTGATTATTGTGACTCTAATGTTGTCAGAGTGAAGGCATGAGATAGTAGATGTTGGAATGTGGAGCAACAAGCAATCTGCTGGAGGAACCCAGTGCGTCGAGCAGCATCTGTGTTGGGGTAAGGGGGAGGGCATTTATGTTGGGGTTGAATTGGCAACATTTTGGGTCGAGCCCTGCAATGCTCTCAGAATGTCCTGAAATTCTTTAAAGAAGGAAGCTCACAGTCCTTACCCGATCTGGACCTATGTGTGCCTCAGTTCCTCACCAACCTTGGTGATGCAGCAATAGAGCTCCTGCCTTACAGCACCGGAAACCCAGGTTTGATCCTGACTACAGGTGCTATCTGTACGTTTCCCCTGTGACCATGTGAGTTTTTTCCGGGTGTTCTGTCCAAAGACGTACAGGTTTGGAGGTTAATTAGCTTTGTTAAAATTGTAAATTGTTCCTCGTGTGTAGGATAGTAATAGTGCATGGTGGTGATCGCTGGTGGGCCGAATGACATGTTTCCTCGCTGTATCTCGAAGCTAAACTAAACCTTGTTAACTCTGAATAGTCCTCTGAGGTGGCCGACTATATTGATGTAACCCAGTTTTGAAGAAGCTGCGGGCGGCACAGTGGCGCAGCGGTAGAGCTACTGCCTTACAGAGCCAGAGACCCGGGTTCGATCCTAACTATGGGTACTGTATGTATGGAGTTTGTACGTTCTCCCCAATACCTGTACGGATTTTCTCCAAGATCTTCAGTTTCCACCCACACTCCAAAGATGTACAGGTTTGTAGGTTAATTGGCTTGGTATAAATGTAAAATTATCCCTAGTGTGTGTAGGATAGTGTAAGGGTGCTGGGATCGCTGGTCGGCAAGACTCAGTGGGCCGAAGGGCCTGTTTTCTTGCTTCTCTAAAACTAAAAACTAAAACTATAAGAATCCCGACCTGAAACGTCACCTATCCATGTTCTCCAGAGATACTGCCTGACACACTGAGTTGCGTCTGAACTTTTTGTCTTTTTTGTAAAACCAGCATCTGCAGTTCCTTGATTCCAAACCTGTTTTATGTCCATTTCATACTGCAATTTGATAGCTTTGATTTTGCCATTTTCTTTGTGAGCTATTTCTTATTTAAAATAAGTTAATCGGAACTGTGGTATTGGTGATACACGTGGATTGTTGTATCCTCCTGTAAATTTGTTCCTGGAAAGTGAGCAGAGTTCTAATCCTTTGCTGAGTAACGCGTGGGGAGCTCATGTCACCCCCAGCTGCTCCAAGATCTCAAATATTATTGAATGTAGGTCAGGTCCTCAGTTGGTGCACAGCAGTGCCAGTCACAGATCTGCAAACATTTGATTTGTGAATACTTTGATTTGTGAAAGGAACGGGTCCTTTTCGGAATGGCAGGCAGTGACTAGTGGGGTACCGCAAGGCTCAGTGCTGGGACCCCAGTTATTTACAGTGTATATTAATGATTTGGACGAGGGAATTGAATGCAACATCTCTAAGTTTGCGGATGACACGAAGCTGGGTGGCAGTGTTAGCTGCGAGGAGGATGCTAGGAGGCTGCAGAGTGACTTGGATAGATTAGGCGAGTGGGCAAATGCATGGCAGATGCAATATAATGTGGATAAATGTGAGGTTATCCACTTTGGCGGCAAGAACAGGAAAGCAGAGTATTACCTGAATGGTGAATGATTAGGAGAAGGGGAGATGCAACGTGACCTGGGTGTCATGGTGCACCAGTCATTGAAAGCAAGCGTGCAGGTGCAGCAGGCAGTGAAGAAAGCGAATGGTATGTTGGCATTCATAGCAAGAGGATTTGAGTTTAGGATCAGGGAGGTTCTACTGCAGTTGTACAGGGCCTTGGTGAGACCGCACCTGGAGTATTGTGTGCAGTTTTGGGCTCCTAATCTGAGGAAAGACGTTCTTGCCTTAGAGGGAGTACAGAGAAGGTTCACTAGATTGATCCCTGGGATGGCGGGACTTTCATATGAATAAAAACTGGATTGACTAGGCTTGTACTCACTGGAATTTAGAAGACTGAGGGGGGATCTTATAGAAACATATAAAATTCTTAAGGGGTTGGAGAGGCTAGATGCGGGAAGATTGTTCCCGATCTTGGGGGAGTCCAGAACCAGGGGTCACAGCTTAAGGATAAGGGGGAAGTCTTTTAGGACCGAGATGAGAAAACATTTCTTCACACAGAGAGTGGTGAGTCTGTGGAATTCTCTGCCACAGAAGGTAGTTGAGGCCAGTTCATTGGCTATATTTAAGAGGGAGTTAGATGTGGCCCTTTTTGCTAAAGGGATCAGGGGGTATGGAGAGAAGGCAGGTACAGGTTACTGAGTTGGATGATCAGCCATGATCATATTGAATGGCGGTGCAGGCTCGAAGGGCCGAATGGCCTACTCCTGCACCTATTTTCTATGTTTCTATGTTTTGCATAAAACATCTCATGGGCTGCACACTCTACATATGAGCCAAAACTAATCCACAAAAATATCCATTTTAAAATATGTTAAACTGTGGAATTAGGTAAAAACAGAGTATTCCACTTTCAATTACAAATCTTTGAAACACGAGTGCAGGTTGGGTCAGTCCGTTCAGAGTCAGGACCTCAATGATTGAGCCCGCACATGTTTGGGCAGCAGGGGCTATTACAAAAAGCTGTCATTAAAATGATCTCAGTGGGAAATGGTTTAAACTAAAATCTTCATATTTACTTCAAGCGCTCAGACTTTGTGGGAAACCGAACAGGCAAATCTGGAAGGACGACACAAGGCAAGGGACTGCTGGTACTGGAAACGGGAGCAAAAAAAGCAGAGTATCTGGAGGAACTCAGCAGGTCACAGTCAACATTAGCATCAATGAAGGGTCCCAACTTGAAACATTCTCTGTTCATTCTCTCCACAGACATTGAGTTCCTCCAGCAGCTTCTTGTTTTACTGCTGCAGGAAAACATCGAACGTCCTCAGCAGGTTAAGTAGTTAATCTGTAGAAAGAAAAGCATGTAACATCTCATCAGAACAGGGAACGGTTAAGTGACAAAGTACATTAGGATGCAATAAAAGTGAGCAAGAGAAGAGAATGATAAAGGGGTTGTGTTTCACAGAGTGGAAAGCAGGAGTGATTAAATGGCAATAGGGTATGAGACAAAGCAATGAAACAAGACTAAATGGGGATGAAATTGGGGATCCATAGCCTATCAAAAATCCCACTCACCTGTGCACACCAATTACCTGCTACGCTTTGACCTGCCGCTCCTCCCTTCTGGCTTTCATCCCTCTCCTCCCCTACAATCAGACTGTGGAAGGGTCCCGACCCGAAACGTCACCTATCCATATTCTCCAGAGATTCTGCCTGATCTGTTGAGTTACTCCAGCACTTTGCGTCTTTCTTTTTAAACCAGCATCTGCAGTTCCTTGTTTCTATATTGTGTCTGAGGTTGAGCTTAGAGTCGATGTTGTAATGTGCAGAGTTGAAAGTCAAGGTGCTTTTCAAAATTGTTTTGAGGTACACTGGAACCGCAGGAGGTCGTGGTAAGTGGGTGATGGAAAGTTAGTGTTACTTGTTAAGACACATGGACGAAGAGGTGTTTTGGCAAACAGTCATTCAGTGACTGGGCTTTCCGAGGAGTGAGCATGGGTTCCTCCCTTGCCTCCAAAGTCACCAGATTTATCATTTAACATTCAACTATGCAACTGCCAGTGCATTTCATCTCTCTCCCTCTTCCGCTCAGTATTTCAGTAATGCCCTAGCCCTGGAGATGACGCTTGCTTCACTTAACTTGTTCCAGAAAATTATCAACATTGTAAAACCACTCCAGCTGAGAAAAACCTGGCATCTGGCACTAAGGCCAGTAGATTGAGAAACTCAGAAGATTTCAAAAATGTCCTTGAAGATCTGTAATCTACAGCGCTATGGAACTAAAGACTGAAAGTTAGGATGAGGTTGGGTCGCTGTTTTCCCTATTGCTAAAGAGACGATGGGGTGAATGGTGTCCTGCATTGTGACACGTCATCCATATACCAAGGCTGTAGATTCACCATCTAAACCAAGGCTGCAGATTCACCATCCATACACCAAGGCTGAAGACTCACCATCTACACACCAGCTGTAGATCCACCATCTACTCCAAGGCTGTAGATTCACCATCTATACGGCAAGGCTGTAAATCCATCATCTACACACCGGCTGCCGAATCACCACCTACACACCAAGGTTGCAGTACAGTCTATGAGAATGCAGTGAGGTTCCCCAAACTCTCAAACCCATAGCCTTTGCAATCCAAAAAGATGAGAGCTTCAGGGTACAGGAACCGTCTCCACCTGCAGTCTCCCCTTCCAGTACCACACCACCCCAACTTGAAAATATATCACAGGTCCTTCCTGTTGCTTGGTCTAAATATCAGACCTCACCCCTGGCCCATCAACAGATGAACTGGAGCAGTTAAAGGCAGTTTTAGATAGGCAGTAAATAATGGCCTTGAAACTGTGGCTGGATCTTTAAAAATGAACATTAAGATATTATAAAAGTTATGCAGGAGCCAAGAAATTCTGGGCTGTCAGGTGAGCCTTTAAGCCAAGCCCCTGTCTGAGGTGAATGTGCAAAGTCTCATTAGTGTAAGAGCAGGTATTTCAACTCAAGGTAGCATTGCAGGAGATGACTCTTGTTCAGACTGAGAGTCAGGAGAGAGGGAAACTAGAGCTATGAAAAGGCACAATAGTGAGGAAAAGCACCTTTTCATATCTCAAGTTTCCTTCTTCCCTGACTCTTGATCTGAAAAAGGTCTCGACCCGAAACGTCACCTATTCCTTTTCCCCTGCGATGCTGCCTGACCCGCTGAGTTACTCCATCATTTTATGTCTATCTCCAGTGTAAACCAGCATTTGCATTTTCTTCCTGCACATTGCATGAACTGAACACTCACTGCTTGCAGCACCTTGCTGTGCACAACCAGTCTGCTGAGTTTGCCTTTGATAGAAAGTCCACTTCAAAATGTATTTTATAAGTGTATAAACACTTATGTGTTTTGGAGCTTTTCTGATACTGCAAAAAAATTCAACATGTACTTCTGATGTGTGAGCATTACGACGATGCCAGAGATATAACAGTACAATGAAGGGCCCAGAATTTCTTGTTCTTTTTTTCCGATAAGTACATTTCTGCTTGGGATACCAGGATGCATTTTTTATGTCTAGTTTCCTGAAGGAAAAGAGCTCCTTCCGTCTCAAGTCCAGCTGTGAGGACAAAGAACAATATCTTGGGCTCAGTGCCTCTCCGTACTGCACAAGGCAATTCAGTCGGCATGGACGAGTGGGGCCTTGGACCCTACACCAGGTTACAATAGCAGCTCAGATGCAGCTCCCCCCTGGCAGACTGGGTTTTGTCCCTCCAATCTACGAGTCGCAATGGTGGAGCAAATGGGCAAATTCAGCCTTCCAAATCTTCCTCAGACCTATGGTTTGTTTGAAAGTCTTCGTGCTGACATTTTGGAAAATTTCAGATTCGAGGAACTGCAGATTTAATTGGACTATCGGATTTCAATGTTATATCCTGTACTAAATGTTATAGCCTTTATCCTTTATCTGCATTATGGATGGCTTGATTGGAATCATGAAGAGTCTTTTATTTGACTGGGTAGCACGCAAACCAATGTTTTTCACTGTACTTCGGTACACATGACAATAATAAATTAAACATGCTGGTTTATAAAAAGAGGCATAGTGCTAGAGTAACTTAGCACAGGGGTGCTGTGTAGCCTGCTGAATTACTCCAGTATTTTTTGTCGTCTTTTATGATTATTTCAGTTGAAACAGTTTGAATCGTTGGTATTAGCCAGTGTGAAATATATAAATATATTTTGTCATTAAATAGGCGCATGATTGAGATGTAGAGTTGTTTGCGTGTTTGGTGAATGAGAGGACATGTAATTATAACTGTTTTTTTGCCACTTTCCTAGTTGAGCATCACCTGGCATCGAACGTGCAGCGAAACCGCTTGGTTAAGAATGATCTGCAAGTGGCCAAGAAACTGCAAGAGGAAGAGAATAGGAAAGCCCAAATCCGCCTTCAGAGGCACCAGCGAGAAATGTAAGCAATGGTGCATCACTGCTTGTAAACAACCGTGAGGAAATGGGCGAGGGTGCAGGTACAGACTGCTTCAAACCTCCCTATCACCCGTCACTAGGGCTGATCAACCAAATCAGTACTCTGTCCCAGCTTTCTCCCTGTCCCCCTCAGGGGGGAAAACCATCTTTCATTTGACTACATTTCATGAGTTAGCTTCATGGCAGAGAATTCTGCAGGTTCACCACTCTGACAGTGGAGGCCCAACGCAAATTGGAGGAACAGCACCCCAAATTTTGCTTGGGTAGCTTACAATCCAGCAGTATGAATATTGACTTCTCTAACTTCAAGTAATCTTTGCTTTCCCTCTCTCTCCATCCCTCCCCCATCCTAGTTCTTCAACCAGTCTGATTGTCCTCCTGATTAAATTTTATCTTTGTATGCTTTGTTGTCACCTTCCCTCAGCTAACAATGATCTATTCGATATTTTACTTGATCTTCGTCCCTTTGATCTCTCGGTCTCACACCTTACCTTTCCATATCTCTGTGTCTCCCTCTCCCCTGACTCTCAGTCTGAAGAAGGGCCTTGACCCGAAACATCACCCATGCCTTCTATCCAGAGATGCTGCCTGTCCTGCTGAGTTGCTTCTGTACAAAACTTCTAATCATCTTAGTCTTAAATGGCTTCCTCCTAATTCTTGGACTCTGACTCTAGTCCTCAACTCTGAGCCATCAGGGACATCCTTCCTACATCTAATCTGTGCAGTCCTCTTTGCTTCATTATTTTCAGTGAGACTCCTATCTTAGTCATAGAGTCATACAGTGTGGTAACAGGCCATGCAGCCTAACTTGCCCACGCTGACCATCGAATCGAGTCCCACCTGCCGGCATTTGGCCTATATCCCTCTCAACCCATCCTATCCATGTACTTGTCTAAATGTTTCTTAAACATTGGGATAGTACCTGTCTCAACTACCTCCTCTGGCAGCTTGTTCCATACACCCACCACCTTTTATGTAAAAAAAAGTTACCCCATGGGTTCCTTTTAGATGTTTCCTCCCTCACCTTCTAAACACTTCTAAACTTCTTGTCTTCTCAACTTTGGTGAACATAAACCCTCATGATAGTTTCTCTCACTTGTTATGAATCTACCATGAATCCGCCCACTCCCTCAGTTTGCCCACTTTCTCTGTACCGTCTCAAGCCTACCACCCTGCTTTTGTATCTCCACAAACGTGGAGACTTAATTCCCTCAACCAAATGATTAATAAATATTGCAATCGGAAAGAGTTCAGGCAGGATATGGGGAACAAAGGGTGGTTTAGATGAGACCATAATTTGACTTTGAGAGCTTGCAGGAGATGACTGCAGAGGAAGGTGTGGCCTTTCCTGCTCTTTCAACCACTCAACATACTTCACACGCTGCGACACTTGCCCTTCCACTGAGATTAGGGCTTGGGGATCCTTGTGCAAGCTTCCAGCATTAAACTATTGGGGTAAAAATGACAAGTTGTCAAAATCATTGACCAATTCGTGCTTGAGGTTATATTAATGAATAAAAAGTTAGACAATAGACAATAGGTGCAGGAGTAGGCCATTCGGCCCTTCGAGCCAGCACCGCCATTCACTGTGATCATGGCTGATCATTCTCAATCAGTACCCCGTTCCTGCCTTCTCCCCATACCCCCTGACTCCGCTATCCTTAAGAGCTCTATCTAGCTCTCTCTTGAATGCATCCAGAGAATTGGCCACCACTGCCTTCTGAGGCAGAGAATTCCACAGATTCACAACTCTCTGACTGAAAAAGTTTTTCCTCATCTCCGTTCTAAATGGCCTACCCCTTATTCTTAAACTGTGGCCCCTTGTTCTGGACTCCCCCAACATTGGGAACATGTTTCCTGCCTCTAACGTGTCCAATCCCTTAATAATCTTATACGTTTCGATAAGATCCCCTCTCATCCTTCTAAATTCCAGTGTATACAAGCCTAGTCGCTCCAGTCTTTCAACATATGACAGTCCCGCCATTCCGGGAATTAACCTAGTAAACCTACGCTGCACGCCCTCAATAGCAAGAATTGCTAAAGTTCTTTAATAACACCTTCATTCAGTGTGACTGTGCATTGATTGTAGCAGATTCCTGGTGTAGCCAGTTAATAAAACATTATTAGTGTTATCTCAGACCTCTGCATTGGCTCCAACATATGTCCAATCGCTTCAACAGAGCATCGTACATACTGCAAAGAGCTGTGATCATTCTGACCAAATCCAGCTGCAAGTTGCGTGCTCCATCTCCTTAACTCGGAATTTAAAATTACAGTCACAGCATTTGACAATACAGTAGCTGGGATTTAAATAAAGAAATTCCCATCCTGAACATAATAGTTTGTATCAGGGCCATGTTCTTTCCCTGTTCTGACATTAAACTCCGTTCAGGGCAGGAGGGACTAATCTGATGTTTGTGCTAGTATCAGGAGTACTTGCTAAGATATAACTGTTTGGGAAATTGACCAAGTCACGTTGATGTATTCCTGGGGATATGTGTGGATGGCTGGCCATGTAGTGGGACAATGTTGGCAGGGACCGTTGACCTTAACTTGGATTGGATTTACCCAAGGAGAACATGGGTTCTCCCATCGGGAGACCTGTGTCCATTATTAGCCTCCTTACTCACAGGAGGGATTTTAATATTTGTTCTTGTACAACCCCTGCAGGTTCTACTATTTCATATCAGTTCCTACATATTTAAGATGAGAGGTTCTATTAAGTCTCAGAGATTAAGGCAATTGAGAATATGGCCACACTCTCTTTGCCCCACCAGGTCCATGTTGACCATCAATAAACAATAGACAATAGGTGCAGGAGTAGGCCATTCGGCCCTTCGAGCCAGCACCGCCATTCAATGTGATCATGGCTGATCATTCTCAATCAGTACCCCGTTCCTGCTTTCTCCCCATACCCTCTGACTCCGCTATCCTTAAGAGCTCTATCTAGCTCTCTCTTGAATATATTCAGAGAATTGGCCTCCACTGCCCTCTGAGGCAGAGAATTCCACAGATTCACAACTCTCTGACTGAAAAAGGTTTTCCTCGTCTCTGTTCTAAATGGCCTACCCCTTATTCTTAAACTGTGGCCCCTGGTTCTGGACTCCCCCAACATTGGGAACATGTTTCCTGCCTCTAATGTGTCCAACCCCTTAATAATCTTATACGTTTCGATAAGATCCCCTCTCATCCTTCTAAACTCCAGTGTATACAAGCCCAGTCGCTCCAGTCTTCCCGGGAATTAACCTAGTAAACCTACGCTGCACGCCCTCAATAGCAAGAATATCCTTCCTCAAATTTGGAGACCAAAACTGCACACAGTACTCCAGGTGCGGTCTCACTAGGGCCCTGTACAACTGCAGAAGGACCTCTTTGCTCCTATACTCAACTCCTCTTGTTATGAAGGCCAACATTCCATTGGCTTTCTTCACTGCCTGCTGTACCTGCATGCTTCCTTTCAGTGACTGATGCACTAGGACACCCAGATCTCGTTGTACATCCCCTGTTCCTAACTTAGACAATAGACAATAGACAATAGGTGCAGGAGTAGGCCATTCGGCCCTTCGAGCCAGCACCGCCATTCAATGTGATCATGGCTGAACTTGACACCATTCAGATAATAATACTCACTTATACTAATTCGGGAGTAATCTAAGTCAACTCTTCCAAATTCTACTGCCTCTCCTACCATGAGGGACAATTTATGGAGGCCAATTAACCTACCAACCTGCACATGTTTGAGATATGGAAGGAGACCAGACGGCTCAGTGTAACTCCATGTGGTCACGGAGAAAGTGCCAACATCACGTAGATGATACAGCAGGTCAGATTGAACTTGGTTGCTGGAGTGGTTAAGGAGCAGGTCTACAAGCTATAGGTCAATTCACTGGATGAATTTAAAAGAGAGTTAGATAGAGCTCTAGGGGTTATCAAGAGATATGGGGAGAAGGCAAGCACGGGTTATTCATTGTGGATGATCAGCCATGATCAGAATGAATGGCGGTGCTGGCTCGAAGGGCCAAATGGCTTCCTCCTGCACCTATTTTCTACGTTTCAATGTTTCTAATTCAAGAATAATCAGTTTGTGGAATCGATCATAAAGTGAGGAGGCTGAGTTGAAGTCCTCTTAAGGATAGCGGAATGAGGGGGTATGGGGAGAAGGCAGGAACGGGGTACTGATTGAGAGTGATCAGTGATCAGCCATGATCGCATTGAATGGCGGTGCTGGCTCGAAGGGCTGAATGGCCTACTCCTGCACCTATTGTCTATTGTCTATTGTTTCTGCTGCACCACGCACCAGAGTCTGAAAAAGGGCTCTGATCCGAAATGTCACCCATCCTTTTTCTCCAGAGATGCTGCCTGACCTGCTGAGTTACTCCAGCACTGTTTGTCTATCTGCTGCACCATGCTTACCTCAAGTTCCGTGCGCTCCTGCCCTCCCTCCCTCCCTGCCTGCCCTGCCTCCTCCCTTCCCCGGCCACAATCCATCAGTTGTACCTTCACTCAAATAATTTTCATTCTGATTCATTTTGCACTTCCTAATATTACCGCCTGCCACACAGTTAAACAGCCATCAAGAGTGAAAGGTGTTACAAACTGTTTTCACCAATGAATTGGGCGGATCACAGGTACAGAATGCGGTTTGTTAATACAGTCATCGGTTCTAAAGTCTTTAGAATTGATAAAAATATAATATCTAATTTAAATTTCACGTGCACAGCCAAAGTACAACAGCAGGAGAAGCAGTTTAATTGGGCAAATCAAACGACAGGGCATGTGGGATTCTGATAAATGGTACAAAAAGTGGGTGCCATCTTTCACAAAAAATCATGCATGCAAGAGTGGAGTTGCAGGTTTGGAAAACTGTCACTGTGATACCCATGTTCAGAAAGGATCAGAGGCAAAAACAAGTCACCATATGGTTGTTAGCTAACTGCCTATTGTTAGAAAAGTGCTGGGACCAATTACAATAGAGTGTTAGAAAGTCATAACCTGATCAAGTGGAGTAAGCACAGCATGTCTGACAAACTTAATGGACTATAGAGTCTCACAGCGTGGAAACAGGCCCTTCGACCCATCTTGCCCATGCTGACCAACATGCCCCATCTGCCTGCGTTGGGCCCATATCCCTTTAAACATGTCCTATCCATGCACCTGTCTAAATATACCTCTGTGCGTATTTTGAGGAAGTATCAGTAAGACAGGTGAGAGCTAGTGGATGTGACATATTTGGATTTTCAAAAGGTATTCAACAAGGTTCCACCCAAAGATATTTGCAACGTAGGAGCTCACGGCATTGGAGATAATGTATTCTCACACATCCTGTGATCTGTGGAGAGCTAGCAGGAAGGAGTGGAGAGTGGGGTTTGTTTACAGATTAGCATGAATCCAGAGTTGTGCTGCAGCTATTTCTATAATATTCACAATCCAGCAGAAGGAAGTTATCAGCTGCGGCTAAATTTTACAGATGTAAAAGAGGGGAGAAGCATTGGGGAGGCGGATATGAGGAGGCAAATAAAACACTATTGACTATTGGTATCATTTGCAAGTAGATTAAAAGGTTGCGTGTATGGGAAAAAATGGTTGGGAAATGAAATGTAACATGGGGAAAAAATCTTCATTTTGGAAGGAAGAACAATGTAGCAGATTATCATTGGAATGGAGAAAGGATGCAGAAAGCTACAGTGCAAAGAGATACTTTGCACTGAAATGAAACACAACGGGTAGGCATGAAGTCTAATGGACTGAGGCCTTGAGCTTCAAGAGGCTGGAGTACAACAGTGGCAACTATACAAGGCACCGTGGAGGCCACATCTTGAATACTACGTAGAGCTTTTGGTCCCTAATTTAAGTAAATATATAATTATGGAGGTTGTGCAAGGATCAGGCAAGAAACAGGCAACATTTCATCGGTAAATGAGAGTCGAGAACCAGAGGGACCTACTCTTAGATTAAGGGGTACTCGTTTGAGGAAGAATTTGTTCTCACAGGACTAATAGTCTGGAATTCCTCACCCCAGCTGTGAAGGCTGAATCCTTGAATCTATTCAAAGTTGAAGATAGATACAAAATGCTGGATTTTGTATCTCAGCAGGTCAGGCATTTCTGGAGAAAATGAACAGTTGACGTTCTGGGTCGGAACTTTTCTTCAGACTGAAAACAAGCTGACGGCCTGCCTGACCCACTGAGTTACTCCAGAATTTTGTTTCTATCTTTGGTATAAACCAGCATCTGCAGTTCCTTCTTACACTATTCAAAGCTGAGATAGAATTTTAATCAGTACAGGATCTTACTGTCCTGTTCCTTCTGATGCTAAGAACTGATCTATGTGAATTTGTCTCACCTGCCTTGTTATATTTAAGGCAATTTTTTAGACCACACTTCATCGGGTTTCTGCGGAGAAAGATGACCTTTAAGTGCCAGCTCTCGCCCCAAAGACTCAATGGCATTGTGATGCATAAACCTGGGGTTCTGATGGTGTTGTCGTCAGCTAACTTTGCCATGATTCTTCTCTTGTCTGCTTGTGTCCGATGATGCAGGGAGCTCCGTGACAACCAGATGGCTCATGTGATTCAGGGCGAGCTGTCTCTGGAAAATGAGAAAAGACGGCGCCAGGAGGAAAAGGATGAGGTAGGCACCAGGGAATGGCAGTAACTTTGTGCTTCAATGTTCTGGGCATCCAGCAAGGCACTGCATCTGGGATCACTCTGGCAGTTCCTCAAGGCCATAAAATGGCTGTATAAAATCCACAGCACACTATTCCTGCTGAAATGCTGAACTTGGTTCTACTCTTATTAAAGATATATATTCTCCCACTTTTCAGCCCCAGGTCTGGAGACAAGACTATGTTTTTGTAGGCATAAGAGACTGCAGAAAGTGGAATTTGCAGCAAAGGAAAGCAGCAGAAGGAAAGCAGCATCTGCGAAGGGAAATGCACAGTCGATGTTTCAGATCAAGACCCTTCATCTAGACGAGTACAAGAGAAGTAGCCAGTATAAAGAGATGAGGGTGGAACGATGGAGCAAGATCTAGCAAGTGATAGGTAGAGGGTGGCACAGTGACGCAGCCGGTAGAGCTGCTGCCTCACAGCACCAGATACCTAGGTTAAATCCTGACCTCGGGTGCTGTCTGCGTGGAGTTTGCACGTTCTCTCTGTGACTGCTCGGGTCTACTTTGGTTGGTCCAATTTCGTCCAGCATCCCAAAGATGTGTGGATTTGTAGGTTAATTGCCCTTTGTAAATTGCTTCTTGCGTGTAGGAAGTGGATGCAAAAGTGGGATAACATAGAACTAGTTTAGTTAGAGATATGGTGTGACCCAACGAGTCCGCGCCGTCCAGAGAGCCGCGTACACTAACACTATCCTACACACTTGGTACAATTTTTACCAAGACCAGGACATTTTTCGAGTGTGGAAACCGAAGTTCCCAGGGAAAACCCACGCTGGTCACGGGAAAAATGCACAAACTCCATATAAATAGTACCCGTAGTCAGGATCGAAGCTGGCACTCTGGCACTGTAAGGCAGCATCTCTACCGCTGTGCCACTGTGCTGCCCTCCATGACCTCTGTGAATGGGTGTTCGATGGTCGGCATTAACTCGGTGGGCCGAAGGGCCTGTTTCAATGCTGGATCTCTAAACCAAATTAAAACATTATAGGAGAGGAAGAATTGATTGGCAGACAGAGTCCGATGAGGGAGGCAAGGGTTGAGATGATAGGTGAAGAACAAAAGACTGCAGATTCTTGGAATCTTATAGGAAAGAAATGTGATGAGTGGAACCAATGAAAGTAGGGGCAGATGGGAACAGCAGAGGAAAGGGAGGGGTGAGCAGTAGGAAGTATCAGTGGGAGGAGTGATGGGGGAGAAAAGACCCAGGGTGTTATGGGCATGGAATGGGGTGTGAGAGAGAGGATCGGGGTCCTCTCTCACCCTCTTCTTCCCACCTTAACCTCCCCCCCCCCCCCCCCCCTACTTCCTATCATCCTGTTGTGGGTGTAATATGGGTAGATCAGGAGAGAGAACGGGATACACAGGAGGAGAATCTCTGGGATGTTGGCTGGAATCATTTCAGTAATGAGAGGGTGGGTTTGTTTTCCTTGGAGCAAAGGATGCTAACCGGGGCTGGTAGAGTAGTGTGGATAGGATAGATATGAAGAAACTTTGTCTTTAGCAAAGATATCTAAAGCAACAGCGTATAGGTTTAGGATAAGAACTAAGATTAAGAAGTGATCAGAGGAAGAACTTTCACTGCCCAGAGGGTGGTTGAAATGTGGACCGCGCTGCCCGAATAGGTGATGGTACTCTCGCAACAGTCCAGCAGGAATTTGTTAAATCTGAAAATCTGAAGAAGGTCCTGATCCGAAACGTGCCCTATCCATTTCCTCACAGATGCTGCCTGACCCGTTGAGTTACACCAGCACTTTGTGTTTTACTCAACACTCCAGCATCTGCAGTTCGTTGTGTCTCCTTAATCAATATTAGTTAATCTTCTCAATCAAGCACTACAGGGCATAGGTTTAAGGTGAGAGGGGAAAAATTTAACGCATTTGAGGGGCAACTGCATTTACAGACCTGTTATGCTGCTTCAAGTAAGAATTTAATTGTTCTGTTTTCTTTGGTACATATGACCATTAAACATTCTTAACTCTTGAACTTTTCTCCCAGCGGGTGGTGGGTATATGAAATGAGCTGCCAGAGCAGGTAGTTGGGCAGGTACTTTTAACAACAGTGCAAATGTTTTCAGTTTTGTGCAGTGTTGTCATTACTTTCTGGGATGCAGCCTCATCTCTCTCTAACCCCCTCACTCAGGCCATTGCACGTAAACTCCAAGAGAAGGAGGAAAAGCTACGACGGAAACACCAGCAGGCCGTCGACTGTGAACCATCGGAGGCTGTCTTTGAGGGAAATGGAGGTAATGTTTCCAAGTACGTTCTGGTGACTTGAATAAAATTGATTGGGCAGGGCTGTGGTGGGTAAAACACTGCCGTCAAATGAATTAATTCGACCAGAGGGACGCACTCTGCTTGCTAAATCGAAGCTTCCTGAGGATTTGGCTGTGGGATCAACTGTAAATCCAAGATTGTGGCTTATTTTCTGAAACAGCTGATTAGAGATGCTCATTCATCATCCTGAGAACAAGGACAAAAAGTATCTGGAGTAACGTGAAAGGCACTATATTCTGGGATGATGCCTTGATCCTGAGAGCTTCACGGAACCCAGCAGTTGTTGAGCTTGTTTAATCAGCTATGTGGTGGTGTGTGGTGACTGGAAGGTGCTGGGGGCACTTGCTGGCACTGTGCCCCTGTTGATCAGCCCTGGTGGTGTAATAGGTGCTTGGTGATGGGTTTGTCACGGAAATCAGCAAATGCTAAGGAAACTGGCTGCTCGTCCCAATGCTAACTGCATGTTGAGATTTGTGAAGATCATGATTGGAAGCTGTGGAATAACCTTGACACCGTGATCCTTCTGTACATTCAGCGATGTTTGCTGGCCTCTACTCTGATCTACGCCTGCTGGTTCATCATTTCTATCTTGTTTGTGTCTCTTTTTTTTGCATGTTGTTTCTTGCTAGTGTTGTTAGTTGTTACCATGTGTTCCACCCCTCCATCCAACTTGAACAGTTCCCGACCCATACAATACCTACAGTCATAGAGTCTTACAGAGTGAAAACAGGATTCGGTCCAACTTGCCCACACCAGCCAATATGTTCCATCTACACCAGTCCGACCCGCCTGCATTTGGCCCTTATTCCTCTAAACCTGTCCTATCCATGCACCTGTTTCAATGTTTCTTAAACATTGCAATAGTCCCTGCCTCAACGACCATCTCCGGCAGCTCGTTCCACACACCTACCACCGTTTGCGTGAATAAGTTCCTTTTAAATCTTTCCACACTCACCTTAAACCTATGTCCTTTGGTTCTTGATTCGCCTACTCTGGGCAAGAGACTCTGTGCATCTAGCCTATCTATTCCTCTCATGATTGGTACACTATAAGATCACCCCTCATCCTCCTGCGCTCCAAGGAATAGAGTGCTAGCCTGCTCAACCTCTCCCTACAGCTCAGGCCCTCGAGTTCTGGCAACATCCTCATAAATCTTCTCTGTACCGTTTCCATCTTGACAACATCTTTTCTATAAGATGGTGCCCAAAACTGAGCACAGTACTCTAGATGTGGCCTCACCAACGTCTTATACAACTGCAACATGACCTCCCAACTTCTATATTCAATGCTCTGACTGATGAAGGCCAATGTGCCAAAAACCTTTTTGACTTGGGGCGGCACGGTGGTGCAGTGGTAAAGTTGCTGCCGTACTTCGCCGGAGACCCGGGTTCGATCCTGACTGTACGGAGTCTGTACGTTCTCCCCGTGACCTCCGTGGGTTTTCTCCGAGATCTTCAGTTTCCTCCCACACTCCAAAGATGTACAGGTTTGCAGGTTAATTGGCTTGGTGCATGTGTAAATTGTCCCTAATGTGTGTAGGATAGTGTTAATGCACGGGGATCGCTGGTCAGCACGGACTCGGGCCGAAGGGCCTGTTTCCGCGCTGTATCTCTAAAAACTAAAAAACTAGACTACCCTAGTTACCTGTGATGCCACGTTCAACGAACTATGTACCTATACTCCTCGACCCCTCTGCTCTGCAACACTCCCCAGAGCCCAACTGCTCACTGTGTCGGTTCTGCCCATGGCAATACTCCCAAAATGCAACACCTAACATTTCTCCGTAATAAATTCTGTCAATCATTCCTCAGCCCACCTGCCCAACCGATCCAGATCCTGCTGCAATTTTTGACAACCATCTGCACTATCTACAATACCACTCATTTTTGTGTCATCTGCAAACTTGATAACCATGCATGTACGTTCTCATCCAAATCATTGATATAGATGACAAACAGCAAATGGGCCTAGCTTTGAAACCTGAGGTACACCACTAGTCACAGGCCTCCAGCCCTAAAAGCAACCTTCCACCATCACCTTCTGCTTCCTTCTATGAAACCAATGTTCTATCCATTGAGCTATTTCTCTTTGAATCCCATGGAATCTAACCTTTCAGAGCAACCTACCATGTCAAATTCATGTATAACCCAGGTATACAAAGTCTACAACTCTGCCTTCATCGACGATTTTGGTCACATCCTCAAAAAATCCCCAGATTTGTGAGAAACGACCTCCCACGTACAAAATCATATTAACTATCCCCAGTAAACCCTTGTCCATCTTAGTGCATGTATATCCTATCCCTCAGAATACTCTCTAGCAATTTCCCAACTACAGATGTTAAGCTCACTGGCCCGTAGTTTCCAGCCTTTTCACTGCAGCCCTTCTTGAATAGAGGCACAGCATTTGCCTCCCTCCAGTCTTCCAGCACCTTGCCTGTATTTAACAATGACTTATAAACCTCCACGAGGGCTTCTGCAATTTCCTGTCTAGCTTCTCACAGTGTTATCCCGATAAACAAGGCCTGGGAGATTTGTTTATCTTCTTACTCATCAGGATCTTCAGCACATGTTTAACCATAATACCGACTGCTCTCAAGACACTTCCAGTGACTACCCCATGATTCTCCGTCCTCCCATCTTTCCCTACGGTAAAAACACAGGAGAAATAATTGTTGAGGACCTTGCCCTCCCCTGTGCGTCCACCCAGAGTTGACCGCTTTAATTCCTGAGGGGTTCCACTCTCTCTCTCTCTGGTTACCCTTTTTCCCTTTATGTTCTTATAAAATCTCTTGGGATTATCTTTAATGCCAACTGGCAGAGCTATCTCCAGTTCCCTTTTTTCCCTTCTGATTACTTTTTTTAGCTTACTTCTTAGTTGCCGAAATTCCTCCATGTACACACTTGATTCCAGCTGCCGATACCTGTACCATGCCTCCCTCTTACTCTTGACCAAAGCCTCAATTTCCCAGACTTCCTTACGTTTTCCTGCCTGGTCCTTCACTCTAACAGGGACGTGCATGTCCTGAACTCTTGGCAGCACAGATTTAAAAACATCCCACTTTCCCGACATTTATTTTCCAGCAACCTATTCCAATTAACCTGAACAAGTTCCTTTCTCATACCTCCAAATTTGGCCTTGCCCCAATTGAGCATTTTAACTGATGTTGGACTTATCTTAAGGAATCAGCACTCTGGTGAATATGGAAGCACGGAGGATCATGGGGTAGTCACTGGAACAAAAACAGGAAATACTGGAGATATTCAGTGGGTTCGGTTGCATTTGTGGAGAAGAAAAACAGATAATATTCTCGGTCTAGGTCCTTTAATCAGATGACGCCAAGAGGAAATGATGCATGTAATAGCCCTGATATTAAATAATGGGGGTAAAGGCAGTAGACCAGAAGAATCTGTGCTCAAAATAAAGTTGTGGGGTAGAACAAGGAAGTAGCAAGGGTTAGAAAACCTTAGGTGTTGGAGATGTTCACAAGCAGAATTGGTAATGAATGGCATGGTATTAATCAAAATATTAGAGGTGTCTGCAACATAGTTGTATAATAATTAAAGGAACTTCAAACTACATAGATTGGACAACCCAAAGTAGCAACAAATGGATGGAAGATGAACCCATCGCATAAACTGACTGTTAGATCAGTAACTGAGGAGCCAATAAGGGCCTGGGCTCTCTTAAATCTGTTATTGAGCAATGATAAAGGTTTGCTTGATCTGATAGTTCAGAGGAAGAGGAATATAACATGGGGAAGAGTGAATATAACAAGATAGAATTTTATATAAATAATAAAAGTGATTTAGTTCCTATTGAAACTAGGGTCTAAGTGTGAAAGGCAATGATGTGAGGGCTGTTCACATTAGTTTGGAAAATATATTAAGAGGTATGATAGTAAACCTGATAGTAAAGGATGTATGTACTGTTTGCAATATATATCCCTCTAAGCCAAAAGGAAGCATCTGGAAGTGTGGTCTAGCCATGAATATTGAGAACTTGAAGGTGCTCAAAGGAAAAGACATAATGTTACCAAATAAAACATTAAGCCCAAGGATTGGGAGAACTGACTAAATCTATTCACTGTACCTCGGTACATGTGACAATAAAACTAAACCAAACTAAATTTCAGAACTCAGTAGGAGACCAAGTAGCGAGAGGGGGAAAGTAGAATTCAAGCGTAGGTTTGTGTGAAACAGGAAAACAAACAGAGCTTCTGTAGGGATGTAGTAAGGGAAAGAGTTGACAAAGTAAATATGGGCTCCATTAAACTGAGTTTGTATGAGGGAGAACAGAAACGGCTATATGCATGTGCAAGGGCATAGCAGATGGAATACATTGTGCAATAATCACTTTGGTGGATAAAATAGGTAGGATATTTTTCAAATGGTGACAAATTAAAAGGTATACAGTTCAGTGAGACTCGTGTTCTACAGGAGGCACAAGAGACTACAGATGCCGGGATCTGGGGCAAAAAAACAACTGCTGGAGGAACTCTGTGGCAGACGGCACCCAACTTGAAATGGCAACTAGCTTCTGAATCCACAGATGCTGCCTCACCCACTGAGTTCCTCCAGCATTGTTTCCTTGCCTTGTACAGGAATCATTTGGAGTGAACAGACCGGTTCAACAAGAAATTAATAAGGTTTATGGAATGAAGGCCTTAATTGCAAGAAGATTTGAGTGGAAGGGCGGAGGCGTCTTGATCCAATTAGATAGAGCCCTGCTGAGACTCCTTTTGGAAAACTCTGTCCATCTGCTCTTCCTGCTGGGGCTAGGAAGTGCTTGCAATGAGTGGGAATGCATAAATGTTCCCCAGACTGATAAGGGAAAGAAGTGTTTGGTATATAAAGATTAAGCACACTGGGTCTAGGCTCTCCAATTAAGAATAAATTATTTCATAGCAAAGTTCTTTAACTTTTTCCCTGGGTAGAAATGTCAAAGACTAGAAGGGATAGCTCTCTTAAGGTGAGGGGGGCAATGTTTAAAGGAGATATATGGGGCACAGTGGTGGGTGCCTTGAGCGTGCTTCCAGGGGTGGTGGTGGAGGCAGAAACAATAGGCACGTTTGGAAGGTTTTTGACAGGCACATGAATATGCAGGGAATGGAAGGATATGGATCAAGTGCAGGCAGAGGCAATTGGTTTAACCTGGCATAATTTGCAGCATGGACATTGGGGGCCGAGGGGCATGTTCCTGTGCTGCGCTGTTCTATGTTCTGTTTGCATGATAAATGCAGGGAAGAAGCTTCCCTTTCCTGGGGTGCCTAGACACCAGGTGTGATAGTCTGAAAACTAGGGACGAGTACATCATTAGAGGATTAAACAGAATGTTTTCATCCAGAATCTTTGGAATACTTAGCAGGAAATGGAGGGAGATGGGAGAGGAGGGGGGTGGTGCGTTTCAATGCTCGGTACAGTCAATGCAGGGATTGATAGAATTTTGGATATTAAGAGAATGAAAGGATTTGTAGTTAGTGCAAAAAAATGGTAGTGAAGTAACCGAGCAGCCATGTTATTGAATGGAAGAGGAGGCGTGAGGAGTAAATGGCCTGCCCCTGCACCTTCTGCCCTGCATTAATAGTATAGGCAGAGGTCAGGCTTTGTTCTTTCATCAAACCAAGCTGTGAACATCAGCTGCCAGCTGCTCATTGACAGTCCATGGCACGCACTCTGATCTTACTCCACTCACTTAGCCCAGAACTTTGTCCACCAGCCTGTAACTGAGCAGACACAAAGTGCTGGAGTAATTCAGTGGGTCAGGCAGCATCACTGGATAAAAAGAATAGGTGATGTTTCAAGTCAATACACTTCTTCAAACTGAAGAAAGGTTCTGACCCAAAACATCGCCTATTTTTCTCCAGAGATGCTGCCTGATCCGATGAGTTACTCCAGCATTTTGTGTCCATCTTCGGTATAAAGGAGCAATTCCTTCCTACGCATTCAGGGTGCTGCTGAGTTGGGAATAAAACAAATACAGAACAGTAGAGCATAGGAACATGCCTTCCAGCCCATACTGTCCACATCGAACATGACACCAATGTAAACCAACCTCCTCTGCCTGTTCTTGATCCATATCCCTTCATTCCTTGCATATCCATGTGTCTAGCTAAAAGCCCCTTAAATGCCACTATTGTATCTGCCCCCACTACCACCCCAGGCAGCGCATTCCAGGCACACACCACCTCTGTGAAAATAAAACTTGCCCTGCACATATCCTTTAAACTTTCTCCCTCTGACTTTAAAGCTATGTCCTTTGGTCTTTGACTTTTGCACCAGGAGAAAAAGATATGGACTGTCTACCCTATCTGTGTCTCATAATTTGATACACTTCTATCAGGTCTCCCCTTAACCTCCAACATTCCAAAGAAAATAATTCCCTGACCTTCCGAACTGCAAATTCATTTCCTTACGATCCTATCCAGCTCTCTTGAATACTGCAGCTTTATGCTTTGTGGTGGAAAATTAAATTTGAGTAGAAATCCAATCATTTACCTGCTTTACTTTTTGTGACCATGTCCTGAAAGTTTATGTTTTTGAGTCCTCCATCACTGTGTTGTCATTGTTTTATTTTATGTCTAACATTTTCTGACCAGTTCCCATGTCCTGTTGTGTCCATGTGTAACTCAGGCCATGTGAAAAGTAGGGTGCACAAACCTGATAGAAGCAGCAGGCTTGCCAGTGGCTGCCACAGAGGCAGAGATACAGGGGACTCCCTGCTGAGGGGAGCAGTGGGACGATCGAGTTCAAAGGTTCAAGTCAATGACTTGGTTTCTGAGCCAGCAACACGTGGCTCCACTGAAAGGCTGCACTGCCCTGAAGCCGGCTGTGAAGATAGTCATCCAGACTCTGGAAGACACAAGGTTGAGAACTTCAGTCCCAAGAAGGAGCCCCCAATGAGACCACCTCCTCCAGTCATAAACCCAACCTCTAGCTACCACGGCAAAGGCGCTCGACCCAAGGTCGTTGGCCCGAGGGACGTGTCCCACAGCTCCCCGGATCGTGGAGCTCACCGCCAGAAGCACAGGGACAGAGCAGGGCGTGACTGTAGCCCAGAAGTGCTTGGGGCGTGTGGCTACAGTGGAGATGAGCTGAGAGGACGACAGGGAGAGGACGGAGATGGTGGCATGAGGAGGAAGGCGCGATCGCGTTCACGAGACCTGCAGCTAAGCGAAGAGGAATGCTCAGAACAAGGTATCGGCTTCCATTTCCCTCATGTTACTGTGCAGAGTATGTGAAATTCAGCTTGGTGCTTCCATTGGGGCAGGTGTGTCTAATGACCAACAGTGCACTGAGTGTGAATGGTGAACTGTTGAAGCCCCGGGCCTAAGCAGGGCTTGGTGGTGGGAGGGCAATGTAAACTTCTTGTTGGTTGGAAATTGAGAATGTGGTACAGAGACTGTGAGCTATTCTGTTCATTCAATGTATAGTTTTATCACCCTCACCTTTTCCACCCCACTCAGCCTTCACCCAGCTCAAGAAACTAATACGGTTGGCATGTAACAAATTGGCCAAAACCCCATAACCCAGTATAAGTTCTGTACCATTCCTGTTCAACCGAAATGAATGAGGGAAACTTATGAGGCCATAAGTTCATCAGAAAATGTGGGGTATGAGAGTCTAGAGATGGCAAGCACTTGGAGAATTCCAAATGGTTTGTTCTTGCCCCTCCTGAGACGATCTCTGTGTCAAGAGTCGAGAGAATCAAGAGTGTTTTATTGTCATGCCCCAAAACGGAACAATGAGATTCTTACTTGCAGCAGCACAATAGATATGTAAATATAGGACTCTGTAAATACCATGATAAACACCAAAAAGAAGTTCAGTATATAAAAATATATATTTAAAGAATTCAACTGGAATGATGGTCTGTAGAGTGGTGTTCCTGGAACATTGATGTCTACTTAGACACAAGTGGCACAAATGTTACCAGCACTTAAACCAAGCGCAGGCTCGGCGATCGCTTCGCTCAACACCTGCGCTCGGTCCGCATTGACCAACCTGATCTCCCGGTGGCTGAGCACTTCAACACCCCCTCCCATTCCCAGTCTGACCTTTCTGTCATGGGCCTCCTCCAGTGCCATAGTGAGGCCCACCGGAAATTGGAGGAACAGCACCTCATATTTCGCCTGGGTAGCTTGCAGCCCAGTGGTATGAACATCGACTTCTCCAACTTTAGATAGTTGCTCTGTCCCTCTCTTCCCCTCCTCCTTCCCAGATCTCCCTCTATCTTCCTGTCTCCACCTATATCCTTCCTTTGTCCCGCCCCCCTGACATCAGTCTGAAGAAGGGTCTCGACCCGAAACGTCACCCATTCCTTCTCTCCTGAGATGTTGTCTGACCTGCTGAGTTACTCCAGCATTTTGTGAATAAATACCTTCGATTTGTACTAGCATCTGCAGTTATTTTCTTATACTACTAACGATTGGATCAGTGCACACAAAACTCTCGAAGATAAAAAAACGTATTGTACTCTCTTCCCAAGTGTTGAACCAGTGAACATACATCTTCCCGCTGTCACTCCTTGAGATGTTCCATACTTCTTGGGGGTTGGCCTGATGAAAGAGTACAACATTGCCTTGCACGGTGTTGTGCTGTCTTGCCCTTCTCTGCTGCTAGAAGCTGGTGGTCATTCTCCTTTTCTCACTTCGTACACTCTTCCATCTGAGCACCGTACCCCAGCGAACGTTAGTTCTGATTGTCAGCGTGTCGGTTATTGTTCCCACATCCAGTGGGTGAAGCCTTCCATAATGCAAACTGGCTAATCACACTGATTTCTCTCCTCCCCATTCCCTTCCACCTACATTCTTTCCTCTAGCTTCACAATTCACAACTCTTCAATCCGTTTGTCTTATGCTCCCTATCTATTCATTCCTAGTCTTTGTCCAAACCATCTGGCTTTCAATCCCCCCCCCACCTCCCCCCCCCCCCCATCTGTATGTACCTATTACTTGCCAGGCTTTGTCCTGCCCCTCCTCTCTTCTAACCCCCCACCCCGATCAATTAGTCTGAAGAAGGGTCCCAACCGGAAATATCACCCATCCTTTTTCTCCAGAGATGCTGCCCGACTCGTTGTGTTACTCCAGCACTGTGTCTATCCTTTATTGTATCTTCCATTGTGATAGAGGAAATATTAAATGGTGTTTTAATAATTCCAAGGTTGAACTGTCCCTCCAACTCCATCATTCTCTTTGACTTTGTGTCCTTCTCAGTTGCTCAGATCTCTTTGAGTTCCCATCCTGCTGTCAAATGTTGCCCCTTTTGTTTCTACCTCCATGTCCACAGCTCTCGGGTCAAGAGTGTTTTATTGTCCATATGGGTGTGGGGGGAGGAGGCAGTGAGGGTGGGGGAGGGGAGGGGGGAGTAGGGGTGAGGGGAGGGAGGTAGGGGGGGGATGGAGTGGGTCAGTGGGGGGATTGAGTGGGGGGTGGTGAGGGTGCTAGACCAATACAGGAGAGCATTTGGGTCCACAGCTGCAACGCTGGCGCCATGGGGCCCAGGTCAGTGACACCCTCTCCCCTTCCCTGTACCCCCTCTACGAGGAATGGGCCCAACGTGTCCACTTGGTCTAGTAAGATCTTAAATTCTCTCGACATCGGTTCCCAATTTATCCTTTTGTACCCTTCCTCACATAATGCCTTTATGTGAGAGACGGTACCAGTGCCCATTTCATGACCTTCTCAAGGAGAAACTGCCCATTGTAATTTGTCAAATTTGTACCTGTTTAATCACGCCCCAGAATGCATACGTAACTGCCCAAGAGTCACGTTGACCACCGGCACTTCAGTGGCTGAATGTGCTTGAGTTGGTCAGTGCAGCTCACTTGTGCCCTCCAGTGGCATGAATCTGTATTACACTATTGCTGTTTGTAAGAGCTGGCCGTGGACATGTTAGGTCTTACATTAACTCAATTGCAAGTAACTTCATCTAAATAAGTATTAAATTGGCTGTAAAGTGCCTTGCAGTTACTGACGCTGAGTGCTATGCGATGTTGAAACGTTGGGGTGATTTTTGTGTTAAAACGTACATCCCTAAGTGGGCAAGACAGCTGCCCGTTTAATCCACTAGTCCAATGACACTATCAAAACAATCAGTAATGTCAACATTTAAACACATCAGAACTCACCTTTGTTCATAACGTAAACTCACAATTGATCCAGCAATTGGAAGTTATTTTCCATTTGCACCCTGGGTTTTGTTCTCATTTGCCCTTCAGTCAGATGAATCTTCAAGAGGCAAGAGTGTCTTGTTGTCGTATACCCTGAAATGGAACAATGAAATTCTTACTTCGTATCAGGACACCAGATATGTCAACATAGTACTCTTTAAAAAAACATAATAAACAACAATAAAGTTCAGTATATGTATATTTTATATTTATATATGTATATGTATGTATTATATACATATACATATATATATATATATATATATATATATATATACACACACACACAAATAAACAAACAATAATGCCCAATACAACGTGGAAACAGGCCCTTTGGCCCAACTTGCGCACACACATGTCCCATCTACACGATTCCCACTTGCCTGCATTTGGCCAAAATCCCTCTAAACCCATCTAATCCATGTACCTGTCTAATTGCTTCTTAAACATTGCAAAGGTCCCTGCATCAACTACCTTCACTGGCAGCTTGTTCCATACACCCACCACATTTATGTGAAAACGTTACCCCTCAAATTCCTATAAAATCTTTCTCCCTTCATCTTAAACCTATGCCCTCTGGTTCTCGAATCAACTACTCTGGGCAAGAGACTTTGTGCGTCCACCCGATCTATTCCTCTCACGGTTTTATACACATCTATAAGATCACCACTCATCAATTTTGCAAAGTCAAAACAATGCCCCCATGTCTGTAGTTGAGCCTATTTGGAGGTTGTAGTGTTTAATAGCCTGATGGTGTGGGGAAGCTGCTGCTCTGAACCTGGATAATTGAGCAAATCTTGAAATTGATCCTGGGAGGGAGAGCTGGGCAGTGGCATTAGCTTTGACTTGTTTCAGCAAAATGTCAGCATAGGGAGAATTGGCTGACGGTGGTACTGAAACTGTTGCGTTCCAGAGACCCAACCCACTTGCTGCAGGTAAGTGGGGTTCATCTTGCAGTTGGCTGGTTAATTCAGCACCTGGACCTCATCTTGACAGTGGGGTGCAAGGCCCTGGGGAGGCCAGGCGGCATAGAGTTGGTATCAAAGGCTACCGGCTGTCTGTGCTTTAATGCTGTGGCTGAAGCAGCTGGAGGATTAATAGGTGTTTGGGGAAGGCCTACTTTCATCATGGTCTGACTGATGAATATTGCTGCCTCTGCAGGGCTGAAGCCCAGGATAGAATATGGAGTGAAAGATGCCATGCATGGGATCTCGAGAATGACCACCACGGACCTGGAGTGGAAGGATGCAGAACTGGCACGGAAACTTCAGGAGGAAGAGATCAGGGTGAGAGAAGAAAACTGGCTTGTGGCCATTTTTGAAGAAATAAAGAACTGCAGATGCTGGTTAATACACAAAAGGATACTTAGTGCTGGAGTAACTCAGCAAGTCAGACAGTATCTCTGGAGAATATGGATAGGTGACTTTTCCGGTTGAGATCCTTCTTCCTGACCCAAAACGATGCTTATCCATGTTAGGGTCATAGATTGATACAGTGTGGAAACAGGCCCTTCAGCCCAACTCACCCACACCAGCCAACAATGTCCCAGCTCCCCTAGTCTCACTTGCCTGCACTTGGTCCATAACCTTCCAAACCTGTCCTATCCATGTACCTGTCCAACTGTTTCTTAAACGATGGGATAGTCCCAGCCTCAACTATCTCCTCTGGTAGCTTGTTCCATACACCCACCACCCTCTGTGTGAAAAAGTTACCCCTCGGATTCCTAATAATTTTTTTTCCCCTTCACTTTAAATCTATGTCCTCGATTCCCCTACTCAGGGTAAAAGACTCTGTGCATCTGCCCGATCTATTCCTCTCTTGATTTTGTATACCTCTATAAGATCTCCCCTCATCCTCCTACGCTCCATGAAATAGAGACCCAGCCTACTTAACCTCTCCCTATAGCTCACACCCTCTAATCCTGGCAACATCCTCGTAAATCTTTTCTTAACCCTTTCAAGCTTGATAATATCTTTCCTACAACATGGTGCCCAGAACTGAACACAATATTCTAAATACGGTCTCACCAACGTCTAGCCTGCTCAACCAGGTGCTAGCCTGCTCAACCTCTCCCTATAGCTCAGGCCCTCGAGTCCTGGCAACATCCTCATAAATCTTCTCTGTACCGTTTCCACTTGACAACATCTTTTCTATAAGATGGTGCCCAAAACTGAGCACAGTACTCTAGATGTGGCCTCACCAACGTCTTATACAACTGCAACATGACCTCCCAACTTCTATACTCAATACTCTGACTGATGAAGGCCAAAGTGCCTAAAGCCTTTTTGACCAACTTATCTACCTGCGACTCGACCATCAAGGAACCACGCACCTGTACTCCTAGATCCCTCTGCTCTACAACACTACCCAGGGGCCTACCATTTACTATGTAGGTCCTGCCCTTGTTCAACATCCCAAAATGTAATACCTCACACTTCTCTGTATTAAATTCCATCAACCATTCCTCCGCCCACCTGGCCAATGGATCCAGATCCTGCTGCAATGTTCACAAACATCTTCACTATCTGCAAAACCACTAACTTTTGTATCATCAGCAAACTTGCTAATCTTGCCCTGCTCCAGAGATGCTGCCTGAACTGCTGAGTTACTCAGCACTTTGTGCCCTTCGGTTTTGTAATGTCTGAGTCTTCAATTGTCATATGTACCAACAACGGAACAATAATTCTTACTTGCTGCAGCACAGTAGGCCTGTAGAAAACATACATGTAGTTAATATATAATAATCAAAAGCTTAATAAATCAAAACCACAATACCATTGCACAAAAAAGAGTCCAAAGTCAGTGAAACCAAAGAAAGTCCTCAGGAGCTTGATGGTTTCTGGGAAGAAGCTGTTCTTGAACCTGGCGGTCATAGTTTTCAGGGTTCTGCATCTTCCTCCCGATGGCAGGCATGAGATGAGAGGCTGGCCAGGGTGGTGTGGGTCTCTGATGATGCTGGCTGCCTTTTTTGATGCAGGGTCTCCTGCCAATCTCTATGATGGTGAGGAGGTCAGTACCCGTGATGAACCGGGCAGTGTCCACCACTCTCTGTAATATGTGGTACAGATGTGAGGAGGGCAGCGCAGCCGGAGGGGCCACTAAACTTCAGGCTCTATTAGCTCCCTCTGCACCGGCAAATGGTCCCATTAGAGACCAGACTGGTAGAAGAATATGGGAGATAACTCAGGGATTCTTTCTGAGGTTTATCCCTTTTTTATTATCACAAAAGCATTGCGTTTACTTTAGTAAGATTTTAGACTTTAGAGATACAGCCTGGAAACAGGCCCTTCGGCCCACTGAGTCCGCGCCGACCAGCGATCACCCCGTACGCTAACACCAACCTACACACTAGGGACAATTTACAATTACCTGCAATCCTGTAAATCTGTGGAGTGTGGGAGGAAACCGGAGCACCTGAAGAAAACCCACGCAATCACAGGGAGAAGGTACAAACTCCGTACAGACAGTTGCAATTGTGAGGGGGACCTGGGTCTCTGGCACTAAGGCTGAAGGTCTACAGCTGTGCCACTGTGCTCCCACTAATAGCCTGTTGCTGCTTGCAGAAGCTCAATGTGTCGAACCGTACACCATTAAAATTGACGAACTCTGATCATGAGGGATACTGTAGAAATGGTCACATACTGTTGCCTTGACGTTTAGTTTTGTACGGTTTGTTTTATTTGAGTGATACAGCATGGAAACAGGCCCTTTGGCCTGCCGAGTCCATGCCGACCATCGATCACCCTTACAATCGAGAGCTCAGTTCAATAACTCAGTAATGCATTGGTATTCAGGAGCCAAGTACCAGGGCTTGCTTGGTACAGGCATTCTTTGGAAGAGAGACACAAAGCTGAGTGACGTTGTGTCAAAGGGCCAGCGAGTGTGAAGTCTCCTTCTTTGTGGAAGAGAGGTAAAGTCTCAAGGCCCTGATGTATTAATCATTTTATACAATTTTTAACAATTAAAACATTCCACATCCAGACTTATATCCCACTTTATATATATTGCTCTAAGCAATCCGCTTAAATAGCTTACATTGTCTATTTCCTGTTACTCCCCCAAACTAGGGGATGTACTGAAAACGAGTCATCATTTAATATTTTTTATTATAAGGAACAAAGAGCACCTGATTGTTATAGACACTATGTTCTTGCCAACTTGAGAGCAGTCATAGGTGGCACGGCGAACAGAGCTGTGACCTAGTTCAGTCCTGACGTTGACTGCTGTCCATGTGGAGTTTGCAATATTCTCCCTTTGTTTATTTCCAGTTCCTTGTGATTCTCCCACGTTCCAAAGAGGTAGGGGTTGGTAAGCTAGCTGGATGCTGGAGATAAGTTTCATTTAGAGATACAGCATGGATACAGGCCCTTCGGCCCACCGACTTTGCACCCACCAGTGATCACCCATACACTAGTTCTATCCTACACCCTAGTGACAATTTACAGAAGCTATTTAACTTACAAACCTGTACGTCTTTGGAATGTGGGTGAAAACCCAGGCGGACACAGAGAGAATGTACAAACTCCGTACAGATATCAGCCGAGGTCAGGATCGAACCTGGGTCTCTGGTGCTGTAAGGCAGTAACTCTACCACTGCGCCACTGTGCCCCCTCTGTCACCTCAAGTGGAGGTGGGAAGTAAAATCTGGGGGGAGTTGATGGATATAATAGTAGTGTTTCATGTATTTGTGGACAATGACTCCTGCTTGACCGCTGAGAAAGGGGGTTGGTTGAGAGATTTCCATGTGTGAGCCACTGTGTATAAAATGGAGGGATGTGAGATTGCCCTCTGGAGCTATTGACTGCATGTAGTATGCACGTGTGAAGCAACAACACTGAACAGGAAGCTAACTTTATTTTCTCTTCCCTGATCCAGGCTACTCAAAGTTCGGAGAGAGCAGCTCAGTTGACACAAGATGAGGTAAGATTTGTCTTTAGAGCTTTCATCAATCAGATAACTGCTGATACCGGGGCGGCAGGGTGGCACAGCGATAGAGTTGCTGCCTCACAGCGCCAGAGACCCGGGTTCGATGCTGACCAAGGGTGCTGCCTGTTCGGAGTATGCACATTCTCCCCGTGATCTGTGTGGGTTTTCTCCGGGTGCTCAGGTTTCCTCCCACACTCCAAAGATGTACAGGATTGTCGGTTACTTGGCTTCGATAAAATGGCAAATTGTCCCTAATGTGTAGGGTAGTGTTAGTGTGCGGGGATCGCTGGTCGGTGTGGACTTGGTGGGCCGAATGCTTTGTTTCTGCGCTATATCTCTAAACTAAACTGAAGTAAACCTGTGGGTTCAGAACATAGGCCACATGGAACATAAAACAATACAGGACAGGAACGGGCCCTTCGGCCTACAATGTCCATGCCAAACGCGATGCCACATTAAACCAATGTCCTCTGCCTGCATATGATCCATATCCCTCCATTTCCTGCATATCCATGTGCCTATTGAAAAGCCTCTTAAACACTACAATTGTATCTGCCTCCAGCATCATCCACTGGCAGTGCGTTCCAGGCACCCACCAACTCTCTGTATTTAAAACAAACGTTGGCGCTCACATCTTCTTTAAACTCTTCCCCTCTAACCTTAAAGCTATACCCTGTAATCTTTGACATTTCCACCTTGGGGAAAAATGGTCTGACTGTCTGATTATGCCTCTCATAATTTTATATACTTCCATGCGATATGCCCCTCAACTTCTGATGTTCCAGAGAAAACAACCTGAGTTTGGCCGACCTCTCCAATTAATATAAGCGAGAATTGGGACCATTGAATCATCTCTTTCTAATGTTCAATGCAGTGGATGTTGTCCTTGGTTCTTTGTTCAGTCTTTGTGGCCAAACCTAATGCCTGCTTGCCGTGGACAGGAGATTGCCCGGTTACTGATGGAAGACGAGAAGAAGCTGGTCCTCAGGAAATCCAAGGAGAAGGATTCTGCACGATGGGCAGAGGAAGATAGGAGGAAAGGTTCATCCGACTGGAGGAAGCTCGAGCCAGAAAGGAAGGTACCTTGCACCGTGGTGAAATTTGATTTTAGGTTCATTGTTCAAATTTGTTGGGGGAAAAATCTGGGGGAAATTAACTGGACCCTTAGTTAGAACTAGGTCCCTGGTCATTTTTCCCAGGATGGGAATGTCAAATAACAAGAGGACATAGCTTTGAGGTGAGACGGGCAAAGTTTAAAGGATATGTGCCAGGCAAGTTGTTTCACACACAAGGTAGTGGGTGCCTGGAATGCGCTGCCAGAGGTGGTGATGGAGGCAGATATGTTTTGTGGTGTTAAGAGGCACATAGATATGCAGGAATTAAGAGATATGGATCACATGCAGGCAGAGGAGATTAGTTTAACTTGGCATCATGTTCGGCATGACATTGTGGGCCTGTGCTGTACAGCTCAATTGTTACTACCTGATAGTTATGGACAGTGGGAGTTTTTAAAAGTTATAAACACAGAAACCTTTGCTGATGCATGGTAAGTAGCATGGTGAATGGTTTTATGCTGCACTGCCTTGGGAGGCCAGTTGATTGACAGATGAGTCAGTGGGAGAGAGAAGGTTGGAGATGGTAAACAAGGATGGAGGTGATCAGTGGAAACAACAAAAGGATGTAGATGGTGGAATCTGATGTAAGGGAGGCAGGGAGTGAAATGTGGAATGATGGTTGGTAGACGGGAATATGATGGGGAAGAAAAGTGGGGTACTCTCAAAGTCGAGTGAGGTAGGAAATGAATGAATGGAGATGGGAAAAGGAACTGGGTGATGGGAGATGGGCGGTGAAAGAAAGGTGTTTGGTGGGAGTGGGGAGAAATCTGGGTAGATGAGGAGGAGTGGGGGTTTTCACTGAAATTGGAGAATTCAGTGTTCATACCGCTGGGTTGTAACCTACCCAAGCAAAATATGAGGTGCTGATGCTCCAGTTTGCATGTGGCCTCACCCTAGCAATGAAGGAGTCCCAGGACAGAAACGTCGGTATGGGAATGGCGGTTAAAACGGCTGGCAAGATCCAGCAGGCTTTGGCGGGTGTTCAGCGAAATGGTCGCCTGGACTAGGCTTTGCGACATACAATAGGCCACATCCTTTCTAATTCAAGCATCCTCCAGTCTGAATGTAATAGATGTGGTTGGAGGAGATGCATGTAAACCTCTGTCTCATAAGGGCTGTTTGGGTCTCTGAATGGAGGTGAAGGAGCTGGTGTAGGGATAGGTGCTACATCCCCTGCCATTGCAGTGGAACAAACGTAAGGAGGGGGAGTGGTGAGTGAACCAAAGAATCACAGGCGGACCAAACTTTGCTTGTTATTGTCACGTATACCAAGGTACAGTGAAAACCTTTTTTGTCACGTGCTATCCAGTCAGCTGAAAGATTGTACATGATTACAATCGAGCCATCCACAGAGTACAGATACATGATAAAGGGATTAACATTTAGTGCAAGGTAAAGCCCGATTAAAGATAGTCCAAGGGTGGAAATGCTACCGTTGGAGTAGCGATTTAAGAGTGGAGCAATTGTAATGAATGATTGCCGATCCACTTCTGAGACCAGCCAAAAGCAGAAAGAGGTTGGTGGGGCAGGGGGGGGGGGGGGGGGGTTGGAGCTGGGATCTGGCAGTGCGATGGCGATGAAGCTCATGGGAATGTGGGAGATTGGTTTGTTGGATGTGGAGGCTAGAGGGTTGTGAGGAGAAGTGTCACTAGATGGCACTGCGATTACTCTATCAACCTCTTGATGGAAGGTTTGAGAACAAACTTATACTGTCTATTGTTTCTCAGAGTGGAAGAGAGGAGCAACGGTTCTCCTGAAGACTCATGCAAGGATTGCCACTGTGAGCGTATTACAATACCGAGTAAAACTGCAATATTTGTGAATTATCAACAAATTGGAGATTTGGAAAAATTATATACTAATTGTAGCAGAACACAGAATAGGCAGGTTTAGCAGATGAGATGATGCAGTAGAGATAGGGAAGTCAATACAGACTTAATGGTAGGGATCTACAGTGTGGAGGAGCAGAGCAGTCTGCAGATTTATGTACAGAGATTTTGAAGGTTGTAGGACAGTTTAGGAGGAGGTAGCATAGGATTTGGGATCTTGGATGGATCATGAATGGAGGAGTTGAGTACCAAAGCAGGGAGGTTATAGTGATCCTTCCAAGCCCTGGGTCGATCACGTACATCTGATGCTGTACACCATCGGAAGAAGGGGGTCTTTCTTAAAGCACACTATCATAGATTTATTTTATAATTGTTTTCCTATTGCACTAATGCCGTGTATTTTTGTAGTTTTCTTTTCACTGTATTATAGAATTTATGCACAATTTATGTGTAATAAATTTGTTTTTGTGTGTTGTCTGAGTCTATGTGCCTGTGATGCTGCTGCAAGATTTTCATTGTACTGTAGCACACCATACATGTGTATTATTAGAGTTGAACTCCGTAATGTGCACTGAATTGCCAAGGATTTACCCAGCTCTGTCACCAGTCCCTATGTTCCTGCTTGCTTACTCCGTACAACACACAACAGTTGTGAGATTTTAATCCATGCGTGGTTTTAGATGGTTAATGTTAACAGGTCGTACTGCAATCTTGTGGCTAATAGGAGGAGACTACATTGATGCAATAATTTGCCACGGCCTGCATTCTGTTTTTGTTGGTATTTTATTTAATGTGAATGCAGGTTATTTAGTGTTCAGGCCGTAATATACTGTTTCTCTTACCAACATTTGCCTTGATTTCCTTTTAAAACATAAATTTTGAGTACGGGATTGACCGGAAATCTATCAGAATGATCAGCAGGCCAGGGAGCCTTTGTGGAGAGAGAAAGAGTTGACATCTGGTGTGTTGAAAAGAACTGCAGATGCTGGTTTACACTGAAGATAGACACAAAAAGGTGGAATAACTCAGCAGGTTTGACAGCATCTCAAAAAAAACGGAATAGGTGACGTTTTGGGTTGAAACCCATCTTCAGACTGGTGGTGTTCCATTAGAACCCATTTTCATGGGTGATTCTGTGCTCAGTAACTAGATGATATTTTTTATGATATCGGACTCTCCAGGACAGATGTAGGTAAGGAGGAGGATGCATCTGCTCAGCCTCATCAACAAGTGAGGCAGGCGGCCAAAGAATATGAAAATTACTGAAAATTGAATGCTGAACAGAGGAACTATCTGAAGTTGGAGAAATCAATATTCATACCGCTGGGGTGTAAGCTGCCCAAGCGAAATATGAGATGCTGTTCCTCCAATTTGCAGTGGGCCTCACTATGACAATGGAGAAAGCTCTTGACAGAAAGGTCAGACTGGGAGAGGGAGGGGGAGTTGAAGTGCTGAGCCACCGGAGATCGGGTTGGTTAAGGCGGACTGAGCAAAGGTGTTGAGCGAAAGGATCGCTGAGCCTGCGTTTGGTCTCGCATGAACATTGATTTCTTTAACTTCAGATAGTTCCTCTGTCCCTCCCTTTCCCCTCCCCCTTCCCAGTTCTCCCACTGTCTTCCTGTCTCCCACTACATCCTATCTTTGTCCCGTCCCCTCCCCTAACATCAGTCTGAAGAAAGGTCTCGACCCGAAACGTCATCTATTCCTTCTCTCCTGAGATGCTGGCTGACCCACTGAGTTACTCCAGCATTTTGTGATACCTTCGATTTGAACCAGCATCTGCAGTTATTTTCCCACACGAGGTGCAGTGAAAAGCTTTTTGTTGCATCCTAACCAGTCAGCAGAAAGACTATACATGATTACAATCGAGTCGTCCACAGTAGGCAGATACAGTCCATGATAAACATTTAGTGCAAGATTAAGTCCAATAAAGTATGATTAAAGATAGACCGAGGGTCTCCAATGAGATAGATGGGAGGTCAGGGGAGCTCTCCAGTTGTTACTCTGGGATAACTGTGAGCTGCACGTCTCGACAGTCACAGTAGACCGCACTGGTCGCAGGAGAAGGAGAATCGACAGATCCAAGAGGAAATTAAGAAGAGCACAGTTAAAGTAAGAAATGCTGCTGTTAGAACAGAGGTTTAAAAAAGTGGAATGATTGTAATGAGTGATTGCAGATCGACTTCTGGGACCAGCATGTAGAAAGTTGCCTGGCTTGGACGCCATGTCACAGTCTTTGGTTAGTTGGATCCAGTATGGAACTGTTGAGCAGCACTCTCTCTGCAGTATGAAGGTTCCAGTGTCACAACCTGTCGCCATTATGTCTGCAGTGTTTTTCTGTGTGGGCCGGGGGCGAGCTGGTGCCGTCTTGCAGTGCTGTGGTAATCTTTCTTTCTCCTCTCTGTGCAGCATGACACGAGTGAATACGTCAAGCCCAGGCGGGACGAGCTGGAGTCGTCAACGATGAAGCCCGAACGGCCAGCCAGGTAAACACGAGGACACCTTTCATTTTCATAAGTTATAGGAGCAGAATTAGACCATTCGGCCCACCAAGTCTACTCCACCATTCAATCATGGCTGATCTATCTTTCCTTCTCTACCCCTTTCTCCTGCCTTCTCCCCATAACCCCTGATACCTTTACTAATCAAGATTCTATCAACGTACACCTTAAAGATATCCACTGACGGCCTCCGCAGCCTTCTATGGTGATGAATTCTACAAACTGACCACCCTCTGACTAAAGAAATTCCTCCTCATCTCCATTCTAAAAATATGTCCTGTTATTCTGAGGCTATGGCCTCTGGTCCTAGACTCCCCCACTGGTAGATACATCCGCTCTATCTAGGCCTTTCATTATTCGATAAGTTTAATTGAGGTCCCCCCTCATCCTTTTAAACTTTAGCAAGTACAGGCCCAGTGCCATTAAACGCTCATCATATGTTAACCCAATCATCCCTGGGATCATTCTCGTAAACCTGCTCTATCCCCTCTCCAATGCCAGCACATTGTTCCTCAGATATGGGGCCAAAAACTGCGCATAATACTCTAAATGCGGTCTGACCAGTGCCTTATAAAAGCCTTCAGCTTTCCTATATGCAAGGTCGCTCCTGTGCTGTTTCCTCTAACACCAGCAGTATATGTGTGCAAGAGCTTGTGTGTGTGTCTTTGTGCGCGCGCGTGCATAAGGTCGTACTTGAATGTCAGGATTCAGATGGGGGGAAGCATCCGATGCAAAACTCATTCATTTAAGGTGTGGGGGAACGATTTAATAGGAATTTGAGGGGCAACTTTTCACACAGAGGGTGATGGGTTTATGGAATGAGCTGCTAGAGGAGATAGTTGAGGCAGGTACCATCACAACGTTTAAGAAACATTTAGACAGGTAAATAGATAAGATGGGTTTAGAGGGATATGGCCAAACGCAGGCAGGTGGGTCTGGTGTAAATGGGGCATGTTGGTCGGCATAGGCAAATTAGGCCGAAGGGCCTGTTTCCGTGCAGTTTGACTATGACTCTTTCGTTGCCTTGGGGAGGGAACCAGGTGCACAGATTTGTGTTCTGTTGTGTCCCCGACTGAAATCTCTTTACCTCTCCAGATGAAACCTTTGGCAATAGACAATAGACAATAGGTGCAGGAGTAGGCCATTCAGCCCTTTGAGCCAGCACCGCCATTCAATGCGATCATGGCTGATCACTCTCAATCAGTACCCCGTTCCTGCCTTCTCCCCATACCCCCTCACTCCGCTATCCTTAAGAGCTCTATCCAGCTCTCTCTTGAAAGCATCCAACGAACTGGCCTCCACTGCCTTCTGAGGCAGAGAATTCCACACCTTCACCACTCTCTGACTGAAAAAGTTCTTCCTCATCTCCGTTCTAAATGGCCTACCCCTTATTCTTAAACTGTGGCCCCTTGTTCTGGACTCCCCCAACATTGGGAACATGTTTCCTGCCTCTAATGTGTCCAATCCCCTAATTATCTTATATGTTTCAATAAGATCCCCCCTCATCCTTCTAAATTCCAGTGTATAAAAGCCTAATTGCTCCAGCCTTTCAACAAACGACAGTCCCGCCATTCCGGGAATTAACCTAGTGAACCTACGCTGCACGCCCTCAATAGCAAGAATATCCTTCCTCAAATTTGGAGACCAAAACTGCACACAGTACTCCAGGTGCGGTCTCACCAGGGCCCGGTACAACTGTAGAAAGACCTCTTTGCTCCTATACTCAACTCCTCTTGTTATGAAGGCCAACATTCCATTGGCTTTCTTCACTGCCTGCTGTACCTGCATGCTTCCTTTCAGTGACTGATGCACTAGGACACCCAGATCTCGTTGAACATCCCCTCTTCCTAACTTGACACCATTCAGATAATAATCTGCCTTTCTATTCTTACTTCCAAAGTGAATAACCTCACACTTATCTACATTAAACTGCATCTGCCATGTATCCGCCCACTCACACAACCTGTCCAAGTCACCCTGCAGCCTTATTGCATCTTCCTCACAATTCACACTACCCCCCAGCTTAGTATCATCTGCAAATTTGCTAATGGTACTTTTAATCCCTTCATCTAAGTCATTAATGTATATCGTAAATAGCTGGGGTCCCAGCACCGAACCTTGCGGTACCCCACTGGTCACTGCCTGCCATTCCGAAAGGGACCCATTTATCCCCACTCTTTGCTTTCTGTCTGTCAACCAATTTTCTATCCATGTCAGTACCCTACCCCCAATACCATGTGCTCTAATTTTGCCCACTAATCTCCTATGTGGGACCTTGTCGAAGGCTTTCTGAAAGTCGAGGTACACCACATCCACTGACTCTCCCCTGTCAATTTTCCTAGTTTCATCCTCAAAAAATTCCAGTAGATTTGTCAAGCATGATTTCCCCTTCGTAAATCCATGCTGACTTGGAATGATCCTGTTACTGCTATCCAAATGCTCAGCAATTTTGTCTTTTATAATTGACTCTAGCATCTTCCCCACCACTGATGTCAGACTAACTGGTCTATAATTACCCGTTTTCTCTCTCCCTCCTTTCTTAAAAAGTGGGATAACATTTGCTATCCTCCAATCCACAGGAACTGATCCTGAATCTATAGAACATTGAAAAATGATCTCCAATGCTTCCACTATTTCTAGAGCCACCTCCTTAAGTACCCTGGGATGCAGACCATCAGGCCCTGGGGATTTATCAGCCTTCAGTCCCATCAGTCTACCCAAAACCATTTCCTGCCTAATGTGGATTTCCTTCAGTTCCTCCATCACCCTAGGTTCTCCGGCCCCTAGAACATTTGGGAGATTGTGTGTATCTTCCTCAGTGAAGACAGATCCAAAGTAACGGTTTAACTCGTCTGCCATTTCTTTGTTCCCCATAATAAATTCCCCTGCTTCTGTCTTCAAGGGACCCACATTTGCCTTGACTATTTTTTTCCTCTTCACGTACCTAAAAAAACTTTTGCTATCCTCCTTTATATTATTGGCTAGTTTACCCTCGTACCTCATCTTTTCTCCCCGTATTGCCTTTTTAGTTAACTTTTGTTGCTCTTTAAAAGAGTCCCAATCCCCTGTCTTCCCACTCTTCTTTGCTATGTTATACTTCCTCTCCTTAATTTTTATGCTGTCTTTGACTTCCCTTGTCAGCCACAGGTGTCTCTTACTCCCCTTAGAGTCTTTCCGCCTCTTTGGGATAAATTGATCCTGCAACCTCTGCATTATTCCCAGGAATACCTGCCATTGCTGTTCTACCGTCTTCCCTGCTAGGGCCTCCTTCCAGTCAATTTTGGCCAGCTCCTGCCTCATGCCTCAGTAATCCCCTTTGCTATACTGTAATACTGACACTTCCGATTTTCCCTTCTGCCTTTCCATTTGCAGAGTAAAACTTATCATGTTGTGATCACTGCCTCCTAATGGCTCTTTTACCTCTAGTCCCCTTATCAGATCAGGATCATTACACAACACTAAATCCAGAATTGCCTTCTCCCTGGTAGGCTCCAGTACAAGCTGTTCTAAGAATCCATCTCGAAGGCACTCTACAAACACTCTTTCCTGGGGTCCATTTCCAACCTGATTTTCCCAGTCTACCTGCATGTTGAAATCTCCCATAACCACCGTAGCATTACATTTGTGACACGCCAATTTTATCTCCTGATGACCTGTGGCAGGTTTAGGCTGAGCACTGCCTTCTGTTCTGGAACGATTCAATGTATTAGTGTGTTGAGATGGCAGGTGTTTGTCCTGACAGAGCCAATTTGATTATGTAAGGCTGATCAAAGCACGATTAACGATTCACCTTTGTCACTGGGTCAGTTCCCTGTCCAGAGGTCAGTATGAGTATGGGCAGCTATCAGTGATCCCACTGTTTTCCTCAGATGCTGCCTGACGACCTGACCTATCCACCGTTCTTAAATTTATTTTGTCCTTCTGCCAATAATGGTTCTATATCCTGACTTAAGCCAAGGTCCTTCCTTACTCTTACCATTGTTTCAAGCTTTGTTATTACCCGAACCGTTTCCATTTATGTCTTTTCTCAGTATCAAGTTATCCCAGAATATTTATTTCCCAAACTTGTTCACCTTGAGACTATTTATGCATTATGGATAATTGGTCAAACTCCAAGTCTACAAGATGTATAAGACATTGGTGAAGTCGTACAAGACGTTGGTGAGGCTACACTTGGAGTATTGTGTTCAGATTTGTTCAGCCTACTATAGGAAAGGTGCAGAGAAGATTTACAAGGTTGTTCACAGGACAATAGGGCCTGAACTATAGGGAGAGGTTAGGCAGGCTAGGTCTTTATGCCTTGGAGTGCAGGAAGCTGAGGATGATCCTGCAGAGGTGTATAAAATCATGAGGGGAATAGATAAGGTGAATGCACAAGAGCTTTTTCCCCAGGATAGGAGAATCAAGAACTAAAGGGCATGTTTAAGGTAAGAAGGCAAAGATTTAACAGGAACCGGAAGGGCACATTTTTTCACACAAAGGACAGTGGGTATATGGAATGAGTTGTCAGAGGAAGTAGTTAAGACAGGTACAATAACAACATTTTGGTTTAGTTTTAATTTTGCTTACGATTGCCATGCATTCTGAGGTAGAATGAAAAGTTTTGCGTGCTATTCAGTGAGAAAAAAAAGACAATACATCAATGCAATCAAGCCATCTACACTGCACAAATAAAGGATAAAGGGTACAACATTTAGCACAAGACATAACATTGAGGTCTGATAAAGTCTGATTAAAGATAGTTCAAAGTTCTCTAGCAAGGTAGATGGGAGGTCTCAACCGCACTCTAGCTGATCAGAGGACTGTTCAGTTGTCTGATAAGAACTAGGAATAAACTGTTTCTGAATGCCTTTTCAAACTTCTGAGCGGGCTGCCAGAAAGGAGGGAAGATAGGGAGTGACCGGGTGAGAAACAGGCCTGGTACAGGAACATTTAACAGATATTTAGACAGGTATAGTGATATGAAACTTTTAAGAGTGATTTGGGCCAAATGTAGGCAAATATGGTAGTTTAGTTGGAGCATCATAGTCAAGGAATTGAGGGAAGGGCCTGTTTCATGCTGAATGACTGACTCTTGTTATCCCCCAGTCAAAAATCAAAACTCTTCGAATGAAAGAAATTAGTTTCACCAATTATAAATACTTCATGCATTATATATTGTACCATCAAATTTAACTCTCCTTATTTTCCCTGATTTGACATTGAACTGAAATTCCTTTAATATTGTTTATCCGTGCAACCTCTCATGGAATCCTCAATTACTTGGGATGCCTCAGCAAACTTGATAGGTGCGTCCAAGTTACTAAATCCAGCTGCCTTGCCTTTTCTCTTGCCAGATGAAGGGAGTAGAGATGGAAAGGTACTTTTTTTTTCTCAAACTGGCTGACCCAGTGTTGCCAGTTCTCCAAGAATGAAATTCTGAAAATAACCTAGGCATTGAGCCAAATTTAAGTCAAAGTTCCAAATGCAGAAATGTTGGCTCATGCACCGAGTTTCCTGTGCCCCTCCCTAAACAGTTGCCCTTCTCAGGAATTGATACACCTTGTTTGTCCCATCAATGGGAGCAGTGCCAGAGAATAAGAGCATAACAACCTAACAGAGGAAAATTACCTGAGGTCTATCCTACTTTTAGCAATCATTTCATCCTGTCTAGGACTTACAGCTCACACACAGTTTTTTTTTTGTTTTTTTTTTAAAAATTTTATTTTTGTTAGAAGTAAGTACAATAGTGTGGTACTTGAGTACCTAATACATAAATACATATTTCCATTCTTGTACAACTTCATACTTTTGATTTAATAATAAAAGAACAGTGAGAGAAGAAAGAAATAAGAAATAAAGAGTGTCGGAATAGATAGTCAAGCGAGTAGAAACAGAAAGCAAAAGAAATAAAGGATAGAGATGAAAAGTTAAAAGATTGAAAGAAAAGAAGACAGTAAAGAAAAGAAAGATTAGGGGAGATCTACCTATCTCGTATTTTTGCCCATCCGTCACCCGGTTCTAAACCATTTAATTTCTAAGGTTATGTTATGTTGCACCATATGCTTGCAAAAAATTGATAAAAGGAGACCAAATCTTTAAGAATTGGTCTACTTTGCCTAATAGGAGGAATCTCATTTCTTCAAAATGTAACGTTTCAGACATGCTTGAAATCCACATTTTGAATGTTGGCGTAGGTGCGTTTTTCCAAAATTTGAGTATTAGTTTTTTTGCTGTTATTAGACCGTAATTAAGAAAAGCTTCTTGGAATATAGTTAGTTTACTTCCCTCTTCCATTGATCCAAAGATAATCAATTCTGTACTGGGGTTCAATTTTGTGTTAAATAGTTTTGTAAAAATTCCAAAAATTTCATTCCAAAATTTATACAGTTTTGTACAATAGACAAAGGAATGTGCTATAGTGGCTTTTTGAGTTAGACATTTGTCGCAGATGGGGGAAACATTTGAAAATATTTTATTCAGTCTAGTTTTCGAATAATATAATCTATGTAAAATTTTAAATTGAACTAGGTTGTGTCTTACATTCATTGAACATTTATTTACATATAATAAATTTTTATCCCATCTATCGTTCGGAATTTTTATCAATAACTCTTGTTCCCAGTCCCTTCTAATTGCCTCTGTCGTTGGTGTTTCTATATTTAGAATTATATTATATAAGTAAGATATTAAATTGCTTGATTCTGCCTTTCTATTCATTCCTTCCTCCAATAAGTCTGGGGTTGAGGTTTGATATCCTTGTATATATTTTTTCAAATAATCTTGAATTTGAAGGTATTTGAAATATTGATTACTTTTCAAATTATATTTTAGTTGTAATTGTTGGAATGGTAAAAAAATTCCCATTTCATACATATCTCCCATCGTTTTGATTCCTATTCTTTCCCAATGGATAAACGTTGTATCAATAATAGATGGTTTGAATGAAGGATTATTAGCTATTGGAGAAAGAAACGATAATTTTCTTAATTTTAAAGTTAGTTTTATTTGTTTCCAAATTCGTATTATACTATGAATAATTGGATTCTTCTTATATATTATATTGTTCAGTTTTATCGGGGAAAGAAGGATCGCTCCTATATTGTAAGGGGAACAATCCTCTTTCTCCATTCTTATCCAATCTACCTGTTGGGCAGAACTGTCCAACCAGTAGATTATATTTTTAATATTCACTGCCCAATAATAATACAATAAGTTAGGGAGTGTCAGTCCCCCTGATTCTTTAGATTTACACAAGTGTTTTTTTTTAATTCTGTGTGATTTATAATCCCATATAAAATTTATAATATCAGAATCCAATTTTTTAAAGAATTTTTTAGGTAAGTATATTGGTATTGATTGAAATAGGTACAATATTTGTGGTAAGAAGATCATTTTTATCGCGTTTATTCTGCCTATTAGAGACATTGGCAGTGTTTTCCAAAATTTAATCAACCCGTTTAATTTAGTTAATAAAGGCATATAATTTGCGTTAAGTAATGATTTATAGTTCCTAGTAATTTGGATGCCCAAATACTTAAATTTTTCTGTTGTAATTCTAAAAGGAAATTTCAGCAAATGTATCGACTCTTGAGGTTTTATCGTCATAATTTCGCTTTTGTTCCAGTTTATTCTATATCCTGAAAAAGAACCAAATTCCTCTATTAAATTTAGTATATTTGGTATGCTAATTTGCGAATTTGTAATATATAATAATATGTCGTCTGCATATAATGAACACACAGTTGAATGAGTTTAGCAGGTGTTGTTGCTCAGCACGCATACACATGCGCGTGCATACAGTGAGGCTCTGAATCTACCGCTAAGGGGTGTGAATGAGCCTTGCCTGTGAAGATGTTGTTGGGACTGGATGGCTTCAGTTATAGGGAAAGACCAGATAGACTGTTTTCCCTGGAGCAAAGCAGGCTGAAGGCTGTTTAGTTTAGTTTATTGTCACGTGCACTGAGGTACAGTGAATAGCTTTATTGTTGCTTGCTATCCAGTCAGCAGAAAGACTATGTATGATTACAATCAAGCCATCAACAGTGTAAAGATTCAAGATGTAGGGGATAAAGTCCAGTAAACTCTGATTAAAAATAGTCCGAGGGTCTCCAATGAGGTAGATGGGAGGTCAGGACTACTCTCTAGTTGGTGATAGGATGGTTCAGTTGCCCGATACCAACTGGGAAGAAACTGTCCCTGAATTAAATCGTATGGGGCAGTGTTAACGTTGAGTCACAGTCTTTTTCGCAGGGTAGGGGAGTCTAAAACTAGAGGACAAAGATTTAGGTGAGAGGGGGAAGATTTAATGGGGACCTGATGGGCAACCTCTTCACACAGAAGGTGGAGCTGCCAGATGTGGTGGTAGAAGTGGGTACAATTATGAAATGAATAGTGAACCTTTCACTGTCTCTCATCAGACTATATCTTAACGGTTCATGTTCTCGCCTATCTTGGTATCTTCAGCGAATTTTGATACATCACACTCAGTGCCTTCATAATCGACAGAAATTGTAAATAGCTGAAATTTTAAACAGATTCTCTGGGTCACACCTTATTAAAATTCACTGAATTTCAGATTAAACAATGAAACTAATCCTCAATTCCCTGTTGTAATTTATAACGCCTCCAAGATTAAATTACGGGGCAGGATTACATTCATAGAAAATAGTTGACATTACAATGTTAAATAATGCATGCGTCAAGAAATGAGACCTTAAAAATTTGTGTTTATTTACTTTTTCACATTGACTTCAAAACAGCACATTTTTATTATGTTCCTCGGATATTTTCATAATCATTTGTGAATTTTGTCAGGGTGAATTTTGGTACCCGTGCGAGGTCATCTGTACAGTTAAAATTAGAGCCAAATTTGACTGAAGTTTGAGAATTGATTACCGAATAGCATTATTGCTAACATTGGTGAGCAGTGAAGGGGCGTGTGAGTGGATGCACTTTAGACATGGGGGGGGGGGGGGAGGGGGGGAGGGGGGGTATTTATTTGCCTTGTTAATTAACATATAAAGTAAATCTCTTCTCCCAGTCTTGCTGTCCGATGTCTGATTGGCACTGTAATGTTGGAGGTATTGGGGAATCAACTGAGAGATTTTTTATGTGGCTTCATTCAGTCAGTCTTATTACAACTTTTTGTCCTGCAGACTTCCTGCCCATCGAGCAGGGTCTGAAGACTTGGACCACAGGCTCAGCTCACAGCGTCCTTCACGTCTTGGCCCTAGGTCTGCAGAGTCATCACAGAAAGGTAGCGTACAGTGGTGGTGGGAACACTGGCTGGGGTATGGAACTCTCCCGGGATGAACTTCAATAGTTTCATCAATGGGATTCAGTTCCAGAATACCTGGTTTATTAAAGTTAAATGATCTATTTATTTAAAGGACTGCAGGTGTTGCAGACATTGACCAGAAAATGCTCAAAGTGATGAATCTGTGGAATTTATTGCGACCGACAACGGTGGAGGCCATGTCATTCGGTATTTTTTAAGCGGACATTGATAGTCATGATTAGTCAGAGCGTCAAAGGTTATGGGGAGAAGGCAGGAGAATAGGGTTGAGAAGGAAAATTCTGAAACTACTGCTTTTCTGAAACTACTACATTTGTTTCTTTTTCAAATTATACAATATAATTATATGATATGTCAGACCAGGCAACCTTTTCACTCAGAGGGTAGTCCATATCCCGCATTTCCACCGCCCGCCGGGGGCTTCAATGTCGGGAGCCCCGACCGCCCCGACGTGGCAATTTTGACTGCCTGACCGTGAGAGAATATGGCAGGGAACAGAAAGACATTCTGGCCTTCCATCACAGTGAGGAGGTGACTGGAGGAGACACTGTGATGGATGTTTTTTGTTTTATGTTAGGTTTTGTGATTGTGTGTTTTATTGTGTTTTTTTATTGCCTCTCATTGTTGACTGTGGGTAACGTGATTTCGTCCAAAAACATGTTTTTGGATGACAATAAAGGCTATTCTATTCTATTCTATCTCGAATGAGCTGCCAGGGGAAGCTATAGAGGAAAAAACTATTGTGATCTTTTAAAGACGTTTGTTCAGATGTATGGAGAGGAAGGGTTCAGAGGGATTTTGGCCAAATGCAGCAAAAACGCAGATAAATGGGACTAGCACAATATGCCAACTTGGTCATCACAGACATGGTGGGCTGAATGTGTAGGAAGGAACTGCAGATGCTGGTTTATACTGAAAACACAAACAAAATGCTAGAGTAACTAGGCAGGTCAGCCAGCATCTCTGGAGAAAGGGAATAAGTAACATTTCTGGTTGTTCTTTCTTCAGACGGAAGGCCCAGCCTGGAACAGGCTGATGGTCCTGTTTCTGTGCTCCATCTCAAAAAATAATTCCCAGTGTTTAGCCAAAAGCAGTACAATGATTGAATATTTGAGGTGAAAAGCACAGATGTGCTCACGGATAAGCAAAATAAGGGGGTTTGGCAGAAGTTGTAGCCTGGGTCATGTCCCACGCCATTGCTGATGTTGGGACTTCCCATGGTTTCCTTGCACAAGTCCTGGTTCCCAGCCGATTGCTGGGCTGCCAGCCTCACAGGCAGATTCCACTTGGAGTTGGACCAGGCAGCCTGACCTTGTGCCGACTTCCCAACAGTCCGACTGGGAAGCTAGACCCTGAAGCCAGCTCCAGACTAAACCTGGCATACACACAATGGTCCCATTGAAATATCAGGAGCAAGGTAAGTGGAGCTTGTTTATTTTAGTTGGTTTCACTGCTTTTAATTCTTTACATGTGGTTTGCTCTTCTAAATGTAAAACTTTTGATTTTAAGACATTTTTAACCAATCCCATGTGTGCACATTAAATTCCCAGTCGTGTAACATGCAGCTAATAATCCTCAATTCAATGATTCAATTATATTTTGTTGTCACATGTGACAAGGCACAGTGAAATGTGTTGTTATGCATACAACACAGTAAAAGCATATAGCAGACCTCACTTAGGCAGTACACAAGTGTTGCCACGTTTTGGCAAAGTTGCAAAGTTCACTGAACAGTCCATTGTGGGACAAAAGGCTGGAGTAACTCAGCGGGTCAGGCAGCATCTCTGGAGAAAAGAATAGACGCAATTTCGGGTCGAAACACTACAGATGATCGAATGTGGGATCTCCCCTGTGTCACAGCCCTTGTGTGAGCTCACCAAGCTATAGATGCCACACTCCAGCAGCCTGGAGATGATATTGGATGTCGGGCCCTATTAAGAGCTCTCCATCCAGGAACAATGGGCCAGGGCCTGGAGCAGCCTGTCACCCCACACGGGGAACTGGAACATGTGACCTACCAGAGTCATTGGGTTGTACCAAACAGAAACGGGCCCTTCAACCCACCAACTCCATCCATTACCTATCTCTTGCAATCCCACCTGCCAGCGATAAGGATAGCCTGGAAGATAAGGTCATAGTCATCTAGCACGGAAGCAGGCGTTTCAGCCCAACTGATCCATGCTGGCCAAGGTCCTGGATTGTGGAAGGCCAATTTCAGTGTCATAAGATATGACCTGACCAACCGACGGGGAGCAGCTACTTGTGTGAAGGTGTACCTGGGGCAAATGAGAGTCATTCAGAAGTAAAGCAAGGAAGGTTCAGGGTTAATGCATTCTCATAGGGTGAGGGGTAAGGACAGCAAGTCCAAGGAACCCTGTTAAATATTGCATTAGTAAGACACTTGGACAGGTACGTGGATAGGAAAGGTTTCGAGAGATATGAGCCAAATGCTGGTAAATAGGACTAGCTTAGATGAGGCATTTTGGTCAGCATGACTGGATCGGTGGGGCCTTGACAGGCTTTGAAATCTTTGCCCACAGGCGCGGTGATTGTGGTCCATCTCTTCAACCCGGGCAGCCTGTGAATGTAATATCAGAGATTGGGAAGTTATTGGAAGTAGCTCTGATGGGTATGAACAAGTGTACTTGGAAAGGCTGGGATAGATCAAAGATAGTTGTCATGATTTTCCATTATGCATGACAAGGGTGTATTTGTGTTCCTTGTAGGCGACTGAGGTGAGATCTGGTGGAGGTATTGTTTTGGCATAATAGATTAAGAGGTTAAAAAGGAATTTGAGAAAGGAAGTTGACAAGTGGCAGAGCAGCGCAGCAGTACAGCTGCTGCCTTACAGCACCAGAAACTTGGTGTGATCGCATAGGTTTTCTCCGGGCGCTCCAGTTTCCTCATACTCCAAAAATATGAAGGTCTGTAGGTTGGCTTCTGTAAATTGTCCCTAGTGTGTAGGATAGAGTTAGTGTACGGGTGATCGCTGGTTGGTGTTCGGTGAGCTGAAGGGCATGTTTCAATGATGTATAACTAAAGTAAACTAAACTAAAGGAGATGATGTGGGAAGTTACTTCCACAATATGTTTGACAAGTACTTAAATGTCCACAGTGTAGAAAGCTCTGGACAAAGTGATGTGAGGCCCACTGGCCTATCATTTCCTGGATTATCCCTGTTTCACTTATTAATCAAAGACACTACATTGGCTTCATAACGAGGTATGAATGGCCTTCATATATGGCCTTCATAATGAGAGGATTTGAGTACAGGAGCAAAGAAGTTCTTCTGCAGTTGTATAGGGCCCTGGTTAAACCACATCTTGAGTATTGTGTGCAGTTTTGGTCTCCTAATTGGAGGAAGGACGTTCTTGCTATTGATGCAGTGCAGCGTAGGTTCATGAGGTTAATCCCTGCGATGGTGGGACTGTCATATGAGGAAAGATTGGAAAGACTAGGCTTGTATTCACTGGAGTTTAGAAGGATAAGAGGGGATCTTATAGAGACGTATAAAATTATAAAAGGACTAGACAAGCTAGATGCAGGAAAAATGTTCCCAATGTTGGGGGAGTTCAGAACCAGGGGACAGTCTAAGAATAAAGGGGAGGCCATTTAAAATTGGCCTCCCCATTAGAAACCTGCACCCGGAGAAGAAACTTTTTCACCCAGAGAGTTATGAATTTGTGGAATTCTCTGCCACAGGAGGCAGTGGAAGCCAATTCACTGTTAGATAGAGTTCGAGGGGCTAGTGGAATCAAGGGATATGGGGAGAAGGCAGGCACAGGTTACTGATTGAGATGATCAGCCATGATCACAATGAATGGCGGTGCTGGCTCAAAAGGCCAAATGGCCTCCTCCTGCACCTATTTTCTATGTTTCTACTCTCCAATGCAGTACTATTGAGTTAAACTGAGGGGATCATACCTTCCAACGACAAAGGAGTACAAGCTTAGAACTTACAACCAGCAGTGCTATTTGATCTACTGCTCCTCATGTCACAGTTTTTATGAGAATGTCGCCAGGACTTGAGGGCCTGTGTTATAGGGAGAGGTTGAGCAGGCTAGGACTTTGTTCCTTGGAGCACAGGAGGATGAAGGGTGATCTTATTGAGGTGTACAAGATCATGAGGGGAATAGATAAGGTAAATGCACAGTCATTTATTTACGCAGAGTAGGGAAATCAAGAACCAGACGACATAGGTTTAAGGTGAGCGGGGAATCATTTAATAGGATCCTGAAGGGCAACTGGAACGAGCTGCCAGAGGAGGTAGTTTAGGCAGATACTATAACAACATTCAAAAGACATTTGAATAGGTAGTTGAGTAGGAAAGGTTTAAAAGGATATGGGCCAAACATAAGCAGGTAGATGGGGCATTTTGGTTTGGTGAGGGCAAATTGCGCCGAAGTATGACTCTATGACTCTGCTGCTCTCAGTTATGGCTAATGTCCTGCCTGAGGTATGGTGGCCTGGAACTGACCTCAGGAACACCCGGAGGCTTTCTGACCACCATGACAGCTGTATCATTTTGTATTTACTGACTGGAGTTTGTGTTTAGTTTCCTATTACAGGCAATGATTGAAGAAAACCGGCAGTTGCATGAACGAAGGGGATTAATATTTTGAGAATTTCGCCCGTTTATATCCAGTGTGGATTGGACCAGCAGAACTGGAGAGATTGCTTCCCTTCGACTCATCAAAGTGGAGAGAACTCCATCGGACCTTGGCACAGCAGACCGTAGTGAGCCAGTACACAGTCCCGGTTTTGCTTTGCGGAATAGAATCTTCACCAGTAAAATGTTTGCACAAATAACTTGAGGGAACTTCTAAAATGCTTTGTTTTTAAATTAACAATGTTAAGTTGTATTAACTTTTTGTATATTTTTTTGTTTCTAACCATTTAACTGGGCCTTTCAGTTGGTCTCTGCAGTACTGTGCTCATCAACTGGAATGGCTTGCATCTGCACCAAAGATTGGCTCTTGTGATGGAAGTCTGTGCTACTTCTCTCTCCTCCTGTCCCTCCAGCTCTGCCTTATGTTGGTGAGGCCATCAAATTCTTGGATTGGCTTAATTTGACTGAATGGTTGAGTAAATTCATGACTTGATATTGGAGGGATTGACACATGATGTGGTGTTGCTGGTGAGAGTTGGTGCCACTGTTAGGATTCTATCAAACACGTCTCGGAGCACAAAAATCTTTGCTGTATTGGATGTAATTTGGTCCATTGTGGCCTTTCTGTTATGTTAAAGAAGAAATGTTACTGCATGTGTAATTAATTGCCATATCTCTACACTTGCTGCCTCAAGAAATGCATATAATGTTATTATAATCAACACTTGTGCATATCTATAGCATGTTTAAAATCCCGCAGTTAATACTCTTCCCATCAACATTTACCCATTATAAATTTCTGTGTCCACATTTAAATTTGAAATTGCCTACTTATTCTTGCTGTAATTGTGGTTCCTAGAGTTGTAGAAGCTGCAGTCTCAGTGGCAATGGTCTGGTGCAAGTTTGTAATGTGGCCATATTATTTTATAATCACAGTATACAAAGGATCAAAGGAGCCAATTTTTCAGCCTGAAGACTCTGCTGGTTGAGTCTACCTGGCGGCAATCTAAGGGAAAGATGTATGAACAGATTTTGATTATGGATTGGCAAAGACACCCATTGGTGTTCTATTGTGTGACTACTTGGCTCGTTGGAAGAATGCTTTATTTGAAATGCGTTAGGATCTGCCTGGCTGTGTTCCTGCCATGGCCGGTGGCAACTACTCGTCCGTCCCGACCTGCACATTCAGTGGGTGAGACTCCTTCCTCCCAATAGGGCAGTTTCCCAATCCCATTTCCATTGTTGGATGAGCAGTTCCTCAAGAAATGCATATCATGTTACTTCACTCTTCCCTCTCGGGTAATGAAGGCTGGGATGTTCCTCAGTGTGTGGAACAGTCAGGGACAGTGTCCATTTCCACCCAACCTGAGTCTCCAGGGTAAATGGGATCAGCCTGCTGTCTCCATACAGTGAGGGCCAAACCACAGGCTCTGTTCAGTTGTTACCTGGGAAAACTTATGATCTAAATATAGGATCTTCACAAACTGGAAACGTTTCAGAGGAAGACACAGGGCCGCATCTTCCTCCAGCGATGCTGCCTGACCCTCTGAGTTAATCCAGTACTTTGTGTTCTACACAAATCAGGGGAAAGCAGACTTAATCCCAACCTCCGTCCCCCTGTCCCCCAATTGTCCCAAGCCCACCCTTCTCCACAGTTAAACATGGCTCTCAAACCTTTGCTTAGGTATGTAGGAAATAGTTGCGACATAATATGCGACTTTTGTACGTTCTCTCAGAACCCCACATGTCCCTGTGAATGAAGGTGCTGCCTGTCCTGGCAGTGCTGCATGCTGCATGTGTGTTTGTGAAGCCAATGTAAGTCACTGATGCATGTTGTGTTGAGGATGTGTGGTGTATGTTGGGCAGCTGGTGTGAGCAGAGGCCTGAGACTGACCAGCTGTGAGCTCAGACCGTTCACCTCAGGCACTGACCAGGGTCACTCGCTGTACTGTGCAAATCTTTTAGAGACATGAAACAGCAGATGCTGGAATCTTAAGGAAAAGGGCAGCCCAGTGGCGCAGCGGGTAAAGCTCCCACCTCACATCGCCAGTGACACGGGTTCGATCCTGACCTCAGGTGCCGTCTGTGTGTGGGAGTTTGCACGTTCTTCCTGTGACCGTGTGGGTTTCCCCCTGGCGCTCTGGTTTCCTCCTACATCCCAAAGACGTGCAGGTTTGTAGATTAATTGATCCACTGTAAATTGCCCATGGTGTGTAGGGAATGGATGTGAAAGTGGGATAGCATAGAATTAGAGTAGATGCGTGATTGATGGTCAGCGTGCACTTGGTGGGCCGAAGGACCTTTTTCCATGCTGTATCTGTCAATCAATCAAAATACGAAGTGCTGGAGAAACTTGGTAGGTCAGGTACCATCTGTGGAAGGAAATGGACCTCTAGCCTTTGTTACTTACTCCACCCATCTGCCAATCACCACCCCACTCAGCTGTACCCACCCATCACTTGCCAGGATTTGTTTCCCACCTCTGTCTTTTCATTTTCTCCCCCCTATTCCATCAGTCTGAAGAAGGGTTCTGATTCAGAACATCATCTGTCCATTCCCTCCACAGATCCTGCCAGACCCGCTGAGTTCTTCCAGCACTTTGCATTTTGCAAATCTTTTAAACCAATCACCCATGGAAAGGTCGAAGGCGAAACATGGTAAGAAATCGAGGCACACTTTTTATGGTATACAGTCTCCAGATTTAGTTAGTGGCCAGCGTTTCCCTGGGAAAGGGGGATCCAGTGGGAAAGGAGCCTGTATTACAGCCACATTGATGCAGGTACGCGATCCTGCTAATTCACTCTGATCTTCAAGGAACTTCTGCTCCATCTTAGAAACAAAGTTAATTAGATCCCAATGGAAACAATTAACAGTCAGATGGATTTAACTGTTTCCGTGCTTCTGTGTGCCCACCCAGACTGGAGAGACCAAATTACGTCGTACTGGTTGGAGACTTTCACTCACTTTGGTGCTGGTGCTCGGGCTCTCGTGTGCTCCCGTTACCTTCATGCTGTCCTGTCGAGATCAGTCATTGCGTGTCTCTCTGTCTCCGTCTGTCTGTGTGTCTCTCTCTCCCTCTATCTCTTTCTCTCTCTGTCTGTCTGTCTTCCTCCCTATCTGTCTGTCTCTCTCTGTCTGTCTCGGTCTCTGTTTGTCTGTCCCTATCTCTGTCTGTCTGTCTCCCCCCCCCCTCCCTCTCTCTGTCTCCCCTCACTGTCCTCATTGAGCCTGCTGCCCAATGCTTTCTTTCTGATCCCGTTTCACATGTTCCTCTGCATTGGTTTGGAAGTCAGTGTAGCCTCTTGGATGTCCTTTATGTCAGGAAGGAAGGCAGTGGCAATGTGGCAAATGGACCAGCAACCCAGAGGCATGAGTTCAAATTTCCCGTGGAATTTAAATTCTGTAAATCATCTTGGATTTTAAACAGATGCTGGTTATTGGTTAAAATGCCGGCTTGTCATAATGTCACATTGGTCCGCCCCCATTAACCAGATCTGTGCCCCGAGATGCAGGTGAGGCTGACTCTTATCTGGCGTACAAGAGGCTTAGCAAGCCAGTTGCTCACATCACAACTGCTGTATTAGAGGAAGAGAGAGCTGGAGGAACACCCAGCATTCTCTCAGATAACTCCTCAGGTGCTCCCGAACTGCTCCATTCCTGAGCTGCCCCTAGATGGGCTGAGATATTGTGGTCAGGTTAATCATTAAACTTCAGTGCGCAGCACAGCAAGGTGACTTCAGAGGGCCGTTGGGAACCAGCTGTGGATGGGAGGAGGGTAGATGGGGACAGTGGGCTCCTGCCCCAAAAGGCATGCGTGAATCTTTTGGGAGCTTCTGTGACAATCTGACCGAGCACTCTTCCCAAGGCCCGCTGTTTGCTTCAAGCTGCTCTCAAGTTTCAAGTTGTGCCTTGTACAAATGCTGGTGCTGGGGACCATCCCTGCACGTGCCCTGCCCTGCCCACACCCTCAATGTCAAGCTCCTCACCAACCCCCCAGACTTTCCCACCCACCAAGTCTCCATCACGGTGCGCACTAACCTCTTCCTACACCCAAAACGCCCAAACACATCGTTGTCTTCCCCACCCAAAGGAATCTTCAAGCATATTTACATAAAGGAGTTCTCTTGTTGGTTCTGTGCTCCGAGTTGGAACCCAGGTAGGTAATTTGGGATTTTGCAGGTTCAATTATTCCCCGGTTGGATTTTCAATCTGTCATTTCAAAGCACGACCCATATACAACTTGAGCTTTCACTTCCGTCACTTCCAGGCTGAGTATGATACAAAGTAAATCATTCTTCAAAGGGTAAATTCATCAGTGAAGAAGCAAATTAGTCTGCTTTTGCAGGGGAGGTGTGTTGTGCCTCTGGTATTTGCAGTTCATTCAGGACACCTGTGATAGGACTCATTAGAGCAGCTTTCACTTTCTACCCATGAGCGGTGCTTCACTTGCACTCTCCTCCTGGGAATGAATGCCTTGTGTCCTAGAGAGGCACGGCTGTGGTGAGGCCACATCGCTGGCTCCTGACTAGGCTTGTGGCTCAGGAAAATCAAAGTCAAAGACTGGGGTCAAATGTAGTCTCATAGTTTCATTCTTCAGATTGAGAAACCTAGACATGCATCAACATCAGGAAGTGGAAATAACTCTAGGGTTTGTTGATGCCATGTTTTAATTTTTGAGGCTTAGTAAATGGTAGGAGTTGAGGAGGGGTGGGGAATGGTGAAGTGATGTGAAGGTGCAGTTAGGTTGGAGCCTCCGGCCAGTGTACTCCGAGTAGTGTTTGAATGTTCCCTTTGCTCAATGTCACTGTCTGACCTCTGCTCCTTCCAGCTGATTTAACACACACACACGCACACACATATATATCTCTATATATATTCCAGATATGACCAAATATTATTGTTGATAGCAGCATTTATTTGCCAAATTATTACTTTGTGCTGTTCTGAGCACACTTCATCACAAGCTCTGATCTATGTTTATTAACCATATTACGATGTTACCGATTGCTAACAAACTGCTTCTGTTAATGGGATTCAGATTATTTTTGTACATCTTTTTAATTGTTTGATATTGTCAACAACACTTGTGTGTTTTTCTGACAATAAACTCATGAAATGCTGCTTGACGTTGACTCAGTGATGGCTCTTCTTCATTGCCTTCGCCGGGACTCGTGCTTGATTCCATTGAGGTTCGATCTGCTAAAACAACTTGGACAGAGTTTTTGCTGTAACAGTGGCGAGGGAGGAGGCAAGGATGTTCCAGGGCTCCAGTGTTCTCTCCCAGCGTAAACATGACAGATAATCCATTGATAGCAGTGAGACGACCAGCACACAATCCGGCTTAGGTTTTAGACCTTAGAGATATGGCGAGGAAACATACTCTTCGGCCCTCTGAGTCCGTTGACCAGTGATCACCCTGTACACTAGCACTATCCTACACACTAGCGACAATTTTTTATAACTTACTGAAGCTAATTAACCTACAAATCTGTAGGTTTTTTGGAGTGCGGGAAGAAACTGGAGCACCTGGAGAAAACCCACATGGTCACGAAGAACGTACAAACTCCGTACAGACAGTACTCTTAGTGAGGATCGAACCCGCTGTCAGGCAGTAACTCTGCCACTGTGCTGTCCGATTATTGGATGAACCGTAAATGTCCCAAAACATAGGGGAATGTGAGATCGTCTGGATCATGCCCTTTTCTCTCACTCTACACACCACCACAGAAACCAGAAATCCCAGCAGTGGAATCCCTGGCAGTAGGCCAAAAAAAAGGAGGAACGTGCAATCTCCACACAGACAGCACCCATGGTTGGGATCTAGCCTAGGTTTTTGGCAGTGTGAGGCAGCAGCTTCACCAGCTGCACCATTGTGCTGCCTTCGATTGGTCCTGGTTTGCGATTTTAATAAATGTTGAAGCCCCACTTGAACTTTGGAATGCCCTGCCATGTGTACACTCCAGCAGTTGTTTTGAACTCTTGTATCATTGTCACCTGGGGGAGTTGAAAGTTCACTTGCTCTCCTTCCTCAGAGTACAGCCATCACTGTTGATCTGCTCAAACTGCTGGCTCCTCTCAGTCTTTTACAAAGGGTGGGAGAATCAAGAGCCAGAGGACATAGTTGTAAGGTGAGAGAAGAAGGATTTTATAGGAACCTGAGGGGTGACTCTTTTTCACTCCGAGGGTGGTGCGTATATGGAAGGAACTTCCAGAGGAGTTTAAGTCTAAAGGAGATAGGCACAAAATGCTGGAGTAACTCAGCGGGTCAGACAGCATTTCTGGAGAAAAGGATTAAGTGACATTTTGGGTCGAGACCCTAGTTCAGACGGAGATAGTTGAGGCATGTATTATAACGATTTTAAAGACACTTGGATAGGTACATGGATAGGAAAGGTTTAGTGGGATAAGGGCCAAACTTGGGTAGGTGTGACTAGAGTAGATGGAGCATCTTGTTCGGCATGGATTAGTTGGGTCGATGAGTCTGTTTCCGTGCTGTATGACTGGTCATTGCTTCTGACGCATGTTCCTCTTTGCCATACCCCAAGTTCAACAGCTCGCAACTCACGGTGCCTGCTGTCTCAGCTGCACAGTAACCTGGTGAGGGTAATTAGGGTGCAGTGTTGTCTGCCGTGGTTGAGTCACAGAGAAATGATTTATACACTCCACCCAAAACAATGACTGAAGTCACAAACATTACTGCAGGCACTGGTTGGGGTGGGGTGAACAATCAGACACTCGCACAGGCAACAGTTTCCTTTTTGTAAATTCCAACTCAGCACAAACAATTGCTTTAAAGTTCACAAATTTCTGTTCAGTGAAATGCCCATTTAATGCATTGTGGAATTGACACCTTTTAACTTGTTAAAGGACTTGGAGAAAGGTTAGACTTGGGTTGTTATACATTGAACCATTCCTTCTAACTTCAGGAAAGCCGCAGTCTCTTGTGGAGTTAGGTAGATAAGGATCAAACAGTGTGTTACCTGATTGTTGCCTATTAATATGGAGAACCAACTGCAGATGCTGGTTTACAAAACAAAAGACACAAAGTGCTAGAATAACTCGGTGGGTCAGGCAATGTATCTGAAGAACATGATGACCATTTGGGTTGGGACCCTTCTTCAGACTGATCGTGATGGGGGGGCTCAAGAAAACTGGAAGAGAGGAGGGGCAAAACAAAGCCTGGCGAGTGATAGGTCGATTCTAGTGAGGGGGAGGGGTTTCATTGGCAGCTGAATTTGTTGGACAGTGGCCAGATATGAAAAGACAGAGATCAGGATAGAATTATGAATTGTGAAGCCAGAGGAAGGAATACAGATGGAAGGGGAGGGGAGAAATGAGTGCCCATCAGGTGGGGCACAAGGAAGGTGGAGGGAGGGAGGGGGGGGAAGCTTATACATTAAAGTTAAGGAATTTAATCTTCATGCTGTTAGGTTGTAAGCTACCCAAGTGCAATATGAGGTCCTACTCCTCCAGTTTGTGTGTGGCCTCAATCTGGCAATGGAGGAGGCGCAGGACAGAAAGGTCAGTATGAGAAGGGGAATTAAAACTGAGCAAAAGGGAGATCCAGCAAGCCTTGGTGGACAGTGCAAGTGTGCTGCCCAGTGATGTTAGAGTGAAAGGCAAGGCTGGGAGGAGTAGGGAACTGGACGATGAGAAAGATTGAGGCTTTAGTCAAGAAAAATATGTAGATTGGATATGGGCAGGTGGGATCAAAATAACCCCTTGGATCTAGACATTCACTTAAGAGGGCAGGTAGGGTCGTGAGATAACTTTGGCAGATATGGGGCATGAAAACTCCAAAGATATTTTACATGCATATTAATAATAATAATAATAATAATAATAATAATGCATTACATTTATATAGCGCTTTTCTAGAAACCCAAAGACGCTTTACATATTAGATCTAACATAAAGATAAATAAATAAACAAACAGAAAAGGATGAATAAGGTGGAGCGACGGTCAATGATTGAAGGCGGTGTTGAACAAGTGAGACTTCAGTGATGTTTTAAATGTGGTGAGTGAGGAGGAGTCTCTGACGGTTTGGGGTAGTGAGTTCCAGAGGGTAGGAGCAGCGATGGAGAAAACCCTGTCCCCCCAGGATCTGAGTTTGATCCGGATGGGGGGGGGGGGGGGGGGGGACAGGAGGTTAGCAGCAGCAGATCGGAGGGTGCAGGTGGGAGTGTGTCTGTGGAGGAGGTCAGTCAGGTAGGATGGGGCCAGGTTATGGAGGGCTTTGTAGGTCATGAGGAGGATTTTGTACTGGATTCTCTGGGGGATGGGGAGCCAGTGGAGCTTGTAAAGGACGGGGGTGATATGGTCACGGGTCGGGGAGTGGGTGAGTAGACGGGCAGCGGAGTTCTGGATGTATTGGAGTTTATTGATGATTTTAGAGGGTGAACCATAGAGGAGGCTGTTACAGTAGTCCAGACGGGAGGTGATGAAGGCGTGGATGAGGGTTTCTGCAGCTGTGGAGGAAAGGGATGGACGGAGACGGGCGATGTTTTTGAGGTGGAAGAAGGCTGTCTTGGTGATGTGTTTAGTGTGTTTGTCGAAGGAGAGGGTTTGATCAAAAATGATGCCAAGATTCCGGATGTGAGGGGAGGTGGATACTGAGAAACCGTCGATGTTGAGGGTGAAGTTGTGGGTGGATTTGGTGGGCGTTTTTGGTCCGATGATGACGATTTCGGATTTGTCACAGTTTAGTTTATAGAAATTGATTTGAAGCCAAGATTTTATTTCAGTGATGCAGTTTGTCAGGATAGCGTGTGTAGCGGTGGAGATTGACTTGGTGGAGATGAGGAGCTGGATATCATCGGTGAAGCAGTGGAATTGGAGACCATGACAGCGGATTAATTGACCAAGGGGTCAATATTAACGGCAAAAGAATAACCATGAGGAGAACAGGGTCCCTTAAAGATTAATAGGATCAACTATATGGACCAGGTGTTAAATGCATATTTCTTGTCTGTTTACACCGTGGAGAAAGACATAAAATGTTACTGAACTTGGGCAAGTTCATGGTGATGTCTTGAAAAAAGTTCATATTATGAAGAAAAGGTACTGGAGGTCTTAAAATGCATTAGAACATGGACAGCACAACACAGGAACAGGCCCTTCAGCCCACAATTTCTGTGCAGAACATGATGCCAAGACCAAATCTGTCTGTCTGCATAATCCATATCCCCCCATTCCCTGTATATCCATGTGCCTATCCAAAAGTCTTAAATGCCACTATCATATCTGTCTCCTCCACCAGCCCTGGCAACAGGGTCCAGTGTAAAATGAGTAGGGTAGTATGTTTGTGGATGATACTAAAATTGGTAATATTGGTATATAGTGGACAGTGAAGAAGGTTATCTACAATACAATTACAATGGGATCTTGATCTACTGGGCCATGTAATGGCAGATAAATGTGAACTGTTGGTAACACAAACTAGGGCAGTGCTTGCACAGTAAATGGTAGGCCCATTAGGGTAAGTTGAATAGCAGAGTCCTGGGGTGCATGTGCATAGTTCCATGAAAGCAGTGACACAGATCGACAAAAGGTAAAAACAAAGAACTGCAGATGTTGGTTTATATCAAAGATAAACACAAAGTGCTGGAATAACTCAGCGGCTCAGGCAGCATCTCTGGAGAAAAAAGGATGGGTGACTTTTGGGTCGGGAACCTTCTTCAGACTGAGCACTTTGTGTCCATCTTTGCCACAGATGGACAGATTGGTGAGGTGGTTTGGCATGCTTACCTTCATCAGACAGCGGACAGAGTGCAGGAGTACAGTTGCCATTTTATACCTGTGCAAAATATGGTTAAGGCCACATTTGGAACACTGTCTATGGTTCTGACACCCTGCTGTCGGAAGGATGTCATTAAAGTGGAAAAGGTGAATAAAAGATTCTCGAAGATGTAGGGCTGGAGGGTTTGAGTGATAAGGAGATGCTGGAGGGGCCGCCTCTTTTCCCCCTAGAGTGTGGAGGTTGAGGGGTTCACTAATGGAGGTTTATAAAATCAGAGGGACATGGATAAGGTGAATGGGTACAGTATTTTCTACAGGGTAGGGGAGCAACAATAGAAGGCATAGGTTTAAGGTGAAAGATTGAAGAGAGACCTGAGGGTTTTCACACAGAGGGTGGTGCATACACAGAACGAGCTGCCAGAGGGAGTGGTAGAAGCGGGTACAATTACAGCATTTAAGAGACACGGAGTGATACATGGATAGGAAAGGTTTCATGGGAAATGGGCCAGACACAGGCTAATGGGACTAGCCTAGAAATGTAAAGCCAGAGGTATGAATGGTGGGTGCGAGGGGGCCGCTGTGAGCAAGATTCAGGGATAGTTTCTTTCCAACAGAATCATTCTATCAACAACTAGAGAGCGGTCCTGAGCTACTATCTACCCCATTGGATACCCTTGCACTACCTTTAATTGGACTTTACTGGACTTTATCTACCACTAAACGTTATTGCCTCTATCCTGTATCTGTGCACTGTGGACGCTTGATTGTGATCAGGTATCGTCTTTCCGCTGAGTGGGTAGCACACAACAAAAAAACCTGTTAATTAAACTAAACTAAACGATCATCCCCCCACATGGGTTCACACTCATTTCTCCCACCAGTCCAGTCACTCTGCTCCTTTCCCCACCTCCTTATACTCAGCTCACAAACCTGCCCCCCATTTCCCTTTTATCCCCCCTCCCTCAGTCCCCTTCTGCCCATATCACTCCAGCTTTTCATCTCATCTCCTCTTCTCTCCTGATCTGACATCCTTTTACCCCCCGAGGTTAATGGGGATCTTGTTGAAGAACGTCTACATTGTGAAGAGGAGATGCTAGAGGTCTTAAAAGCTCATTAGAATATAAAACAGTACAGCACATGAACAGATCCTTCGGCCCACAATGTCTGTGCCGAACATGATGCCAAGACCAACTCTTATCTGCCTGCACGTAATCCATATCCCTCCATTCCCTGCATATCCATGTGTCCATCCAAAAGGGATCAGGGGGTATGGAGAGAAGGCAGGTACAGGCTACTGAGCTGGATGATCAGCCATGATCATATTGAATGGCGGTGCAGGCTCGAAGGGCCGAATGGCCTACTCCTGCACCTATTTTCTATGTTTCTATGTTAAACACCATCATCCCACCTGTCTCTACCGCCACCCCGGCAGCGCATTCCAGTCAGACAGTTCCTCGCTGGTCCCTTATTCAGAATCCTTTTCACCTCCTATTACTCCACCCATTTGTCAATCACCCCCTCTCCTGTATCCCTCTGAAAATTTGCCGGGCTTTATCCCCTCCCCACCTCTCCTTTCCAGCTTTATCCCCCCCCCCATCACTTCCGAAACATTGCCTGTCCATCCCCTCGACAGAAGCGCCCGGACCCGCCTCGTTCCCCCAGCACTTTGTGTTTTGCTCAAGATTCCGGCACCTGCAGCTCCTCGTATCTCGGAAGAACATCACTCTGACCGTTGTCCGAGTGGACACGCGGGTCCTTTGCACATCGACACCTCCCACCTCTGGCCATAGCACCCCCCGCCCCCACACATCTCTCCGCTAGGGACTCTCCCCAGCGGTTGGGTGCGAGGGTTCCTGCCTGGAGATGTGGCCCCAGGAGTGAGGGGCGAATAGTTTGTTCTTCCTCGTGTAGGAGAAGGGAGGGGTGAGGAGGGGAGAGGGTGAGAGAGGGTGAGGAGGGGAGGAAGCGACGAGTAAAGGAGGGGGGATTGAGGAGGGGAGTGAGTGAGGAGGGGTGTGTGTGTGGAGCGGAGAGGTGAGGAGAGAAGGGTGCGAGGAAGGGGTGAGGTGAGGAGCAGGGACTGGACGTTAGTCTATCTACCCCCCCCCCCCCCGTCGGGACGAGGACCACCCGCATTCGTCCCAACCCCGGCCAGCCACCCCCCCGGTACAGACCCGGACACAACGCGCCCGGATTCCCGGTCCCGGAGTGGGAGGCCTCCTCCCTTCCTCACCCCTTCGGCCCGCTGTCTCCTTACCTGCACCCGCGGCTCTCGCCCGTTGCCCCGCTTCCGTCTCTCCCTACCGCCCCTCCCTCCATTCCCCGTCAGATTCCTCACTGCCCCCCCCTCACTCCCTCCATCCCTGCCTCGCCCGTCAGTCTCCCCCACCTCCTCCCCAGAAGCGCGGAGCCACCGAGAGCGGAGGGAGTGACCTCACCTTCATTCTGACTCCGATTCTGATGCGAGTCGACCTGAAAAACCAGTCGGTGGTGTCGGAGTGAGGGGGGGAGGAGGAGGAGGTGGTGTGGAGAGGGAGGTAGGGGAGGGTGGGGTTAAGGGTTCATTGGGGGCGAGGGGAGTGTGAGCGAGGGAGGTAGGGGAGGGTGGGGTTGAGGGAGGTGTGGGGCGAGGGAGTTTGAGGGAGGTAAGAGGGGTTGGGGGTGAGGGGGAATATGGGGCAGGTTGGGAGGCAGTGGGAAAAGGGAGCGTGAGGGTGAGGGGAGTTGGGGGATGCGAGGGAGATTTGGGGTGAGGGGGGAGTGGGGCAAGTTAGTATTGAGCGAGGATGGTTTGGGGTAAATTCTGCCCGCCAGTCCTGCATTTGTACAGCGCCTGATCTCCGGGTGTTCTGCTCATGAAACTGCTGTCCGCCGCGTACTGTAAACGGGTGTTCTGTGCCAGCGACCTGCAGGGCACGACTCAAGGGGCCGAAGGGCCGGTGTCCGTGCTCTGTGCCCCCGTGAACAGTGTCAGTGACGATGGTTTCCATGGGATGAGAAGGGATGGGATCAAAGGTGAAGTGGGAGAGCTGGAGCAGATCAATGGAAGAAGATGTCTGGGGTAGAGTGGAGGTTGGGGTAGGGTGGAGGTTGGGGGTAGAGTGGAGGTTGGGGTAGAGTCGAGGTAGGGTGGAGGTTGGGGTAGAGTGGAGGTTGGGGTAGAGTGGAGGTTGGGGTAGAGTGGAGGTTGGGGTAGAGTGGAGTTTGGGGTAGAGTGGAGGTTGGGGTAGAGTGGAGGTTGGGGTAGAGTGGAGGTTGGGGTAGAGTCGAGGCTTACTCCCAACCGGTCGCAGGGTCAACAACCAAATCCTGAACCCCTGGATGATGAAAGAGATACGGAGGAAGCCAAATCAAACAGACTGCGATAACAAGCTGAAGAAGGGTCCCGACCCGAAACATCACCTGTCCACTCCCCCCACAGATGCTGCCTGACCCATGGAGTTCCTTCAGCACTTTGTGTTTTGCTCAAACCTTCAGCATCTGCAGTTCCTTGTGTTTATTTGCGGCGGCACAGTGGCGCAGCTGGTGGAGCCACTGCTTCGCAGCGCCAGGGACCCGGATGCGATCCTCACCTCAGATGCTGTCTGTGTGGAGTTTTCACGTTCTCCCTATGACCGCGTAGGTTTCCTCCCACACGCCAAAGACATGCAGGTTTGCAGCTTAATCGGCCTCTGAAAATTATCCCTAGTCTATAGGGAGCGGATCAGAAATTGGGATATCATACAATAGTGTGAACGGGTGATCGCTGGCAGCGTGGACTCGGTGGGATGAAGGATCTGTTTCCATACTGTATCCAAACAAGAATCGGTTTTTCTAACACGGTAGGATCCGGGCTGATCACGAGAAGTAGAAGCAACGTGAAAATTAGATATTGGCGCGACTGGAGAAGGGCTGACAACATGAATGGCAAATCAAAGTCTGCTGCAGCACGGATAGCGAAAGGGTCACCCATACCCCCAAAGGGCAGAGCGGTAATGGGAAGAGTGGGGAAGCTCCCTCAGTGGGAGCGATCCCTCAGTGGGAGCGGTCCCTCAGTGGGAGCGGTCCCTCAGTGGGAGCGGTCCCTCAGTGGGAGCGGTCCCTCAGTGGGAGCGGTCCCTCAGTGGCAGTGGTCCCTCAATGTGAGTGGTCCCGCAGTGGCAGTGGTCCGTCAGTGGGAGCGGTCCCTCAGTGGGAGCGGTCCCTCAGTGGCAGTGGTCCCTCAATGTGAGTGGTCCCGCAGTGGCAGTGGTCCGTCAGTGGGAGCGGTCCCTCAGTGGGAGTGGTCCCTCAGTGGGGTTCCCTCAGTGGGAGTGGTCTCGCAGTGGGAGTGGTCCCTCAGTGGGAGTGGTCCCTCAGTGGCAGTGGTCCGTCAGTGGCAGTGGTCCGTCAGTGGGAGCGGTCCCTCAGTGGGAGTGGTCCCTCAGTGGGGTTCCCTCAGTGGGAGTGGTCTCGCAGTGGGAGTGGTCCGTCAGTGGCAGTAGTCCCTCAGTGGGAGTGTTCCCTCAATGTGAGTGGTCCCTCAGTGTGAGTGGTCCATCAATGTGAGTGGTCCGTCAGTGGGAGTGGTCCGTCAGTGGGAGTGGTCCGTCAGTGGGAGCGGTCCGTCAGTGGGGTTCCCGCTGTGGGGGTGGTCCATCAGTGGGAGTGGTCCCGCAGTGGGCCTCCCTCAGTGGGAGTGGTCCCGCAGTGGGGGTCCCTCAGTGGGAGTGGTCCCTCAGTGGGAGTGGTCCCTCAGTGGGAGTGGTCCCTCAGTGGGAGTGGTCCCTCAGTGGGAGTGGTCCCTCAGTGGGAGTGGTCCCTCAGTGGGAGTGGTCCCTCAGTGGGGCTCCCTCAGTGGGAGTGGTCCCTCAGTGGGGCTCCCTCAGTGGGGGTGGTCACTCAGTGGCAGTGGTCCGTCAGTGGCAGTGGTCCCTCAGTGGGAGATGTCCCTCAGTGGGACTGGTCCCTCAGTGGGAGATGTCCCTCAGTGGGAGTGGTCCCTCAGTGGGAGTGGTCCCTCAGTGGAAGATGGGGCCATGTTATAATTTGATGCCACTGACTGGTGGAGTTTGCCGCAGGGGTCGTGGAGAGGGGTGAGCGGAGAGGGAGGGAGGGAGGGAGGAGCGTGGAGAGGGGAGGGGGCATGGAGAGGGGGTGGGCGCAGAGAGAGGGGGGTGCAGGTAACCGTGCAGGAGCCGGGATTGGGGTACAGAGCGGAGATCGCTGACAGTGACAGGTGTTGCACAGTCGCAGCTTTATTTTGCCTAAGGCAGGTTTCTCTCGGAACAAACCAAGTAAAGCACTAATGAAAGGAAGCTGCCTGTAAACCCGTCCATCCTGTCTGAGGAATGTGGATGTGGACTGCAGTGAATTGTCATCAACCCTATGGCACCACATAAACAGTATCGCACAGGAACAGGCCCTTCGGCCCACAAGGAACAGTACACACAGGAGCAGGCCCTTCGGCCCACATAGAACAGTACAACATAGGAACATGCCCTTCGGCTCACAATGTCTGTGCCAAGCATAATGACAAGACCAACTCTGACCTACCTGCACATGACCCATATCCATATATTCCCTGCATATCTATGTGCCTCCCAAAAGGTTTAAAACCACAATCGTATCGGCCTCCACCACTACCCCTGGCAACGTTTCGGGCCAGGAGTCTTCTTCAGACACAAACCAACTCTCTGCTTGCCTTCCCAACTGTTCACGATACCTGGAGATTAACTTCCAGGGATTCCTGTATAAAGACACAGACATCTCTCTGAACAGATTCCTTTCAATCTCGCACCATGTAAACAACATGCGTTCATACACCATGTAAACAACTCTGCGTTCATACAGAGTGAAAGTCCTCCCCCCCCCCCCCCCCCCCCCACCCTGTGGCCTCGGCACCTGCCGTGTACAGACTGTCGGCTCCTGAGATAAGCCTGCTCTTCACAGCCCACACTGCCACCTACCTGCCTTTGGACACCGGCAGGCTCCTCTCCCCATCAGCCCACACCAACACACGAACGCCCAACTAACCGATTCCATACTCCCTTCTTCCACATGCCTCCTCCATTCACTTATCTCCCATTCGATTCCTCCATTTTCCTTTTATCCCCCTTCTTTTACCCTCGTCATGTCTCTTTCCACCCATATCTCTTCTTCCAGCTTTACATTTCACTCCACCTCTTCTCTCATGATCTGACACTCTTTTGTCTCCTTTTCATCTCTAGCCTTTGTCACTTACTCCACCCATCTGCCAATCACCCCCTAACCTGTAACCACCTATCACTTGCCAGGTTTTGTACCCCCCTCCACATGTCCTTTCGAGCTTTCTTCCCCCTTCTCCATCAGCCTGAAGAAGGGTCCAGACTCTGCCTATTCACTCCACAGATGCTGCCTGACCTCTCATCCCTCCAGCACTTTGTGTTTTGCTTCACGCACCATCCACTCCTGCTGATACTGTGGGCAGCTGGGCCCAGTGGCCAAGCCCAGCCCCCAATGGTCACTGCCCCCCACTCCCTCCCACCCCAACACTGGCCCATTCACTAACCCTTGCTCGTCCAGGGCCGTGTACTTCTGTACGGCTGTGCTTTGCAGTTCACAGAGGGGACAGGGGAGGGCGCCAGACACCACCAATCGCCGGCTCCCTCAGCACATGGGAGCCCCACCCACGGTGCTCACTCCTGTTGTTGCAGAGACTAGTGAGTGTGTCCGTGTCTGCACGCGTGTGAATGGTTAGGTGTCTGTACATGTGTCTCTGCGAGTGTTTATGTGTCTTTATATGTATGTCTCTATGTTCTGTGTCACTGTGCGTCTGTGTAGATGTAGTGTGTGTGTGTGTCTCTGTGTCTCTTCTCTCGGAAGGATGTTAAGCTGGAAAGAGTGCAGATAAGATTTAGGAGGATGTTGACAGGACTCGAGGATCTGAGCTATAGCGAGAGTTTCACTTTGTGCCTGACCCGAGGTGTTTGTGATGGGACAGTGCAGTGAGAGGCTTATTTAACACAGTCAATTATTTTGAGCACAATAATTCACATTTGTTTCTCTTTAATCCTGTGGAACCTTCTGCTGACACCGCGACCTGGGCCGATGGGCTGAATTGTCTCAGTGCGCTGCTGGCCCGGGAGTGTGGTTCTCCCGGTCAGCAAGAGGTGCAGACTCGAGCGGTCCTGGGGAACATCGGGATGTCTACACACGCGAGTTCAAGGCGTACATCTTCCCCGTGGCACTCCTGCCCGACTGGTACAGGGCACGGCTGTGGCCCCGGCCTGAGGGAGAGAGAGAGGGCAGCGGTCAGTGATGCAGTGGTCAGTGATGCAGTGGTCAGTGATGCAGTGGCCAGTGATGCAGTGGTCAGTGAAGCAATGCCCAGTGATGCAGTGGTCAGTGAATCAGTGCCCAGTGATGCAGTGCCCAGTGATGCAGTGCCCAGTGATGCAGTGGTCAGTGATGCAGTGCCCAGTGATGCAGTGGTCAGTGATGCAGTGCCCAGTGATGCAGTGGTCAGTGATGCAGTGGCCAGTGATACCGTGGTCAGTGAAGCAGCGCCCAGTGATGCAGTGGTCAGTGACATTGCTCAGTGATGCAGTGGTCAGTGATGCAGTGCTCAGTGGAGCAGTGCCCAGTGATGCAGTGGTCAGTGACATTGATCAGTGATGCAGCGCGCAGTGACGCAGTGCTCAGTGAAACAGTGCCCAGTGAAGCAGTGCCCAGTGATGCAGTGGTCAGTGATGCAGTGCTCAGTGGAGCAGTGCCCAGTGATGCAGTGGTCAGTGACATTGATCAGTGATGCAGCGCGCAGTGACGCAGTGCTCAGTGAAACAGTGCCCAGTGAAGCAGTGCCCAGTGATGCAGTGGTCAGTGATGCAGTGCTCAGTGGAGCAGTGCCCAGTGATGCAGTGGTCAGTGATGCAGTGGTCAGTGACATTGCTCAGTGATGCAGTGGTCTGTGACATTGATCAGTGATGCAGCGCGCAGTGACGCAGTGCTCAGTGAAGCAGTGCCCAGTGATGCAGTGCCCAGTGAAGCAGTGCCCAGTGATGCAGCGGTCAGTGATGCAGTGCCCAGTGATGCAGTGCTCAGTGGAGCAGTGCCCAGTGATGCAGTGGTCAGTGATGCAGTGGTCAGTGACATTGCTCAGTGATGCAGTGGTCTGTGACATTGATCAGTGATGCAGCGCGCAGTGATGCCGCGCGCAGTGAAGCAGTGCCCAGTGATGCAGTGGTCAGTGAAGCAGTGCCCAGTGATGCAGTGGTCAGTGAAGCAGTGCCCAGTGATGCAGTGGTCAGTGAAGCAGTGCCCAGTGATGCAGTGGTCAGTGAAGCAGTGCCCAGTGATGCCGTGATCAGCGCGGCACCAAACTCCGGCTGATGCACCATCACAGACCCCACGATGACTGTGGATAGGTGAAGTTTCAAATCAAGACCCTTCTTCAGACATTGTGGGGTGGGGGGGGGGGGGGGGTGAACTGGGAGAGGGGCAGAAAAAAAGCCCGACCCGAAACGTCGCCTCTCCATGTTGTCCACAGATGCTGCCTGACCCGCTGAGCTACTCCAGGGTTAGGGTTAGGGAGTGCCCTACCTGTGTGGGAGCAGAGGCAGCAGCAGAGAGCAGTGCCCGCGACCAGAGATCCCAGACCGCCGGCCATGGCCAGCCAGCACGACCACCCCCACTGGTACTGCACGCCCAGGAAGACGTTCTGGATCACCAGCGTGGTCCTCTCCACGTACACATCCACCGCGTACCACACCGAGCCCACCGTGCCCGGCACCCCTGTAGGCCAACACAACCGTCAACGGTCACTCACCCCCCACCCCAACCCCCGCCCAGCCCCAGAGCCCCCCCCCCTCCAGAGCCCGCCACTCACCCCCCCTCCCACCCCAACCCCCGCCCAGCCCCAGAGCCCCCCCCCCTCCAGAGCCCGCCACTCACCCCCCCCTCCCACCCCCGCCCAGCCCAGCCCAGAGCCCCCCCCTCCAGAGCCCGTCACTCACTCCCACCCCCGCCCAGCCCAGCCCAGAGCCCCTCTCCTCCAGTGCCCGCCACTCACCCCAGAACCACCCCCCGCCCAGAGCCCCCCCCTCTTGAGCCCGCCACTCACCCCAGAACCACCCGCCAGTCCCCCGCCCAGCCCCAGAGCCCCCCCCTCCAGAGCCCGCCACTCACCCACCCCCCCCGCCCAGCCCCAGAGCCCCCCCCCCCTCCAGAGCCCGCCACTCACACACTCCCCCCCCCCCGCCCAGAGCCCGCCACTCACCCCAGAACCACCCCCCCGCCCAGAGCCCCCCTCCAGTGCCCGCCACTCACCCCAGAACCACCCCCCGCCCAGCCCCAGAGCCCTCCCCTCCAGAGCCCGCCACTCACCCCCCCCCCCGCCCAGCCCAGAGCCCCCCCTCCAGAGCCCGCCTCTCACCCCAGAACCCCCTCCCCCCCCGCCCAACCCAGGACTGTCCCCTCACCCCGAGCTGTCCCAACATCTCCAGAGCGATCCCCTCAGACCCCACCCCCTAACTCCTAGGACCGGCCCCTCACCTTCTCCCTCCTCCCCCCGTTCACCCCCCCCCCTCACCCCCAGAACCATCCCCTCCTAAGTGACCCCCCTCCACTTACTCTCAGGGCATACCCCATAACCTCCTCCACCCACCCACAACCTTATCTTAGCCCACCCACCTCCAATCCCCTCCACACTCCTTTATCTCCCCCTCCCCACAGCGTCTCTCCTCTCCTTTCCTCACAACCCACTCCCCTTCCCCTCCCCTCACTGCCTCTCCTCCCATCTCCCCACCACCAACTCTCATCCTTCTCCCCATCCCCCCCTCCTCCCTCCCCCTTCCACCTCACCTCCCCAAACTTTGTGGTTCCAGAAAAGATACTCCAAGTCTGTCCCTCTCCCTGTAACTAATGCCGTCCTACCCAGGCATCATTCTGGTAAACCCCCCTCCGCGTCCTCTCCAGAGCTACCACGTCTTTCCTGTAATGGGGGGACTGCAGAACTGCTGGCAGTACTCCAAATACAGTCCAACCAAAGTCCTAGATAGTGGGGTGGGAGTATTGGAAAAGTATGGAATAAAGTTGAAGGGAAGGAGAACGTTGGAGAGGCTACTGAAGTCTCCAGAGTAAGAAACAGGACGGAAAGTTTGGAAAGAGATTAGAATCTAATGGCAGAGTGGCGCAGCAGTAGAGTTGCTGCCACACAGCGCCAGATTTTCGGTTTCCTCCCACACTCCAAAGACGTGCAGGTTTGTAGGTTTATTGGCTTCTGTAATTTGTACATTGTCTCTATTTTGTAGGATAGTACTAGTGTATGTGATGATCGCTGGTGGGCACGGCCTCGGTGGGCCGAAGGGCGTGTTTCTGCGCTGTATCTCTGAAGGCTAAAGTCTAATGTGAGAAAACGGGGTGGTGAATAGAGAACCAAAGGTGTTATATTGGAACGCACTCAGGCTGGGAAACAAG